>NC_081251.1:97144861-97448545 GCF_030490865.1 Poecile atricapillus
TAGGGAGCAAGGGCTGAGGCCAAAGCAACAGCAGGCTGGAGTCCAGGATGAGGGGAGGCAGGGAAGGAGATGGGTACACAAGGAGAGCACCCACTCCAGTGCTTCAGAGTGACAAACCCCACTTCTCCCAGGTGGCTCCTACGGCTGTCCCCAAGCACCTGTGCCATACTGCAGGACTCTCTTGGCTCTGGATCTGCTTTTGCCCTTCATCTAGCTCAAAGAGTGCCCTTTACCCTCTCAGACAGCTTGGTATGATGGATCTTGATGACATTTAGCCAGAATTTTCTTAAACTTTATGTTTAATTTAAAATCATCCATGGCTGCATTCAGATGACTACTTCCCTGGTCACAGATATAAATCTGCTGTCAATAGGAGTAGAAAAGGCAACTGTAAGTAAATTTCTTTGACTGTTAAGATTTATTCCTGGTATTTCCCACTAAATCTGTGGTAGTAAGATGAGAAAATCTTTCAAACTGATAGAAAACATAGCATTAGGATATGCAATATTTTGCACAGCCGTAGCAGTTTCCAATTAAACATGTTATGAATTTGACAAAGCCTCTTCTGCACTTTACAATTTTTAAATATAAAAGTCTAGTTTCCATTGCATGAGATAGAGTGCATTATGCCATTTTTTACATGGTGAAATAAGGATACAGCAAGGGTAACCAACTTGGTCAAGGACATAAAAATACATAAGCTAAAGCCATTTGTTCCTAGAGGCTACTTAGCAGACTTAAGACAGACAGAAAGTAAAAGAAACACAATTGAAAAATCATTATTTCTGGTTTAAAAATCGTTATTTTGGGGTTTGGCAACTTTGTCTACTTAAAAAAAAAATTGAGTCAGACTTCCTTGGTAGAAGGTATTCTATAGATACCTATAAAAGGCTTCTTCAACATGGTTTGGAAAACCCTGATACTTAAGTTGTGGCATTTCAGGAGATAAACCAGTCTTTTTCAACATAAGAATTCATGTGGAGCATATTTTAGAAATAAATATTTTCTTTACTTATTTTAGACCACTTGTCATAGTTTAGAATTTTAGTACTTTTTTTTTTTAATAGCAAAACATATTAAACAATTTTATGTTTTGCCTTCAAAGGACAGTAATGGAAATCACATCACACAGCAGCTTCTGCCCACGCTCACTAGCTAAAACCATAATAGCATATGTTAATGTATACTATCTAATGGACTTTTAATTCCCGTATAATTTAGGGAGTTGTAAAGAGAAAGGAAAAATGTGGAGGAAGAATAAGAGGATATCAGTATGCAGCAAGAATACATTTATTATTTTTGAAGCTTTAATTTGTAGGAAAAGGTAAATTTATGTTACTGTCAGAATAGTATTACCATTACCTCTTTTCGAGAAATGTTCACTATTCAAGTATACAGTTTAAAATTCTGTCAAAGAGAATTTCCTCTTTCAAAGACTGTTTTTTCTAAAAAAAACTAAAAAAAAAAAAACCAGAGAAAACAGACCCTGCTTACTCTCCTTCCTGACCAGTTCCTCCAGGTTGACAGTATGGCCAGTTTGGAAAACAGATCAGGTTCACATGAAAGTGAGAATACTGGAATTATTCCGTCACTGAGGCACAAGAAATGTCTTCTCTCTCCCCAGTTTTATAGCATTGTTACTCCACTGAGCTGAGTCTGGGAAGAAAGCTGAGCAATCAAGCAATTTACAGTAAGCTCTGTTTTACTGCATGCTTTGGAAAGTAGGCTTGTATGATATAATGGGTATTCTGTCCAAAAAAATCCATTTTACTAAATTGCTACCAGGTTCAGTTTTAAATTGGAAAAGATATAACTCTTATTTAAAATCATGTTTTAAAGTGACACAAAATAACTTTTGTGTTTAAACATACATCAGAGCTTTAACCTGCAATGGCTCTGGACATTCCTGAGCGAGGTGCAACTTCTGTTTGTCCCATTAGAAAGCCAGAAATACAGTCTTTCCAGAGGTATAAATCACATGTTTTTCGTTCTCAAGCATCACAAATACCAGATCTTAAACCTGTCAATGATGTTGGAAAGTATATTGGGAATAATGGAGCTCAAGCCAGTGTAATTTTAGAGAGGAAATTCTACTTTTTACTGAAAGAAGATAATTCATTCTAGCCTCTTGTTTCTTTGAAACATGGCAGCTCAGGGCTTTAGTATGTTAAATAAAGCATATGTTAAAGCAATGTCAGGCACCTTTGATTACAAGCACTGACCCCAGTCTATGAAGGCATTTAATCTTCTAGTTATACTTAAAGCTGTGCTTTAAGATGGACATCTCATGCTTTACGAATTCCGTCTCAATGGAAAAGTCATTTTCAGAAACTACCTAAAGCTACATGAAGGATAAAGGCTACATATTCAAAATAAACAAGGTCCCATTTTCAATTCCATTACCATCTCCAGCAGAGGAAGGACAGAAAACAAGGGAGCATCCTCCACCTTTAGAGTACTTGTACACACATTGTATTGTGTACACACACAATGTGTACACACATTGGTATTGCCCCAATATGGACAACATGGGCTGAACATTTATGCAGCTCCTCAAGAAGCTGAGGATGTCCCAGAAAAGGAAACTGTCCCACTGCTCTAGAGATGTAGCTGTCTACAAAGGTGAGTACATGATGCACCGCAGAGAAAACATCTTCTATTTCCCCAGTGCAAGCTATAGTTTACTCTTGTAGATAAACAGAAAGGATCTTAACCAGATCATCATCATGGATATATTTCACTGTAAATATTATTCCTATCTTAAAATAGCATTTGAACACATCTCTGATTTTCTTTAAGTCCTCAAATTCTCTGCTGGGTTAAGGTTCAAACAGGTATTATATGCAACAGAATTAATTCTGGTTTATGTGTGTGTGTGTGAGTCACTTTGTTTAGCCCAAGTAAAATAAATGCAAAGACAAGCTTGTTAGCAGCAAAGTGACCCTTTAGAAGTCCTAAAAAATTACTCTTGCAGTCCATAGTCCAACATTTAATAATGCTGAACTTGATAAGGGATCTCAGAACCTGAAAAAGGAGATCTGAAAGGCACCTTTATAGAAAACAATTGATTTGCTTCATTTCATTGAAATGGCTAATGCTTTGATGGTTCATATTTACAATAGCTTGTCCTGTTCTTCAATGGAGTTGATATGTTGGAGTCTTTAACACCATAAACTTGATCAAAACTTCCTGGGTAATAAACAGAGCGGATTTAAGATGTGAGCCCCCCCACCCCCCATCATACTACTGCAGCCCATCTGTGTGCCAATTTGTAACTAAAGACATCAAGAAATGTGTTCTTCATGCTCAGATGCCCTTGGTAGTTGAAAATAGTTCTGAGAGCTCAATATGCAAACTGGGTTCAGAGTCTGAAAGACTTCAGAGTGAAAGATTTGACCTTCTGTAGTAAAAGGCTGTATCTGGCTAAATCTATTACTGAAAGCAGAGATTTTACACACCTCAGAATGAAATCTGGGTTTTAAATTTTACCTGTCTTCAAAAAAAACTTCAAACTTGAAACAAAACCAATCCCCAAATTTCTCCCTATCTTTCAGCTAAGCATAACAGTCTTCCCAGCATCGCAGAATTTCCATCAACAGGGAAAGTTTCCATGATCATACATAACCATATTTGGGGGTGAGGGGTGGGGAGTGGTTGGAGGTTTTGGCAGCAGAAAATGGAAACTTTGGCTTCTCACTGTCACACATGAGAAGAATCCCTCCTGCACGTTGTCAACTCTGTGTGATGACTGCTGTGTCTCAGTGATGAGACATTTTGGCAGGACTTCTAGGAAGTTCATCTCATCTGTCTCTCCTCATCCTGTCTGCTCAGTTAATTATTTATTTGTCAAAAAGAGTAAAAAAAGGGGATAACATAATATATAATTCTTTGTCTTGCAATACTGCAGTAACAGTGTGGCAGCTGGATTTGAGAACTAGGCAACCACACTAAGAGCAAGGTTACTTATCACATACTTTTATGCTGGCACATATCACTGATCATGTTTTTTGTCATGCTAAATTACAAGTAACTTTGAAATTTTAAGTGTTTATTAGCAACCTTATTTATGTCTGACTCTTGAAGGTTCCACCTTGCTTTCCATTCCAAGGGTACTTCAGAGACTTAGCAACTAAAGACTATTAATACTAGAGAAATATATCTGTAGTACTTGCTGCTCCCACATTTCACTTTGTCTCTTGTTTGCTTGCAAACCACTGGAGGCATGTCTCAAAGCCTATTTTTAAGTATGGAGATATGCAGATAGGTTTCCAGTGTGATTTTCATACAGGCTTGGTGTCTGACTCCCATAAAAGCAGTAACTTCGTAAAGCTGGCTCAGAATCAGACCCTTTATCCCAGACACTTCAACAACTACACTTCTTTGTGTGACTACAGACTTATTCAATTCTTTGAGCAAAACTTGGACACATTCAATATATTGCCATTAATACCTATAAGCAAATATTTCCTTTTATTCTTATTTACTATTGTTACATTTAAAACCAACCAGCCAAACAAAAAAACACCAAACAAAAAAACTTAGGAAAACGGGGAAAAGAAAAAATAAAATTGCAAGCAACTTGAAAAGCTCTCTCAGCAACAGAGAGTACTTCTTGCATTAAGTTCTGCCTGATGTGCTGCACTTAAGCAGCCATATGGACTAGTGTTCCTAAATATGAATCACCTTTCCCTATTTGTGCAAGTCTAGCTGTCCTTTTGACACTCTAATTCCATGAATTCTTTCAGAAATATGATTGATTGGATCAAAGTGTAGCTTTATTATGCTGCTCTTTTTCTTAAAGCAAGTTACCTGCATTGCTGGAGATGAAAACACATTTGTTTTCTAGCAAAGGCCAATGTGCCTGGTCTTCAAAAAGACTATATTCTCTATCTGTTATGTTGCTCAAGACAACTAAATAACATTGATGTTTAGTAGAGATTTTAATAGAAAATAAAATCTAACTAATAGGAAAAGCATACATAAATATGCAGAAAAAATTATAGCAGTGAAATCACCTGCAAATTACAGAAAATATCTAATCTAGGTGAGTAGAAAAAAGGGTTAAAAAAATTGCAAGAATTCAAGAAGCTCAGATGACTTTGGAAACACAGATCAAAAACAAAGAGACTGGAAGTATAATTAACTCCATTACTGCTCAGTCAAATGAAAACAGCTGTGACACCCTGTCTTATTTATGACAGCAGCAAATAGCTCTATTCCCTTGCTGGTTATTGCTGTAGGACAGCAGTGGTTCTACAGCAGGTGAAATAGAAACAAGCTGCTAATATTTATGTCACTAGATCAGGTTATGGATACAAGATTTATGCAAAAGTTCTATAAAAATATCCAAGTAGCTTTTATATCTTCTGCAGCAATCCTTTTCCAATAGCAAACTAAATATCTCTTTATTAAATATGATCCTATGCTTCAAATTGTACTAAGGCAAAAAGGCAGCTCGCCCACTCTGAAGATGAGAATGTATTTTCACTGCAAACCCAGATTTGTTCACTCTAAAACATAAATAACAAGGTTTTTAGCTCTCAAAACCACTCAGTTATTTGCAAATCCAAGCTAGACTTTGTAAATGTGGAGTGGGATATGTGGTAGCTTGGTAAGAGAACTGTTTGCTGTAGTTTGAAAAGCCTGTGCTTTTAACAGTGTGGAAGGCAAAGAAGAAAAAAAGCTTTCAGGCTGAAACCCCTGCTTTACTAGAAAATGTCATTACCTCCTTTGATATTAAAAAAAAAAGAAAAACAAGTTAGTGGGCAGTTTTCCTAAAGCAGTTTTTTACCCCACTGCTTTAATCACTGTGCTTAGCACACCTAATCGGTCTTTTTACTCCGACTAACTGCCCATTAAATAATGACTGAAAATAAGATTGTCAATACCAGGACAGAAAATAAAGCAAGTAAGATGTTGCACACTTCACTGCTAACCTTTTTACCCTCTCCCCTGCTCATCACCCTCCCTCCTCTCATTCCCCTCCGGTTTTGATGTTGCCTGCACTCCCCAGCTCCACAGTGCACTTCACTTTGGTCTCAAGGGGCCAGATTGGCTCTCAACAGCCCCTGCCTTCCAGGGGCTTTGGGCAACCCTGACATCCCTTGCCAAAAGAGGTAATCTCCTCCTCTTACCCCACATCATAGATCCAAGTGGCAAACTAGATCCTGATCCCTCTCCTAACATGGGCAATATCATATGCAAAATGCTCCTTCCCACCCCTCCCAACATCATGCTTTTCCCCTTCTTTTTGGCTATTTGACATAAGGAGTATCATCAGGAACCAGACTCTGGGGTTTGGCTATGCTGGAACACCTAGACAGTGCTGTGTCACCATCCCCAGTGACACAGGAATAATGGAACAGATAAATTTGGGAACCAGACAGATTCCATGTGTCTTTGTGCCTCTTTGTGTCCCTTATCTGCTTCTTGCTTTTTTATTTTTAATTTTTTTTATATTTCTCCAAAATCAACAGTGTTGATAGTGTTACCCGGGATTTTTTGAGCCTGTCTACTGCATATCCAAACAAAATGCCATCAAGATGCCCATGAGGGTTTCAGAAGTAGGTAGAAAAAAACTGCCCTTTTTCTACCACACAGGTATGTGGTTCTAAAGGGTTTAAGACTTCCTCTTGTTCTGCTTTCACTGAAATTAATGTGGAGAAACTGGCTGAATAACTACATATATATTTAGGGGTTTAGTTATACGTGAGCACAGCATAGAATGTGATGAGTTTTCCATGTGGTCTGGTCATGACACCTTTACTTGTCTTTTTTGCTCTTGTCCATAAGAAACTACTGGCATTACCTCTCTTTGTGGTATCCTTTAGCATCTCGACTAGCCTTGAAGATATTTTTTGATCCTTACTCTTCCAATGATTCATGGTAGAGGATACAGGAGTGAATCCCTGGATCTGACAAAGCTGTAAGCAAAATTCCAGCTGGCCTCAGCTGTACTAAGGTTGAGCTGCTGGCAGTCCTGTGGGCACGTTCACAGTGCACACATTAAGACTACCTGGCACTTTAATGCTAACACTGAGCTATTGTTTCCATCCCTTCCACAACTCAGATGCTTTTGTCTCAATCAGGCAAAAAGTTTACCCAAATTTTGAGTAGCAGTGGTAATAGCTGCAGTTTCTAACTCACAAAGGGATGAATTCTGCCTGTTTTTACTTCCAGCAGGATGGAGAAGGAGCTCTAGATGCCCATAGGAAACAAGAATATGGTAAACATATTTTCTAGCCCTTTTCTTAGGCAATAAAATTACTCATTCCTGCCTAGTACAAAGGCTCAGGCCCACAAGGTAATTTGTGCGAGCAATGCAAATTATGGAAGTGGTAAACGTATGCTTGGATTTGGACCACAAATCAATCTCTCCCAAACCCCACTGAGATCCCAAATGATTTCCCTGCTTCCAGAAGAGACCCTGTATTTCTTGGCTTTCAGCCTCCCTGCAGCTGCAGCACCATCACAGCTGTGAAGGCAGCACACAGTGGCCAGCTGTGCTGGCAGGGCTGGGCTTCCCACGGAGCCATCCCCATGGGCACTGCTCAGAGAGCTCTTGGACAAATGAGCTGAACATCCCTGGCAGCCACAGCCACCTGGGGACTCTTGCTGTGTGGCATCACTGAGAACACTCAAAAGTGGGGTTTTTCATTTCAGCTTTGTGGAGATGGTCAGATTCTAAAACCTGTTACGAAATTCCATTTTTGCTTCCTCTGGGTGAGTTATTTTGTTGGTAGGAAATTGCCGCCAGCTCTAGGGAGTTGTCACTCTGTAGCAGCCCTCAAGTGCGGTGAAGCACAGAAGATCCAGAGCACAGTGAAGACCAGAACTGGTCAAAAGAAGGGCAGGATATGAGGGATGCTTCACAGGGCATGCAGCTGGCACAGCTGAATCCCTTCAAATTTTGGGCCAGGAAGAGGGTGTAAGGGACCTGAGGTGCCTGCACAGAGAGAGCTGGCATCCCTCAGAATTTACAGAGCCTTGCACCCTGTTGGAGAAACAGGGTCACAGGGCAGCCAAGACACCTCAAAGGATTCAACGAGCAAAGGTTTGGGTTGCTGGATCAAGCTCTGGGAGCTGACAGAGAGTCCTGGACCATTGTACAGGAAAACATCCTTCTGCAAATGGTTATGCCAAACCCAAGAGTATGGCTGAGATGGTAATGTGAGTGCTGATACTGGAGACTTCATCACTGCACCTCTCTTTCTATTTTTTTAGCTTGTCAAGAGCATGACTGAAAGCTTTCCTCTGTCATAATTGTAAAATCAGATGATCCTGACATATACTGATGAGGAAGCATATGAGGCTACACAAAATCAGCACCAGAATAAACAAAATATAATTTTGCAGCCTTAATGACAGATTCTCTTATGTTGGCATATCTTCCCAAATTTGGTCTATAACCTGAAGACAGGCAATGTTTAAAAATTCAAAACAAGAAGTGCAAGCTACTCTGGCACAATTCTGCTGATCTTTCAGCAACATAATCAAGAGAAGAATGTAGTCTATGAGGTATTCATATTTTTAGAATTAAATAGTTGTTTCCTTAAAATAAATATGATACCATTTGATACAATTTATCCAGAAAAATATAATAGTACTCCAAATCAAAACACAGGAGCTAAGAATAAAATTTAAAAAAACACATTTAAAACATACCGTACTTAGTTAAAATAACAGCTAAATGTCAGTTTATCTTGCTGTATAGGAATATCTTTAACCTGCAAAACACTTCAGAAATATTTTGTCTTTAGTATAGGGAACTATATTAACTCTATTTTGTGAAAGGAGAAAAAAAAATTTTTAATTAACAGCTGGAAAATGCTTATTAACCTCAAAATAAATTAATTTCTTTATCTGTCCCTAACCCACAACTCTGAGATGGCAATAGTAATTAAAAAACAGATAAACTGTTAAAAAATACTACAACTTAATGCACACAGGTAACCTGAGTTCTTAAGTGTGCAGCGATAGAGATATTAAAAACCATCACACTGATAAGATTCTGCTTTAAAGATGAGACCTCATATGCCAACTTTCAACAGAGAGTGATTTCTTAAAGTCAAGCCATAAACCCTAAAACTGGGATTTCATGGCGACACTATAATTTATAATACTTCTGCAGTTTTCAATTATTCAGATGCTCATGGCCCAACAAATTGAATAATGAATGGAGTAATGAATTGAACCCTGACAAGATGATAACAGAGAATATTATGAGTAGTCAATACACAGTGGAAACCACTTACAGAAAGATCCCTCAAAGAAACAACTTGTTTGAAGGACACATTTTCTCTTAAAATACAAAAGACTTGCGGGAAAATGTGTGCAGGAGTTGCCATTAACAAATAACCACTGAAGGCATAAACCTGCAGAACTGTAGTATATTTCTAGTGACCAAACTGTGAATCATAATCATAAATAGACCAGTTATATTTTCTGTGGATGTAGGTTATGCATTTCATTATTGCTTTTTTTTTCCTCCCTCTAATGCCACAGAGAGAGAAAAAGAATGGCCATATAAATTCTTAAACACTTTAGCTGCAGGCTTAGCCTTGGAGGTGTGATGATATTCCACAGATGCTAAAGCACACAGGTCTTAACAGCATTTAATACATTTGCATCCACACTGCAAGCCAGAAACATAAATAATAAAAATGATAAATATACTGTTCAGAAATGGCGAAGGTAATGCACGTTTGTATCTCCCAGCTAGTATTTAAAGGAGAAGTGCAGGCAGCCAGAAAATGCCATGTAAAAAAAAAAAAAATCCCCAGCTTTTAAAAAAATTAAATTAAATAAAATCAACACAACAAAACCCCCCACCCTAAAACTAGAATCAAGCAAAATACTATTCTGCATTAACAAAGAGATAGGTAGCTTATCCCACATATTGAAATTTTATGAGATATTGATGGTTTCAAACGAAGACAAACAACACCGCCTTCCAAAAAGTGCCCCCAAACTTCATTCCAAAAATCAAAATAAGCCTTTTATGGAAGACTGGAAAATACTGGACTAACTATAACAGAAAAAAATACTGACTCCATTTAGAGTTAGGTCCAAACACAAGGCCAGTTATTTGTGGCATGTTTTGTTTGAATCCCCGCTTGGTCTTCAGTGCTGGGTCAACACTTTTACTGGGCTCACCCACAGACCCAAATAGCTGGAAATAAAAGCTGGAAATTAACTTAACAGCTCCAGATCCTTTGTGACTGTACCTGTGTATTACCTAAATTGATTCAGTAAAGAAAACTAGAAGGTTTCAAAACCCTGTGAGCTTAGTTGATTTGGTTTTAAAGAAAGAAAGAAAAAAAAAAAGATAAAAAGGAAATTCAGAAGCCTGCATGTTTTATGTTCAATACTCAAATATTATAGTGGGGAAAGAAGTGTCCTTATTTCTGTCAGGTAATGGAAGTGCCTATTTCCAACATTCTGAAGAAAAATCCCATAACCCAGGAAACAGCAGCCAGGTGGCACAGCCCACCTTTCAGCAACTCCTCCAGGTGCTGTGTTCCTGTATGGACACCCCTAATGTGCAGTGGCAGGTCATCAAAAAGCTGCATCAATTGGGAAAAATAGATCTACACCTCAGTCTCCAACATGGGCAGAGCTCCCATCACGTGCAGTTTCCAGCTCACAGCCCTTTCAGAAGCTCCCATGCTCTCACATTTGTATGAACTCACCCCGGACCACCTCGGTCGTGGGTTGTGGCTGGTGTACACTCAGTCCAGACCACACATGCAAACCCATCCCAGCTTATTGACTTAAAAGGAGGATTTAGTCAGCTCTCAGCACCTAGAAGAACCTGTTCTTAGGTCATGGAGAAATCCAGATCTCTGCTGTAATACTGTAAATCCATAATTAACTGCATGGATGGAAGAAATAAGCATATATAAATATGTAAACTGTGTGTATATGATTTTTCTTTATTGTTCTCCTCTCATAATAGAGGGAAAATCTGTTATATCTGGAAGTTTGGACTAGGGCAAACATTGAAAAGGCAAACCTGTGTTAAGAATGAATGGGCTTTGAAAATGAGATGCTGTGACGAAATCACTGTAACTACACTTAAAAAATCACTTACATTTTTATTTCAGAATTTGCACCCTGCTGATATTAAGTGGCTTCCAATCATATTATAAACATTAAGTTACACTTTTGCCTTTCTATTTTTCTTCAAAAATTTGTCTTTAACAGGTCTGTCATTGTTCTTTTTCCATGAGCATTTTTTTCCTAGCATTTAACTCATCAGCTGTGGCAGCTTGCATTGCTTATCAAATCCAATATCCCATTATTGAAATCATTACCTAGCCATAAAAACACATTGATTTGTATTTACTGTTAATATTTTACAGCTTAAAGCACATTTTCCTGGCCAGAAGGATGATTTGCTGGTCAATTCTGTCATCCTAGCTTATCCTGAGCTGCTGCAATGAAGCCAATGGAATGGCAAGACTTAGTGTAGCACAGAGGTATGATTCTTAACCAAAGACAGAAACTTTTGAAGAGGTTTATTCGAATTATTGCTGTCATTCTTAAGCTCAGCTGCTACTGAAGGCAGTGGAAACTACTCTAGAGAAAGCCTAGTAACTAGTTTTATACAGGCTCAAATTGTGCTCACCTCCCTTCATTTTCTTTCCTCACAAGGCAGCTGTGAACTGGAGTGCTGCAGGGAAAGACAGGCAGAGCTCTTGCAAAGGGTATGGGAAAGCTCTTTGCAAAAAGTCTGATCTGGAAATAGTCTGTCTCACTTAAAAATGAGTCTCCTGAACAGATATTCAACTATTCTCAAAGGGATGCTTCAGTAAAGATATCTAAATTTCAGCCTGGTACCACCAGTATAATTTTGGTATGGTGGAGCCCTGACCCCAGAAGCTGGAGACTTTTAGGTAAGATTTAAAGTCAGGGACATAACATTTGGAAAATGTCATCCAGCTACTAACAGAGAAAAATCACCTAAAATATGTATTTCTGAAGCAATTGCACTGCTAAAACTTTTTTACAGTGGTATTTCCTTCAGCTGGGGCTGTGATATTCTTTAGATTTTTTGGCTTTTTTTGATAGATTGCTTTTCTTTCATAGGAAAACACCTCTATATCTTCATTACTGGTTTTATTCCTCACCCTCTGTCTGGTGTCTTTAAGAAACTAATTTCCTTTATGGAAAAATACCAGTCCTATATGGAGGGTGAGGAGCCCTGGGCAAGGCTCTTGTCTTTGTTTACTCTGAAACACTGGAGTACCTCCCTTACAGAGACAGGCTAAGAACGCTGGGGCTGTTCAGCCTGGAGAGGAGAAGGTTGTGTGGAAACCTTATAGCAGCCTTCCAGTATCTGAAGGGGCTACAGGGAATCTGGAGAGGGACTCTTGAACTCTAGACATAGGACAAGAGGGAATGGCTTCAAACTGAGGGATAGGAAACTTAGTTTAGATATACAGAAGAAATTCCTTACTGTGAGTGCAGTAAGATATCGGAACAAGTTGCCCAAGGAGGTTGTGGATTCCCCATCCCTGGGAGTGTCCAAGGCCAGGTTGGATGGGGCTTTGAGCAACCTGGTCTAGTGCAAGGTGTTGCTGCCCACAGCAGTGGACTTGGAACTAGATGTTGTTTAAGGTCCCTCCCAACCCAGACCATTCTATGATTCTATCTGTATAGCCTGTGGTGCCAGGGCTTCCATTAAACAGTTTGAGTTAGAAATTACTCAAAATTTTAATGTAAAGGTAATTTTTCCTATGCCTTAGCCCAAACACTAGCAGTAATATGGAAGGCACTAAAACAGGATTAATTTTAAATTCTGTTAAGACCAGTACTCTAATATTCCACAAACATGTTGGGCTCTCCAGACAAAAGACACCTTGTTATAGTTCCGGTACAATAAGTCTGTACAACAAATCTTCATCACAAAACCTCAGCTCCTCTAGGGCCTAGCACAACTTGCAGCTTGTGTTTCAGGACACACATCCTGGAGCAACATCAGAGTTGCTCCAATTGTGCATTGTTCAGTGGTTCTCACCTCCCTACACACCACAGAGAAACATTTATGCTAGCAGCTTATGGAGATGCTAACATATGGGTTATCAGCATAAATCCACTGCTCAGTATGGGAAAAACCTCTAATTCACTTACCAGGTTTCTAAAAGCTCAAAATTTAAACTATTTCTGATATTGCCACCCTATCCAGAAGCTCTGACTTCCCCAAGATCTAAAACATTAGATGAGCCCAACAAATCAGACGAAGGCAGCACTGCTGTCAAATCCTATGTGAATTCCATGTTTCCCACTTAAAAGCATTGCCTAATCCAGCTAGTTTAGGCATAAAACTCTTCTCAGCTGGCCCCAGGATGCTGCACCATGGAGCTGGGCATAGTTGTGCTGAAAAAACAAATACCTCCTTCTCTTATTTGATGGGGAAGTGCTGCGAAGCATGTAGGGATCACCATGAAAATAAAAGGCTTGTTAAAATCAGATGTTATTTAGCACCCCTTTCAACATGTTGATTTTTAAATTTCTGTGAGGAGAGGTAACAACAGCTGTGCTGAGAAAGGAGAGGCTTGCTGCAAGTACTGAAGAAGGATTCATGTCCTTGCTCAGAGCCAAATGCTGAGGGAACACCAGCGGTGACTCCAGACTTGTGTAGGCAGAGACTAAGGAGCTCACTTTGTTAGGTTGATCTCAACCTTCCTTTAGCCACTGTTAAACACTATTAACTATTTTTCTTTTACTTCAAGAGCTTCTGAAGATAATCCAAAGGGCATAGGTCATGTTGCTATTCGCTGAACACACACACATTGATACTCCCACAAGAGATACAAGAAAATCAGTAACAGCAACAAATTTTGATGTAAAACAAGTGGAAACACAGAGTGAAGATTAGACATGAGGTAAAGATTCACTCTCTCTTCTACAGATTCACTCTCAAACCAAATATGTTCCTTATCCTATGCCTCTCTCTTCCAACAGTCATCCACACTTACTGTGAATGACAGTTCCGGTAGCCTTCAAAACAACAGGGCTTGTATGGCAAGCCAAATTCACTTATGCAAAAATACTGGGTTTTGGGGGCTTTTTATTTTTGGTTTGGTTTTGGTTTCAGGGGATAGATACAAAAAGACACTTTCTGTAAATACTGAAAGTGACTCAAAGTAGATTGTTTTTAGCTGTCTACAGACCTAATATGATTCAGCACACCAAGAGTCCACTTCTTGGCCAGACCAGACCTTGGGGTCCTTGCCCTCCAAAGTGAGAAGATATGCCACTGTCCCAGTCTACTCCCCTGGAAGTTCCCTAAACTTCATTCAAGCTTAAATGTCAAATAAACCTGCTACTGGGTTTTTTTGCACAAATATTAACATCATCAGCATCTAACAACCTGATGTATGTAATTTATCACAAATTTTAAACATTTCTGCAGGAACTTCTGATTTATATTATTGACACATCACTGGCAAAACTTGTTGGTTACACAGTAGAATTAAAAAAATGAAAACTCCAGAAACAAAAAGCAAGCATTACTTAAAATGGAAAAAATTATTAGAAATATTGTTAATGCCTTTCTAATGGCTAAGGAAAAATGAAATGCTAAATCATGTTTTATTACACCTTAGCTTCTATGATAACTTCTCTTCCATGAGATTGTCTCATATTTTGTTTTACTAACTCTCGAAACACTGCTGGACTTAAATATGATATAAGAAGCAGTTTGGATTTTTTAAATCATGCTTCACAGTTAAATTTACTAATCCAGTTAAAACTGCACCATTTCAAAGTCTGACGTGTAAAACATTTTTATCTCACATGCTAAGAAAGACCAGGTTGAAGAACACTTTTGACTTAAAGACCATACTGACTTGATCTACTAAACACACAATTCTAATCAGTGACAGCCTGGTTTGGAACAGATTCCTTTATTTTTGGAAATCTATAGTGTCACTCAAAAAATACTTTAAAAGTGTGTACATACCAAGTCAAATGTGTGTATACAGTCCTGCTGGACTCAGTGGAATTCAATGTATTTAAACCACTGCACCTATGGAGCATTTTGCTGGATGAGAGATGCACAAAAATGTCAATATCTGGATTAAACAATAAGAATCCATGAAATTCATATCTAAATCAAAATTTTAGCATGGTTCTAACTGCTTTAAGCACTTAGGTAACATTATGCTTGGACAATCACACATGGGGCGCACATACCTAGCATTTAGCAGTAAATGTGGCCTGACTGGGTGGGGGACATGGAAATCTGATGGACAACAAACAACGTTAGTTTTGGAGACGGGGATCAAAAGGAAATGTGAGTGCCTCCAGGTTCGCTGAACACCACGTGCAGATTCTGAACACCATCCACAGAATTCTGTCCTCTCTCTGCAAACAGACTATCGAGACAAGGCAAATATCCTGACTGGAGTCTTAAAAGTCACTCTCCTGTAGCTGAAAGCTCTCTGTGTGGCAGAGAAAGTATTTTGCCTTTTGCTCTTTACCTGTCATTTCACACACCTGTGTCCATCAAGGCCTTCTCTTGTCATGGAGACAAAGCCCAGGGCTGAAGGACTCCAGCTTGAAGAGAGAAACCACCATGATTTCTGTAGGACTCGGTTCTGAACACTTAACATCCTCCCTTGCTGCTCTCCAGGAGGTCAGGCTTCAGGAGAAGTCAACACAACACACAGAAGCGTTTGCACATTTGAGAGGTATTTTTATAATAGTAAAATAAACAAGAAAGGTGGGGGAAAGCAGAGGAAAAGCTTCCTCTCTGATCATTAGTGTAAACCCAGTTCTTGGCACACTATGGGAAATTAGTAGCTTTTAAGAAAGGGCTTTTAATTGCTTAATCTAAGTAATGTGGACAATGGCATACGTGTTTTATTTTAGGGTCTATCTAGCCCACTCAGAAAATGTAATGGACCTAATTTTCATTTAATATAGGTCTGTGCAGTTCCTAAAACATCTAAATGGCTATTAATTTAATCAGGTAATTTAACTATAGCTCTAGAAAAGGCCACCAGCTAGTTGTCACGCAATGATTATGAGGATGACATTTCTATCCCATGATGCCAGAGGCAGACTTTGATACATCATTTTCTTTTTGAAGGTTAAACTCAGATAACCTGCCTTTGGCATTTAATTAGCTACATATTAAACACTCTTTTAATAATAAAATGATTAAAAATTTTATTGCTTCTCAAATGAGGCCCTTTTAGATAGATTTAATGACTTGGTTAGAGCACTGTAGTTTGTGAACCAAACCTTAGTTAGACCAGTATATAGTATAATGATATGCTTTACAGCTTGCAAAATCTGTATTTTATTCAAATGACTGCCATAATCATTTTGGGTAAAACTTATAATGCATTCTTCTGTATTTTTAAGTCTAACTGTTAAATGTCATTGAAAAGTAACCGAGAACCAACTGATTTCAAGATTTAAAGAAGTGATCAAATTCAGGTAGTTACAATAAGCTGCAGCAGGATTAATGTACTGTATTTTATACAGAAATTGTTTATCCTTTTAAAAATCTTTTTTTTTCACAGTTCAGTATCTGTAAAAAAAACCCTCATGTTCCCCTAGCAATGATAAAAAAAAGGATGAAGTGGCTGACAGTCTCCACTCTTTATTTGGTATAAAAATGTTAGCAATTTAATGAAAACTGACACAAAAAAAGGATAATATTTTTCCCATTCCTGCATGGTAATAACAGTGTCATGACTGCAAAATAGCTGTAAAGATAATAATTCCATGGGCTGTGCCCACAGAGCAAATAGTACTATAAGGCAAAGCAAGTACATGGCATTTAAGAATATATATGTATGTATATATATATATATATATATTGTTTTATGTCTGTGTGCATATAGATTTCTCTCTATACTTAAACCAATGAAGCACCTTATCTACAGATTAAGGTAATTATTAAAGCTCAAATTTTTGTGGCCAGAGGTTTGGCCTGCCAAAATCTCATCACCTTCACAGCCAGAACTAGGTCATCTCCTCACAGGCAGTTAGCTACTGGTAGAGACACATAATGTAGGCATCAACCTACCATCCAGTCCCCTTAAAAGTGGTCCCTCAGGGAAGAAGTACATTGTCAGGACAGCTGGACAAAGAGGGAAGTTCATCTCCAACTCTGTCAACCTAGCACTTCTGATGGGCATAAAAATGAAGGAGAAAAAACAAGAGCAAACCTAATGAGGAACTGAAAAGTGATACCTTTTAAGCTGTACTGCCTTGTTTCCAAGTCTTTGAAAGATTTCTCATGGCTAAGACTCTGCTGGAAAAAACAGTCTGTACTCAACACCTACTCAACCCTGTCATGACAAAGCTGGAGCCTTTTTAAACCTGTCCTTTAGAAGCAGGAAGGACAGCTTATATCCTTCGCCAAGATCTATTTAAGAAAGGAAAAGTGGGAGGTCATTAGGATTGTGGTTATTCCCTTTTAATTTTCAAACTGCCTTTGTCCCCATCCAGATGTAAATTAGAACAATCTACAAGTTAGTCTGCTTACAGACTCAGTTGAGATGCCACTGGAAGTAGAGATCTACTCCTCCCTGCTCTTCAAAGCTCTCCTGTGCCAGAGCAGGCATGCACCAGTGTCCTTCTCGTCACTGACATTCACACAATTTAACACCTCAGTTTGACAGAAGACACCACAAATCTGTAGATCAGGGCAGGTGTTTGTGCCAGGGCCATGAGCACGCCACCAGCACCCCGAGCAGCCTCTCAGGCAGAGGGTACATGCCTTTCTGCCTGGGCTGTTGGTTGACCCTGGTTGCTCTTGTTGGACTTGTCTGCTCCTCTTATGTGACTGAGAAATTTCTGCCTGAGCATTTCTCTCTCTGTTACCCTTGCATCTGCTGTCATCAGCCCTTGGGAAGCAGCCTGCTCCTGCTGCTTCCAGGCAGGTTGCTGGTCAGTACAAAATGTTGGGCTTTGGTTTTGTGGCTTGTTGGGGTTTTTTGGTAGGTTTTGGTGGTGGGTTTTGTTTTGGTTTGTTTTCTTTACACCTGGCCAGTCTGACTCCTGGTAACTGTCAAGAGTTCCTGTCGACAGCTTCATGCTGATGTATGGATATTCACAGCATGCACCCTTACAGCTTTTGTAGGCCAGACCTCATTTCAGTGTTTAAGATTCCTGCATGCCCAAGCATATGAAACCTGTAAAAGTGTAAGAGGTGCTCTGCACCTCACTTTGATGTTTGTAGCACCTAACCCTTGAGATGAGATAAAACTTAAGAAGTGCTGTCCTGATAACCCAAAAGTAGTACCATATAGTGCATTTACATTTTATAACATAGACAAAAGAGTTGCCACAGAGGACCATCACAGAAATGTTTCTTGTAAAAATCATAGTGGATCAAAGAAATAAAGACAGATTATTTGCTCTTGGGCGTCCTTACAAAGGCAAAGGGAGAACATGTAAAATACCACCATTTCACTTCACCCACACATTAGTAAAATGCTGTTAAGCCACTGGGAAGCAGAGCCATGTCCCAAGTGAAGGTTTTAGAAGCTATTTCTTCTCATACGTAGCAGACGTGTTTCTTCAAGAGATGGTTTATCACTGGGGAGATGACACTCATGTTGTTGCCTTTGCACCACCCTTTTGTGAAGGGCGGGAGAAAACAATCTTTCAGTTTGCCTTCAAGCAGGCACAGATTCCCACTCCAGAAGAATGACAGGCCAAGGATTTTCTGAAGTACTAGATCTACAAGCATGTCAGGACAAAAAAAAATGTATTCTTTCTAGACCTTTTTTCCCAGTATTATCCATTTTAAGCATGCCTTCCAATACTGCTACTCTTTACAAGATGACTTCAGTTTTCTTCAGTTTTTGTTGTGGAAGTTGAATCTTTTCAAACTGCCTAACTCTGCGAGCTATTGTTACTTGAAAGCAGAGCAATAAAATAAGCACCAAATCTGCCTTAAAATGCAAATTCCCTCTTCCAGTCATGCATGTGCCTGCTCTAGGATCATGCCCGCCTTCTGAAAAAATTCCTAGGCAAATCAGCTTCTATATTCTCATTTTTCTTTGTGAATAATGGCTATCCCTTTTCTTATGTTACACTTCTGTGCTCAGCTATTCAGCTTCTGCTTTTTCACAGGGGAAAAAGATATGATCTTAACATCATGGGATGATACTCCAGTGTATTATTTTGCTAGCATCTATGCTGCAGGTGAACTAGTGAGTGAAGAAGGTTCAGGCAGCAGTCTCTCTTTTTACTCCTGTTTCGAAACTATGTGGAATTTTCAGTCTTTGAGTTCTACAAAAGGATATTCTAATGCAGTGGATTACATGGCCAAGGACTAAATCTATGCTGAAAGGCAAATATTTATCTCTTCTGTGCCTGTTGTAGTGCCCATCAGAAGTAGTCAACATGAAAACTGGTCAGAAGCTGTCCTCCAGCAATGCCACCAAGCAGGTACTTGAGTAAAAGCCTGAGTGCAGGAAAATCTCTCCGTGCAGTGATGGTCATTTTTCACCCAATTTATTCAAATACATCAGTTATAGCTAAGCCAAATGATTGTATTAAGGGTGCCATATTAATGGGTAAGCCAAGCTAGCCACTTGCAATGAAATAAAACTTTTTACTTTCTCCTGGGCATGTAATCCCATTCTCCTCTACACCCTACAGAGTCAGTTTGTAACACCAATAAGCATCTAACTTGGCAAGGAGGAAATTTTCTGAATGCACAATCAGCAGAGCTGGCTCAATCAGGGATCTGACAAACTCCAGAGCTGGCCTAAGGGAACAAAACTGTGGCTGTGACAAGGACGGTCTCCTTCAACAACAGTGAGCCTTTTGCTGTCATCAAATGATGTCCTGAACAGGAAATAAAACATAAAAACATCTCTCCAGCACTCCTTCAATAGGAAGATAAAATGCAACTGTAATTTGTTGAGAAAAGGCAGTGGTCCAACTTTGTAAAAATCATAAGGTCATCACATGACAAGACTAAAAGCACCCCAGACTCATCACATGATATTTGATGACACAAAGAGATTTGGACCTGTACCTTATACTTTAACTCCAAGTTACCTGCAAAGTAATACCAAATACAAAGTGGATCTGAAAATAAAGTATTCTGCACTCAGAAATATTCAAATATTTCAAATATTCAAAGCCACATTCCTAATTGTTATTTAAAAGCACACACAAAAACAAAATCCAAAGCTATGCATGTGATGTTATAAGCTCATCCCATGACTAAGAACAGGCAAATTAACTATTTCTAAGAGAAAGGTACTAATAGCACTGTGCCAACAAGTACAACACTTAAAAAAAGGATGATGAGATGCTTCCATACAAAAGCTGGATGCAAAATATCATGGGATAAATTAATCTTTCCTTTGACTTCAAATGCCTTTCTGTGAGGAGTGAAGTGTCTGAATTTAAGAGATAGGTTTTTGCTAAGATAATTAGAAACAGAAAATAAAACTATTAAGATTTAAAAAAACCATATTAATTTTAAAACATATGAATTTTAAAAAACATATGAATTTTTTTTAAAAAAAGTAATCTTTGAAATCTCAGGATTGGTACCCCATCATTTGCAGAAGAGTATCTGGTTTCCTATCTCATTTTCTATGGATAGAAGTATTTCCTTCCTACTCTCACAACACTTATCAAATTTATATTTGCTTACGTATTTTTTAAGGAAGTAGAAGGTGGTGAAAGCCACTATGAACTTGATATACCTACTTATGAGGAAGAAGTTCAGTGAAACTATACATATAGTTTTATTCTTCATTTGGAACCTAAATAAATATGAAACACATTACTATAAAGAAAATTAGACAACTAAGGAGCCTTTTATATTTAGAAAGACACATGTTATCACCAATAAAAGTTTGGCATAATTGTTTTAAAAATATTTATTGTTTAAAAAGTTAAAGTGACACTATTAGTTTAGCATCACTTTTTGTGATTTGAAATACCAGAACTCAAGAAAAGATAGTACAAATAGGTAGCATTTTCACATTTCAGTATTCTTTAGCTCTGAAACTAACAGTAAAGTTTAGTGGTTTTCAATCTCTGGGCTTTTTTAGGTACATTTTGGCAAGCTGTTTTGCAATTTATTTTGCTTTGCTTTTAGAGAATGGTTTTGTGGCCAGAGCTAGAAAGCAGCTGACTGATAGTTCTGAGATCAGAAGACAAATACTGGTTTGGAGTTCCAAATATTTATAGCATGTACTGCTTCTGGCAGAGTGAAAACAAGCCCAAGAAAGCATAAGGTTATTAAGATTTTGTCATGTTTTAACCCCAGCCAGCACTCAAGTCCCACAGAGCTGCTCACTCACTCCCCCACCAGTGGGATCAGGGAGAAAATCAGAAGGGTAAAAGCTGGAAAATCCATGGGTTGAAATAAAGACAGTTTAAGAGGGAAAGCACACAAGCAAAGAAAAAGCAAGGAATGAATTCACTGCTTCCCATGGGCAGGCCATGTCCAGGAAAGCAGGGCACATCCCATCCCACTACAAAGTTATCTGAAAAACAGAGCATCCCTTTTATATGAAGTTCTGGTTCAGTCCCTGATGACCACAAGAGGTTCTATGAGTTAAAGGATGACCATGAAAAGGATGTGCTTTCTCGGCATGACTCTATTTAACCCCAAAATTACCTTTTATCTTCACACTGGGTGGATAGATTCTACTGAATACTGCTTTATTTCCAAGTGAAAACTAGTTTTATCCATAATGACTCATATTTAAATTCATATTACTTTTTCTATTATTCTGTGTATGAACTCAGAATTATGTGTACAATTTGTTCCTGAACCCAAAACCTCCTGACCAGAGACAATGGAGCAATATACTCTTCCAGCATATGCTTTGGCCTGTGCCAGAAAACATCTGATCCTTTTGTTTTATCCCTGGATTAATGTTCAAAATAGTAAAGAAGTAAGTGTAAGTGTTTTAAATTATTAGGCATATTTTGATCAGTCATTTGTCTCATACAGAGTGATAAAAGACCAAAGTTGACTGCCTTTGCAGCAATAATGACTTGGGAGCATCAAAGAAGTGATTCACCTTCTGCTGATAACCCTATTGACCAGTCTTAATATCCCTTTACCTCCAATAGTAACTCCAAAGAGGAAAGTTTTCCTTACAGGTTACACATTCTCAGTAGGAGTCTACTGAGCCCAGCTGCTGTGTTCAGCCACACCTACAGGATGCAACACTGCACTCTCATTACTGAAAATTCTTTGCCTGTAGGAGTCCCTGCTGCAGAAGAAAAGTTCAGTGTGCTCAGTGGAAGAGAGCATTTGTTCCACTGAGGAATAAATTACTGGTGCAGAAGGCCAAAACAGAAATCGCTGCATTTATATATATTTATATATTTATACATATATATGTATGTATATAAACTTCCCACAGACATGTACAGCTCTTCCTGTGTAGGGTAACATCAAGGATTTTTGCTTTTACAGAAACAAGTAAAATCCAGCTCTGCCTGACAACTACTACCTGCAAAACACGGGAGCTTTCCTTTCCTTATGTGAAGTACATGAAGCGTTACTCCCTGCCCACACAACCCCAAAACCCAAAGCTGTTGTTTCTGTGCACACTTGCTGCTTTGCTGTCTCCCCTCAAGGGCAGAATCTTGGGGGTTTCATGTAATTTGTATGAAAATGTAATGCTTTCCAGCTCTTTCATTTATGTTATGCAAAGTCAGTATTCTCCTCTCCAGAATTTAAAGCATACCCAGTGAAACTTGACAGGTAAGGGAGGGTAGGTGGAGGAAGGTCTTAGAGGTCTGAGAAAGAGAATATAATTTACAACGCCTAAACCCATAAAACCTCATTAAATATGTAAAGGCAGCATACCTACCAGGAGAGGAAACTGGGTAGGGCTGGCCCCAAGCACAGAGGACATGCTCCACAGAGACTCCCCGGTGACCTTCAGTGGGGAGACAACTGTGTGTCAGGGAGCTTTCCTGAGCTGTGGCTCAAGTCTTGTGGGATGTTCTCCAGCAAGGCAAGCTGCTGGGAAACCTCTCCATCCCCCCGCAGTAGGGGTGAGGTGTGGGGTCTGCATGTATATTCGTCCATTGTGCCACTCCTTCGCTGGCAGGGACTTCTGAGCTGAATGAGAAATTGCTACACTGTTGCACTACATCTAAAAACCATTTCAGTGAAGTGTCCATGATTTTTTTTGGAATTTATGCTATAGATCTGATTATCTAGTGTTTTTAAGCATATAGGTAGTGTATAGGAAATGTAGCTGTCCTGTGAACTATGATCCACCACAGCCCAGGAAAGCCCATCACTGGGCAGAATTTACCCTTGTCTCTCATTAAATTCTTCCCCAAGTCCTCTCAAACCAATTATAAGAAGAGCATTATTAAAATGCCAAGTCTAGGAAATGCTCAATATTAACAAATAATTTTTTTCAGACAAACGCCAGTTTGGGACTTTACCAAGCATGTCGCAGGCTACAGATGGGGCCCATTTCTATGGTCTCAGTAGGAACAGAGTGTCTTTAGAGACCCCACACAGACAGGTACAGAGCCAGATCCTATACTTCATGTGTTAAGTCATACATCCATTGGTCAAAAAAAGAGAACCATTTCCAAAGATTTTAAAATCTCCAGGGTTCTCTAAAAGGAGGGCTAAACACATTTCATTTACTATGATACCAACTGAAATCCATCATTCTCCTTCTAGTTCTTTACCTTCTTTTTTCCCCTCTCTCTCCCTTCTGTTTCAGTGAAAAAAGTGAAATATTCCATCTTAAGCATGACACTCAGCCTCTCAGCTTTACTATGAATATGAAAAACAAATGCTCAAAAGAAATGTACCTGGCTCTATGCAGGTCTCTAAAACACAAGATGCAGTGAAAGAGCTATCACAAATCTTACTGCAAGTATAAAAAAAACTCCAGGGTTTTTCCTTTGCATGCTTCACATCTAATCAATTTACAGCCTGACAGTATTCCTAGAAAACCTTCTTTCTCACTGTATAAAGGCCTGGTATTCAAGCATTTTTGAGTGATAATTCAATAGGATTAAATTACACTCATGTGACAGCTCAACCTCACTAATGAGGTACATTTCAGTAAACTGTTGACAGAACTGTCTGGAAGGCTTCTTTAATTTACCAACATGTAACAACATGGGAAAAGCATTAGTCAACTAGATGAAGATGAATAAGCACTGGGGTCTGGGGGCATTTTGCATTAACACATGACAACCTAAAAGTGTTTTTGTCATTTGCTCTTTTTAGCCCAAGGCAGTCACTGAATAACTGGTACCTGTTAGTGTGATTGACTTACCAAAGCAACAGAAGGGATTATATTTACAAATGTCTGTACAGAAAACAAGCCAGAGAAATGTCTTTCTTTTTTCTTAAAAGATAACAGTTGTTCTGTGGGAAGATGTCTTACAGCTACAGCCAGGCTGAAAGAACATTTAAATCTCAGCCTGCCAGCATGCTACATCCATTATTTGATTTCAGAGGTTCTTTTAAGACTAGAATTTTTTTAGACGTGTTTAAAATATATAATTCCACAGAGCTGTTGATTTTCAATAGTATATACAACTTTAACTAAGCAGAAAATGTAAGAGGAAGAGTAAAGGATGAAGAGAAACTCTATGGCTTCAAGTGACACAAAACTCTTTATGTACATCAGTTTCTGCATATATTCTGCTATTAGCAGGCTTAAATAGAAGCTGGGGGGTACTTAATGAACTGATGACATCATTAAACTAAGGAGAGACTTAGGGAGACTAAAATGCATGTGAAAGCAAAGACAAAACAATGCCAGTAATTTTAAATGTGCAGCTTCCTATAGGTATAAATGAGTGCAGGCGATTTTAAAGATGTGATGAAGTCTCTCGTCTGATGCACTCAACTAATGTATCTGCTCCATTTTTAAATCTAGGAAGACTAAATACTTGCAAATAGCATAAGATCTAAGCAAAAAAGGTTTCACCATGATTGATGGGAAGTGGTGCACTGAAGGAAAAGTCTGCATTTCTATTTAAGCAGGTTGCATATTGAGCATGTGTGTGCTTGTGTTTATTTTATCCTGTTCTTCCTTGGTATCACCTGGTGCAATGCTCACAGTTCTAGAGGTTTACATCCTCAACAGGGACTGCCTGTTTCAGAAGAATTAATTTTTTTTCTTGATGGAGGGAGAAAAAAAGACAACTGTACCAGAACACAAGTTTTCCAATGTAAAGAGACAAGATAAGCATCCTAAAATAAGACTGTGGTAGAGGACGGAAGAGCAGCAGGAGATTTTGTAGGCTTACCAAAAGAGAAAAATTCAAACATTGAATTCACTTGAACAGGAATCAGGCCCCAAAACCACACAGCTGTCTTATTGTATTGAATTTGAAGAATATGAAGAGAAACAAAACAGAATGAATCCTGCCATGAGTAAAGTTGATGAGGTTAAGTGATAGACAACCACTGAGCCTTTTAAAAGATTCATCTTTTCCCATTTGGATTTGTGCTAGTCTGCAGCTGAGGGCTACAATTGCCTTAATTTTTTCCATCTGTACTGGCTGTACTACCTGAAGTCACCACTTCTTTCATCTGTTCCTTATTAAAACTAGACTTTATCTCACCAAGGTAGCCCTATTGTCTGTGACCACAAAATGAAAAATCCCAAGCTTTAACACCAGTGAACAGCCCTCCCCAGTCTCTTCAGCATTTCAGACTGGTAAATATGACTGATGAGAAAAAAAAGGGCTACGTGGGTAACACCTGGGAGTAACATAACTGCTGTGGTCTCATGCTGAGTGAGGTCCCTGTCACTGACACACCAACACCCCTGGCTCTATACAGCAGCAGATACACGGAACAACTCAGGCACAACATTAAGGTCAACCTTAAAAGTACGGAGTAACCCACATTTTGGTCCCTTCATACAAGTTACTTCCTACAAGAATAAAAATACTGAAGGTCTGGTGCTGGCAGGTGCTTCCATCTCCTCTGCCAGCAATCCTCTGCACTCCTTCCCCTGTGACCCCCCTCTATTTCCAGCTGTGGTTCTGGTGTTTTGTATGGGCTGTGCTCTCCTTCACAGCAAGTAGTGGGGAGCTAAGAACTTTTGACAGCATTTGTAAAACTGTTTTGAAAATGTATGGAGAAATGTCTCAGATGACAAATATCCAGAAGAAGGAAGAGGAGAGGGAAAAAGTGATCCTCATATATATATGAACTCACTTAAAATTGTTTCTGAAGAACCTTGCACCTTGCAATCCCAGTGATGGCTGATTGAAAGCACTGATGCCACAAAAGTAGAGTAGAAAAATAGATGCGTGCTCTGCTGATAATGTATCTTTTTTAACAGTCTGAGTCTCTGGGGCTAAAAAGGGCTGGTGCGTGACTTTGTTTCTTCCTTTTTTCTTCAACTCAGATGCAAGTGTATTTATTGAGCAGCAAGCTGAAACCTTTTTGTCACAAAAAGTTAACTTTTTTTTCCATTGAGTTTTACTATTTATTGTAAAAGGGAAATACATGCACTGTTTTCATGACAGCAGTGCCAGAGTAGCTCACAACCCTGGTGCATTCATCGTCACAGAATTACTTGAAGGACACTATTACCTACGCTTTGTGTATGGCAGAACTTGAGCTCAGAAGCCGGTGCGTTCAAACTCAGTGACTTGCCCAACATTACATTAACTTCTCTGGCACAACGAGGCCTAGAACTTGGGCCACCCAAGGTTGTCTATATGGAAAAATCAGCAATTCAAAGAGTTTTCTTTTCAAACAAAGCAGCTTCTGAAAACACCTAATTCCCCTCTTAATTGCTTCTTAGGTCTACCAAATGTCTACAGCTACTGTATAACACCTTGAATAAAGCTCAGGATGATACGATCAGGCATATAAGTAAGTCTGTTGATGGCTTTAAGTGTTTTTTCCTGTTCTGCTATTTTATTATTAATCATTTTTAACTACAGTGTGATTGGTGAATGAGACTGAAAGGCTGGTGTGCATTGGTGAAACAGGGAAAGGCTAAGAGCCCTAGCATCCAAAATACCAAGAAATGTAATTGTCTCTCTTGTTGGAAACACAGGGATACATTTTTTTTAAAAAGCACAAAACTTTCCCAGCTAGTACCTACGGATACCAGTATCCTTAGGAATAATTCCAACTTGCTTCTAGGGGAAACAGGCAGGAATCTTGTACGTTTGTTCCTGCCCATGAATACCTGACCCCTTACAGAAACAGACCTACAATTATAAGGAGAGGTGGTCTTTCAGCCTGGAGGTCATAGGTTTCCTCCCTTTTCCCTCCTAGCAAAAATACTGGGAATTAGTAGGACTTAAGAAACCACTCTGATCCTCTGTAATGAAAAGCAGCTTTTTTGAGTCCACCTCCTGCATTGACAAAAATACGTAAAAAGGAGGGAAAGTTAAAACACTCACTGCACTCTCATTTACTTTTGGATGACAGAAGGCGGCTTCAGAGCATACATGAACCTAAACCATTTATCTTCCTTCTTGAGGCATGAAGACATTAGGAACATCCATGGATTATGAACTGTGTTTTCTCTCACACCCCATGACTTTTTCAGGCACAGCAGATGATGTTTTCAGGCACAGCAGATGATGATGGGGAAGGGAATGTAGCTGAATGAGCACAAAGATCTAATTCCATGTAAGCTCTGGAAGTACAGAGAACCACAGAATATTCTGAGCTGGAAGGGATCCACAAGAATCATCAAGTCCAACTCTTAAGTGAATGGCCCATACTAGGATCAAACCCACAACCTTAGCATTATTCACTCTAAGCAGTCACATCACAGACATCCAGCAGAGAATTCACCAGTGGGTCAAACTGACACTCCTCTGGCCCATGTACAGAGTGACTGTTTGTACTCAATACAGAGGAAGAAACCTGTCAGTGCAGACCTTGACATAGGATACTGGGGTGCCATAAAATCTGTTTCTGAGTGCTGCTTCCCTAATAGCACCTACATGCTCATAGCCTGAGCTTGCTCAACCTCCCCAGCACCCTTAGCAAACTCTACAGGGCATGCAGAGCAGAGCTCGGCAGCCTCCCTTGCTCCATCCCATAAGGGAAGGACAGCAAGGCTATCACATCTTCCTGACAGTTTTATTGTGCAGTTCCAGAGCTGGATTTTGGGGCAATTTTCTCTCTGTGTTGAAACATCTCTGAGTTATTAATTTACTGTATGCCCATCACTGTCTTCATTCTTTCATTTGGCCAAGAGTGTCATAAGTCAGTGTCCTTTTTTCAGGACTGTAAGCCAAGCACTTTACTGGTGGCAATGCCTCTGGCAGCAGTATCTGCAAATCCTGCACTTTCCAGTCCACAGGCAGTGCAGGCAACTGTCAGAAATGGCAGTCAACCCCATCCTGTCCTCCTTGGCTCATGTTCCTGGAACACAAGTCCCGTTCCTATCTCTGCTGACCAAAGGTAACCTCTGGGGTGGGATGGGCTGGGCTGGAGATGCAGCATCTGCGCATAATTCCGGAGCCCAGGGTAGCTCCTGCCTGCAGGCGTGGGCCTGAACAGCAGTGGAGCAATGACCACAGGTAATACTCACCTGGAGGCATCTCACAGCCAACAAACAACTGAGCAAATAGCTCAGGTCCCACCTTGTCCTTCAAAACATGTCCTTATTCATGTTTGTGCAGCACCACCTAACACAAGACAGAGAAGAGGCACCATCCCCAAAAATTGTAATTGTTCTAACATGTACAGCACCTGTCCCAAAAAATCCACATAGCTTTTTTGCAATCCATGGCCTTGAGCTGCCCCAAGAGAGTAGTTGGGTGGGCAGTGTGAATATCCTGCTCAATCTTTTCAGCTCAGGGAGAAAAGCACACCCTAAGCTGCTACTGCTGCTATCACTCTGCTCCTGCAGCTTGGAGCACTGACAATTCCAGGTCTGCTGCCCTTTATCTGCTACAAGATCTGCCTGCCAAAAGATGACACACATGTCTTGTTATGACAAATTGCTTAATTACAAGTTTGGCAATATGTAATACTTTGTATTTTCTGCTATCGTTAAAGCCGAAGAAAATGAAAAAAAACATCCATTACCCTGAGAAAAAAGTCCACTCTTACCATAAATTTCTGATAAAGAAATGAAGTAGGTTCAAGTTTAATCACACCAGCAGTAAATCAAATATCAAATTTAAAACAACGAATTACAAAGAGCCTCCTCACAGTCACTTAGCATTGATAAATTAGTAATGTAATATTAAATTATTCATATCTTTTTTTTTCCTTAGGACTATAATGATATACTGTACACAGCACTGATAATTTACTTAGACTGAGTCCATTCATTTAATTATGCTGCTAAACTTGGTAGGCCAATTGGTCATCATGAGAGTTTCCAGGCAAGCTAATCACAAATATATAGAACATGTCCCTTATTGTCCCCAGCGGCTAAGTGCTAAAATGCTATTTAGTGCTCAGAAGGTTAATGTCCTGCTTATGTAAATTGTCCAATTTAACATTCAGCAGCAGTATCATAAATTCTGGCTCCAGGATTTCATTAAACGTATGTTCAAACTAGTTGACCTTAAAGGTTAACAAGCACAAGTTAAACAGGACAATTATTTAACTCGCTTCTTATCAAGAGACTGAAGCGCTCTAGCCATTTAATAGTTATGCATACTTCACAATTAGAATTCTTAAAAGGTCTCTGATAAAGCAGCAGGTCATGAATTTTCATAAGGATGTCAGATAATAACTATTTATCTGCACTTGTTTTTCTTTCTTATAAACTTAAACTTTGATCTTAACATTCAATTAGAAATGATTCCACCAAGAAAGACTAGGTGACTCAAGGAGCTTGTCTTCACATTAATTTGAATCTAAATTAAGCTTTAAAAACATTGCATCCATATTGTCTCCTGCAGAAATTAATTCAGAAGTTAGCGACCTATTCTTCATGCAAAAACCACTTCAGCCTTTCAGCGTTAGGCGATTGAAAACCACTGAATGCCAAATTATTACATCAGGTTAACAACCGCATTTTAATGCAAATCATAGGAAGAAAACTCTCCCTATACATCATGAAATAATTTGTATCATACACAATCAACTTGCCTCGTACTATGTTAACCAAAGATGAAGACAGATTAGCTGAGATCATTCCTTTTTTACGCTGCACAATTTCTCACACAGCCTCTTTTCCGGAGGCTTTGGTGAAATATGAACAGCAGCAGCTCCTGGAAGTGGCTGCCACAGCCACCACTACCTATGGCAGTGGTGATGCATTGAGAGCAGCTCCTCTGCTGACATTTCAAATCCCAAACACAAGTTCTAAATGCAACAGGATCAAGTCATAGCTTCAGGGATGCATTAAAGCAGTAAACATACATGGGAAATCTCCGGAGCTGACAGTAACTATATCCAAGGAAGTTATAAGAAACCTTTTTTATTTTTTTCCAAGCTCAAAGGTAAAGATGATTTCACTTTCAGATAAAATAGTAGTTTTATACAGTTCTAGATTTAAAAATCATGCCATTGCCACAGTATTTTAGAAAGAAAGGAAATGCAAGAGAAATTGAATGGTTACTTGAGAGGGAAAATGTATTTTCCTTTTTCAATATGATTATGCTTTCATCTGGTTCCTGAGGATCTTTTTAGAACTAAATTTTGTTCCTGAGAGTGTCTGCTAAAAACAGGACCACAGGACATTTTAGAGCTAGGGCCTAATTTTTTTTCAGTAATATATATAAAAAATGCAGGTCAGCTGGAGTAAGTCCATGAAGATGGGAAGTTGGCTACCCATTTTCTACTTGAAAATTTTCTATCCTAAAAAAGATCAGAAAGCTACACACTTTGGTAGTCAGGACAGATAGTCAAGAATAGTTACGTCATCTAAGCCTTGAAGGGACGAGACTAAGACTCTGAGAGAGCTGCTACCTGCAGTGCATTTAAACAGCCCAAGGAAGTGCAATATATTCTAATATTGTGAAATTAGCAGATTACTTTGGCTTGCTTCACCAGAGTTTTGTTTCCTAAAAGCACTGTAATTTAATGATGGCAAAGCAGTACATGATGAATACTCATTTGTCTTTCTAAAGGTTATTGAAAACCTTGCAGAAAGAAAAGAATTTTCTAGCATCCTGAAAGTGACAGCTTTTTATGACCTCATGTGTGGCTCCTTTTCCAAACTTCATCTTTTGAATTCTGGCTTCAAATTCTTCCTGAAAGAAGACATAAATAAAACTGAATGGCTAATGGACTAAAAACACTTATGATCAGGTTTTCATAACGAACATTATTAATGGCTTCCTTTGCACATGCACTGACATATAATGCCATACTCATTTCTAAAGTAAGATTTAGAGCCCTATTTGCAATAAAAAGCTAACAGATGAAAATAAAAAATGAGAGATTCCATTACACAGCTACACACAATGGATTTCTATTAAAGATAAACAGAAACATATTCTTCTAAAGGCAGAAAGAGCTTCATTAGAAACTCACACATGTATGTAGGATTCACATTTATCTTCTAAGACATGGGTATGTTTCTTTTATTGCTATCAACAGTTCCAAAACCTTGGGTCTGGTTTTGAGTAGCAATGGACACACACGTCTTTTTTTTTGCTCTTCCTAGAGTTGTGAATCATCATACCTGAAAATCAGGTTGACAGAACCCAGATTATCTCCAAACAATGCAAAAAAACCCCCACCAAACTCAACAAAAAAACCCCAAACCAATCCCCCCCCGAAATCCACAAAAACAACCCCAAATAAATGTATATCCTTCTGCCAGATTTCTAGTCTTTCTCCAACATCACACCACCACCACCTTTTTCTTTCCAAAGGGAAATAATGAGACAGAATTAAATCCAGAAATGAAGACAGGCAACTTCAAGAGTTACTATTATATAAAACTCTGCAGTCTGTCCAATTACTGGTTAATACCACCACTAATCTTCTGCTCTGGCTCTTCACAAATCCAGGATTTAGGTAAATATTTTTGTCCCTATTTAGGAAGGCACCTGCTGCCACCATGAGAGCCCAGGCAGCCCCGTTCCTGCAGAGCAGATGAAGATCCTCCCAGCATGCAGAGGTTCACTCAGGCAAGGAGGCTCGACAGCCCCATGAGCCTGATTTACTCCACAGGACTTACTCTCACAACAAACCCAAGAACATTTACAGAACTAACTGCTTTCAAATTTTAAAGTAAAGCTTCTTTATCTGACTCAAAGTTCTTTCAACAATTTCCATAGATCCATTCCAAACATCCAAACTCATTGCATCAAAAGAAATACAGGGATTTCACTTGCAATTTCTGTTGGGGTTGCAGTAAAAAAGAACAATTTGAGTCTAGCTAGTGTCAGCATCCAGATGAAAGCTGAAAGAGTACTTCTCTAATAGGCCTGTCCATTAGCAATTCCATCATTAAGGTACATTACTAGAAGTGTATGGGAAATGAACTTAACAAACAATGACTAGTAATTATGGTTTTGTACATAAATGTAAAATACAAAGCATACATACATACAGAAATACAATATGTAAGTTTATTTTGCCTGAACACAGTGAAGGATCTGCTACTGAATTTTGGGGGAATCAGGAATTTATTCACTTGTCTTTTACTAAAGATGAAAGACTCCTAAAACACTTTAAAAAATAATCCCAATGTCATTTGGGAGGTTGCCTGTTGTTAGAACACAGGAAAACTTGACGAAGACGGATTGGATGATGAATTTCTCCAGCAAGTTTCTTAACAGAATGGGCTTCTGGCTTGATAGAGCCACCTCTTCCTTTAACTTTAATTCAACGTGTCTAAACATACATTTTCTGAAGAGTTTAGGTCCCTCTCAATATGTCCCAGGCCTGGTAAGACTCTTGATAGATCTCACCTCATTTAAATGAGTCTTAACTGCTACTGTTGGCCAAGTTCTCATTCAGCTGAAGAAGTATTAATTGAATTCACTGATTTGTAGATGATTTTCATTGTGAGGAGAAGAGAGTGGAGGAGGGGGAGGAATTGATTTTTAGGAATAAATTACTTTGCAGCAATACATCTGAATACAAAATTTAATTTTGTAGATTTAAAGTGTTCTTGTGACCTTACTTCTAGGAAAGTTCGGATTCCTAAAAGCATACCACTGCTTGAAAATCTGAGACAGGAGACCAATTCCTATTGTGCTTCAGTTGTCAGGAGGGAAAAAAGTAAAACCTAATCATTTTACAGAATATTTGCTGATATAAGAATTAAGATTTTTTTATCAGCAATTGGGTGCAAGTAGAGCACGCAATAACAGCTCTTGTGCCTGCACCTCGTGTATTCAGGCTTCATCAAGGTAATTACACATAGGCTCAGTAAGCACGCTTTAAGAACTCATGGAGAAATTTTATATGCTGAGAGGTCACAGGTATAGAAGTTTTGCTGAAGAGGGGTTTAGAAGCTTTTTGAAGCTGGATTTTACTTGGTTGTTTGGGGTTATTTTTTACTATTGGTGTAGGATAACTTATGTGTCAGGTGGTATTGAGGGAAGGTGTATCAAAATCTGGTATTAAGTGAAGTGCAAGAACCCATGCACTTGCTGATCTTGTGCAAACAAGTTTGAAGTAAAAGTCAAGTCCAGCTAAAACCCAGAATTTTCCTGCCTTAGGGTTTAAAAAAATATATCATGAAAACTTTAAGTTAGTTTAACATGATTTTTCTTTGGCTCTTACGCCGTTGCACAAGGGTATTATCTCATCCTCCTCAATTCTCCCAGTACAGATTTTGCTTTGTAGTTACAATACTGTTTTTGGCAAACCCTTCTGCATTTCTGTTTTATAATGACTTTTATGGCCAATATGAAATCACTGCAGTGAGCTTTCAAGTGGTTTTGTGAAGATTGTTATAATAATGAAGAAAGTAGATCTGGAAAATTTTACTATTTGAAGCAATAATTAAGCATAATATAAAAATATTTAGGTGACAAATACATAAATGTTTTGACTAAAATATATATAAACTTCCCTGAGATTATTCTGCAGTAGGAAATGACTCATAATTAGTCACCTTACAGAATTATCTTTCTCTGCATTTTGTTGCTTTATAACTCGTGTCCCTGCACAATCCTCAGTGCATACAAGCTAAGTCACTATTCTGGCACCCTTGTCCCACTTGGAGGTTTAATTACAACTTGGGCATTAGGCATTTGGATTTTCTTCTACTACAGACAGGCTCAAGCCACAATCTCTTCTGCAATTCCTCAGAGCAGGAGACTGAGTTTCTGAGTTTACCTAAGTTTTTCTGACTTTTCGTACATGCAAGTTTGTTCTTCTCTTTACTAATGATTACTGTGAAATCTTAAAAATTATCAGCTATGATGAACATAGCTGACAATAATTAAAATGTAAAAAAACCCATCCCTGAAGCCTTAAAGATTTGGATACAATATTCATTGACCATTTTGTTGTCCCACCTGCCCTCCTTGACAAGTCCTTAAACATTTAAAATCTAACCAGGACATAAATCCACATTTTTGGGGACAAGTTCTTTTTCTCAGTTGCTCATTGTAGCTCCAGCCAACTCTTGAAATGCAGTTATTGATAAAATTGAAAAAATATAACATGAATTCCTGAAATTCCAGTCAGTTCATGTTCTGAACTTGATGATGTCAGGCAATACATCACTACCATAATTCATTCCTGTGAAATATAGGAATAAGAATGATTATTGAGTGTGAATAAATGAATGAATGGAATTAGGGAAGAAGAAACACAGAAAAAATTAAGATATAGGTACATATTAGGTAAATTAAGTTATTTTATCTCTTTTTCATTTTCTCATATTGATGAGGGAGAAGATAGTAATTTCTCCTCAACGTGACACATAAACTTACATATCTCTTAAACCAGGAAGCTGTTTTTCAACTGGCACTGTGGTATTGGTTAAAAAGCTAATATATAATAATCAACAAGTGCATGTAGAATAAATTGTGTCAAATAATAGGGATAGCTTCAAATTCAAGCACTTTAAGTTTGCAAAACACAGATTTAAGATTATCCAGCTTCAGTTCATGCATGCACAGGGTGCAAACCTGTTGCATTCAGTATGCAAGATTTCACAATGTCTTTTTAGAATCATTTGTCTAAGACCATGATTCTGAGCTTGGGGTTTTTTTATGTACACGAGCGATCTTGTCTTTCCTTTGTTTTTCGTTGCTGAGGAAGCTAACAGTTGCACAAGTACATGTGAACATGAACATGTTGAACATGAACATGGTTTATGTTAAAACTACAGGCATAAAGATTTGCAAATGTTGTATTTACCACTCTGTGTCTCCCTCCTAAAAACATTAAGATTTACTGTACTGGTGTTTGTGAGGCTCAGACATCAAATTAATGCAAGTGGAAAGAAATAGGAAGTTTCCACCTGGCCTTGCTGGGAGCTGGACTAGAACTTTCATGAGGTAAAACATTTGCTAAGGACCAGGTAGTACTTTATTATGATTTATTAAATGTCAGTTTATATGAGTTTTATTGAATATGAGATTAGAGCGGTACTTATTATAAGACAGCACAGTATTCTGTGATTTACTTATGAACTGCTCTTTCTTTCTTCATCTGCAAATACCCTGCTGAGCTGAGGGGAAAACATGGCGTCAGCTAAACCAAAGAAATGGAAATGAGAATAAACATGTTTAAATCTTGGGGCACTGGAGAGCTTTATCATGCTCATCTCCTATCTGGTGTTATTGATCTCTCTTAGTGCAGGAATCAGGCTATGAATATGACCTACAAAAGTGGCAAAGATTTTAAACTTTATTATGCTGGCTTGGAATTCAGTCTTCATTGGAACAGAAAGGGCAATTATTTGGGGGATATGTGCGAGTCAAGGCAATTTGTGCTTCCCAGGAAAGGGAAGAGGAAGAGAGTGGTAGCAGCCATAGGAGAAAGCTGGAAAAGAAAAAACAGCTGGAAATATCCAAAACACTTAGTGCTCAGCTGGGATAATATGGGCTCAGATCTTGGGAAGCTGCGGATAATGCGGATAATAACACATGAAGGTTGCTACAATTCTCCATTTTCACAGATGCCACTAAGAATTTCTTGTCACCCTGAGAATTAAACCTTCTGATCTTGTTTTCATAGTTTCTAGCCACTTTCCCAGGAAAGTAACTATAAACATAGATGTTTATACATTCCATTAAAGAAATGTCTTTTGATGGACATTTCTCACGACCAGTGTGTTTGGGAAGGTGGTAACCTAACTATCCAGTCCCTGGTCATTGTCAAGAATCTATAAATACTGAAAGGACAGAATAAATCACTCTCTTTTTCTATCACACATTGAGCTGTGTCTGTGTGAATAATTTCATGTCCAACAGTGATAATTTCTAGCACAGAACAAGGGGCTACATTTGTAATTATAATTTTTTTTTTTTTCATTTCTATTCTACTGAGATTTAAACATGAAAAATTTGATCCAAAGGCTACTGGAGGCAGCAGGTATCTACATTTACTTCCACACCTATCCAATTAAGCCAAAACTGGAGTCCTATCTTAAAGGCTTTTGGTGGCCTGCACCAAAACTGTACTGAGAGGCTCCACTCTGAGATGAAGACCACAGCCAAGAACTGCAGCATGACTGAACATTTTTAGGAAGGGTAACCCTGCTTGCCTAGGCAAGAGTTCCTTTGCACACAATGAGACAAATCTGTGGAGACTTTCCCACAAGAACTAAGGGTAGTGCAGAACTTTTTCTGCCTTTTTTAAGCACAAGGCACATTACTCTGATCTCATTCCCTTTTCACATTTCCTCGTTCACATTTCCTTGCTCTGAAATGTGCATAAACCTGTTACACATTTCCCTGTGAGTCTGTGCCTGTATATAGAAGAACATCCTGCAAACTTCCTTCCTAGAGACAAGCTGACACCAGACTAAAGCAGACATTAGTCACTTTGTTGCTGGGATCTACAAATTCATTGTAACTCTAGAACACACCAGGACGCTGGAATTATAGGACTCCAAAGAGAAACCAAAGGGAAGTCTTGTCTTTATTTGTGTTCTATTACAAAGACAGACCAAGAGAGCTGGGGTTATTCAGACTGGAAAAGAGAAGGCTCTGAGGAGACCTCATAGGACCTCTCAGTACCTAAAACGGTTTAGAAGAGAGCTGGAGAGGGACTCACAAGGGCATGTAGCGATAGGACAAGAAATAGTGGCTTCAAACTGGCACAGGGAAGGTTTAGAAGAGATATTAGGAAGACATTCTCTACTGTGAGGGTGGTGAGGCACTGGCAAAGGTTGCCCAGAGAAGCTGTGGATGCCCCATCACTGGAAGTGTTCAAGGCCAGGTTGGATGGAGCTCTCAGCAACGTGGTCAAGTGGAAGGTGTCCCTGCCCATGGCAGGGATCTGGAACTGGATTAAGATCCCCTCTCAACCAAACTATTCTATGATTCTATGAATTTGCTACTGCTATTTTTGCAATGAGGAATATGCAGTAACTGCTACAACTGAGCTTTATCCCAGTATTGATATTTAAACTTTCAGCCAAAAAAAAATGAATTAACATATTTAAAATCTTAGGAAAAAAAAATTAGGATTGCAATTTCCTGTGCCATCCTTTTTACACTTTTGTCTTGGATTTTGTCCTGATGTTTGCCCTGGTGCACCCACAGGTCAAAGTTTTGTGCACTGTTTCTTTAGCCAAAGTTTAACTACAGACTTGTACACACAGAATGCCAGCTTGTCCCTCTGCTGCTCTTCAGCCACAGTTCATAATGATAAACTGGGATGTAACTGCTGCTTTGTCTGGTTTGGAATGATTCTGCAGTCTGGTTATATCTCCAGCATTCCTCAGTCCACAATTTCAACACAGAAAACATTCAGACCAGAGTGATGAGAGACAATGACAGTCATTTGAAATGAGGTTTGGCAACAAATTTTCTGACAAATGTTCTGGGATAATGCTGGTGGAAAGAATTGTACTCTCGGAGATGTGACTTGTTAATTCAGTCTGAGGGAAGAAGATTCAGAGCCATCATTTATTGGAACCTATTACAGGACTTAATCTGAAGATTTTGACATACTTCCAAGACAAATAGGCTACCACGAGTGAGACATGTTCAATAAGGTGTGTATTGTAGGAAATGAGGGCTGTAATTGCCATGCTGAGAGAGCTTGTTTTCTATGCAATTTAACGACCTCCTTCTTGCAGTGTCCCTTCTGACACAATGTGATTCTGAGATGAATCACGCCAAGCACATGGAAAGGGTCTTTATCATCACACAGCAGACTTGACCAAATGGTTACTGCTTATTATAGGTGGGTACCGTAGGATTTGAGCCCCACAGAGTAAAACATTAGGAATTACATCTCCTGTAATGCTTGGGCCTCTTCATTAAACATCATGGGGGTGTTTGTAGTTTCCTTGTTACTCTGCAAATCACAGCAATGGCCCAAGTTTTTCAGCACAAGGTTTCTCTTTGCTTGTAACAGTGAGTTAGACTGAAATTTGTACCAGATAGCTCCACTCAGCAGCACAGATTATGATAGAAACTAGTCCAATCCTGTTTGTCCTTAGCACTTAACCAAGACATACTTACTTAGTCTTTTCAACCTTTCCTTGTGAAACAGTTTCCCCAGTCATGTCAGAATATGTCACCATTTTCTGACCTCTCTCCAACTTCTAATTTTCCCACCTGATACTAAGGCAGGAAAAGAAATTTGCCATCTTGGCTGCAATCCACATCATTGAGGAAAAAATGTGGAATGACAGAAGTGTAAAGACTAAGGTCGCTTATTGTGCAGGGTTGCAACAGCAAAATAAATACTTACAAAAATATAGGGTGTAGAAATTAAACAACCTTTTTAAGATTTTAAAACCTGACAAATACTGAAGACTGTACTACATGTAACAATTTCTCCATATGTTACCTATATTCATATATGTACTTGGAAATGTCCGTGGTTATTTCTACTGCACTGCTCTGGGGCTCCAAGGCAATCCTGGAGCTTCTTCCCCCCAGAACATTTTATTGCTACAAGAATAGCAGTTCTTGATAAGTAACTTTCGTTTGTTTAGCTTAGAGTGCCTGGATGTAAAGAGTTGCCTAAGATTTGCTTCTTTTACAGTTCTGGTGTCCTAGGTGGTGCTGTTTTCAAGATGTGCTTTTTACAGATGCATCGAATAATTGGATGACTGGCAGTGTTACAGTCTGCCCTTAAAATCTGAGTGCCTGTTTAGTGGTTGTGAAGTGACAGAAGATTAGTGTTACTAAAATTTCTCCCACCTAAATTAGGAGAAATGTTGTTTCCCTACACACGGTGGATGTTCTGCTCTTCAGACCAGCCAGTGCTAACAAATACCACCACTAAGAGAAAGTTATTTCAGTACGTCGGCTGGAGTTCGCAAGTTTTTCCAGCCCATCCTTTTAGGCTTTAAGCAATGTTTAAGAGCATGGCTAAGTTTTCTCGGGGACACCGCACTGTAGTGGAGCCTTCAAATTCCTTTTCGCACCAGGCACCCAATATACAGACAGCATTAATTCATTTTTATCGTTGCCACGTCCATCCACAGCGGCTCCCCACGGTGGAAGCGAACAATCAGCCTGAGCTTTGCTGTGCTGGGGCGTTTCCCAGGATACTTTCCAGGCTCCAGGTGAGCGCAGCTTTCCCGGCACAGGGAGCCCCGGGAGGCCGCGATCGGGGCCTGCGTGGGGGTGACCCCTCCAAGGCGCCTCCGAAGGCTCTGCCCAGGGTTGGACGGAGCAGCAGCCAGGGCCTGTGGGGCAGGAGGGCCCCGGGCAGTCCCGCTGCTTGTATCCAGGGGCCCACTTCTGCCCGGCCCGAGCCCGCCGCTCCCGCCCCGGAAGCGCCGCCCGCCTGCCCGGAACCTCTGGAGCCGGAACGCAGGTTGGCGGCCTGGGGGCCGGGCCGGAGCGCTGCACCGGGGGACCCTGGGCAAGATGGCGGCGGCCGTGGCGGGCCCACATGGGCATGGGGCCGCAGACACGGACACAGGCACGGACAGCGGTAACGCCAGCGGGAACGGGGTGGGCCCCTCTCTTCTTCTGAAGCATGGCCGGCCGCTGCTGTGGGCCATCTCTGACCTTGAAGGCCTTTCCTCTCTGCCCCGTCTGAGCCCTCCGGTGGCTCGGTGGCCCTTCATCCCCCCCGCTCCGGGCCTTGGGCCGGCGCCGGTCGGCCTGGGGATCGGGGGCTCAGGCCCCCGGCCGGTCACCTGCTGAGGCCGCTCCCCAGCGGCGTGCCCCGTGGCTGGCACTGCCTGGTGCCGTGGCTGCTCCTGCCCCCCTGCGCTGGCCCTTTGGGCTTTTCCCTCTCAGCCCGGGGAGTACCGCCAACAACTCCTTAATTCCCTAGGTAACCCAAAATAGCTTTCGCTGCCCTCTTTTTCGGGGGAGGGAGGAAACGACTCTGCAGAGCTGCACGAGTTCTGTGTCTGTGCGAGACTGGGATCTGCTTCTCTCCGAAGGAAACCCCTGGGACTCTCTCGTTCCAGTTCTTTACCCTTGACGCACGGTTCTCCACTCGTTCTCGCCTCCTTGCTCGTTGTGAGGGTGTACCTAACCACTTGTGATGACTTCTTAATTCTGTCCTGTAATGGGATCTCTCTTTTTTTTTTTTTTTCTTTCTTTGTTCTCGGAGAATTCAGGGTTGTGGCCCTTTGGCTCGCGTTGGTTCTGCTTGGTTTGAGCGTCAGAATTGAACCCAAAGGGAAGCGTTGCATGGGAACTTCTTCAAGAGCTCATTGCTAAATGTTTGCTGTATTTTACTTGTGTGCCTGCACCTTGATCGCTGAGCGAGTTTGAAAAAGTTAAGCAGAGAGATGTGTATGTGTATTTCACACATAACACACACTCACACACACAGAAACAATTAGATTTTTTTCTATTAAATCTATGCCAGATATCAGTCTTTTCAATTCAGAATAGGGCCCCAGGTCCTACATCTGATTAAGTTAATTAAGTTTAAATTAATTTGAAATGCCTCTTCTTTATCTCATGCTGTTGACTGATACTGTGATGTATTAAATAATAAATCATGGCTGGTTAAATTATAGTGGACATCTTGTTAATTTTGCTGTAATTGTTGAAGGTAAAATTGTGTTGGTATTATTCTCCTATTTTATTGGCAGAAGATGTTGTGTGAAGGAAATGATACATACTTTTGCAAACTTCCTTTTTATAAGTCTGATCTGTTTTTTATGGCTGACTGCAAAAGTTGGTCCTTAGCAGTGTAGGGCATTCAAGTTTGGACTTTCTGTAGTTGTTAGCTTTTGTGTGTGCACATAAAATCACAAGCAGGGGTTGATTCCTTGTTTAAAAGCTTAATAGCAACATCCTAGCATGGACAAAGCCCATGGGTGAAAACTTGACATTGTTTTACATGTAGGAGCCAGGATGTGGTTAAGGATGCGCTTAAATCTTCACAGGCAATAGTTAGAATTTTTTTTTTTTTTTTTTTTTTTGCAACTCAGGATGTGGAGACATAGCAATATAGAAAAGGATGCTTTTAAGTAGTTACTGAATGTCTTGAGAAAATTTGCCACTTCTAAATTTCCAGTTTATAGTAAGGACTGTTGGAAACAGCCCCTTTATTTATTTTGAGTGGAGCATGACATACCACTGTGTTTACCTTGGTGGTAGTAGAAGTCATACTGGTAGAGATAATGACCAAGTATTCAGTAATTATTTCTCTTCCACGTTTGTTTTGTAACCATAGACTTCTTACTACTGTCCATGAGGATAACTAAATGTTCCCCTCTAAACATGCCTGGGCACTAGAGGTTTTGTTTTAAATTGCTCAATGCCACTGTTTTGCTGTGTTGTTCGTTTTTTTTCTGGTTTAAACAGGCACATGGAGAAGGCAGAATAATGAATTAGTGTGGCAACAGAGTGTATGTTTATGTTTGCTTAGTAATTAAATAGACAGTTGATTAATGAGGAATACCATTAATAGCTGCCTGCATGGTTTTATGGAGAACAGCACTCCTGGCTTCATTTTCTTAATGGTTTGGTTGATAGAAGTACTGCATGGGATATAGGAGTGCTATAGTAAAAGTAAAACACTTGGCTCAGTAGGACTGTGATTTAAAATTCAAATTTTCTTTTTTCAAGAGTTTGAGAGTAATAGATGGATGAAAGTGAGTCAAGTGGGGAATCAGTCCCTTGCTGGTGGGGTTGGGTGGGATCAGAAACCAGCCTCCTTCTGTTCAGCACTTGATTTTGCAGCCTTGAAAGCTGTATATAATATAATTAATTTAAAATTTAATGTGGCATAAATATTAGTGGAGTAGTAGTTAATGGTGGCAGGATCTTGTGTATGCTCTGCTCTTGATTATGTGGTGAAGTGAAATAACTGAGCGTATTTTAGCACACCCTTAGCCTGCAGCCCATTTCATTCTAGTTAATCATCTGCACTATTAAAGACTTCTATTTTTGCAGTTTGACCCACTGAACAGAGTAATGAGGACTAAGTCTTCATGTATTTGTTGTGCCATGAATTTGGCTGTTTTCAGTAGAATTAATGTTGCTTAATTCTGAACTTCGGTGTTGTAACTTCAGTTCCTTCTTTTTGAAGGGCTCATAGGGGTGAGGAAATGGGGGTTTTGTTTGTGTAACTTGAGCAGTTACTTACCCCAGAAAAGCTCAGTGCCTCTGCTTTCTTTTGAGCTTCTTGATGACTGTCTTGATGCTGTATTTCATAAAGCAGTCTCCCCTGGGTTCATTATACTTAGGTAATTGTACTTTTGCTGGTGGTGTTCTCTCTGAGCAGGTTTTGCTGTTATGTGAGAAATGCCCCTCAGCTTCAATTTAATTCCTGTGGCTGTTTGCACTCAAACACCAGATGTCACTGTTGCAGTTTCTCTGTGAGTGTGTACGTATATACACACACATTTGTGTGGACAGTTATTCATAAGTTACACTTTTTAAACTGGAAAATAGACAGGTTGTACCCCCATAATTACCAGCCCTAAACATAAAAATATTCAATAATTTAATAATAAATATCCAAGGCTGCCTTTTCCCTTTAGCCCTACCTCTTATAATCATTTTAAATCATCACTGACGTGAGGAAGCACTTACACTGCATAGTCTCTAATAAATTCAGTATAATGGTGTGTGCCTGCTTGAGGAACTGATTGTAACAGCGTATGTACAGTAATTCCTCACTCTGAGCTTGGATAACATTTACATGCAGAGCAAATGGCATTACTGATTGATTCTTACTAGAAACAATTCTTGATTATTTTTTTTTCCCCTTCATTTCTTTCTTGCTTTTTTTATCCCTAGGTTCTGAATTAAGCTCAGAACTTCCAGAAGACAGCTACTCTTCAGGAGGTGAAGCCCTGGATGGTGATGATGAAGATGAAGCAGCAGGCCCTGGCAATGTGGCTGAAGAGGCAACAAGCTCCAAAGATGGTCCAAGTTCAGGATGGGCAGATGCCATGGCAAAAGTGCTCAACAAAAAGATTCCACAGAATAAGTCCACCATCTTGGCCAAGAATAAAAGCCTGGAGAAGGAGAGAGAGAAAAAAAAACAAGAAAGGCAAGAAAAGAAGATGAGGGTGAGAAACAGATGCAGTATTCCATGTGCAGTAACTGTCAGATGGGCTACATGCAAGACAGTCTCAGAGCACTGTCCCAAATCTCTACTGAGGCTGTCTCAGTTTTGGAGTCTCTCCTTCACAGTGATCTTGAGTAGCTTATTTTTTTTACTTTTCAGTCATGCTGTGTAAGGTTTTTTTCCCTTACTGCTTCTTCTGGGTCGTCAGGCAGGCTGAACTTTGGCAGCAGGAGTGTTCCAGTCTGTCAGCTTAAGGCATTTTCTTTTTTGAGGGGGTGAAAGCAGCTACTTTAAGCTTGATTTTTCTAATTGGTGTTGTTAATTTGGGGTGAAATTCACTTTGTTGACATTACAAATTGAAATAGTTCTCCACCACAAAAAGTAAGAGGGAGAAAGAGAGGAAAACTGCTTCAATTTATATTGTGCTGTGACTTCCAAAATCAGGGCCTCTAGGTTGAGACTGCAGTAACCAATGATGTGGTTGTGCATTTTTGTTTGCTCGCCTCAATCATTTTCCTGATTGGAGTTTTTTATTACCATGTCAGTGACCTAAATTGCTTCTGATTCTGAAGCTGGTATGAAGAAAACAAAGCCATGTTGGCAAGTAAGTAATTTGTTTATGCCTTGAGTGGAACTTTTAATTCCAGGCTCTGACTGATTTACCTTCAGGCTAGAAATACGTTAATAATTCTAATGTCTCATCCTACCAGTTCTGTTTCAGTGGGATAGCCAGGTTGCTCACCTGACAGTTTGGGACATGCTGCAGTTGGGCCATGGCTTGCCTTTTAAATACAGAGAGCTTCAGTACAGCATCTTCACAATTATGGTTGTCCTAAATACCTGTTCTCATCCAGTAAATATATAAGAATACTGCAAAACAGAGATGGGCCGCAGGTCCCCAGAGTGACTTGTTTACTTTAGTAAAACTTGAAAGCAATTTGCCTTTCATTGATTTCTTGCTGATGGAAGGTAGGATAGGGCAGTTCTTTTGATCAAAGGCCAAAACATGGTCATAAACTGAGAAATTCGTAGTAGTCTGCCTGGAATTATAAAGATAAGGACTCTGAAATTCCATTAGAGACTTCTTGCATAAAACAGATTTAATGGAACATCACCAGGCCTAAAATGCTGTTAAATTGTTCAGAGGGGAAGAAAAAATGTCACTACCTTACTCCTAAAGCAGAGGTCATGAAATACTGTGGTCTCCTATTGCAGCAGAAACAAAGCTGGTGGTATTGTGTCTGCTGGTAATGGAAAAGTGGATCAATTTGGTTTTGAAAGAGCCTCCAAAAATTAGACAAGAACCAATACTGTACGCATGACTTGTTGTCTGGTGGACACTTGGTGCTTTTCCTATGTTAAGAGTTCTGCCTGTTGCACTCTTTGCTGAGTATCACTTTGGTCACAAAGCCATACTGGGACCAATTCTGTAGGAGGAAGTCAAATTCCCAAGGCTCAAAATGTGACATGCCCGTCTTGATGGACCCAGGATTTTACTATGTATAAATTTCTCTGTGATTAGCTTGTGAAGTCTGGGATTTGAAGGCTGTCTTTGAATTCCCTTGCTCAAGGTAGTCAGTGTGAAGGCATCTTTCTCGTAGGCTTTTGTTACTGGAAGCAATGACTTTCTGAGATTTGAGTGTGGCCCTTGTGTCAATGCAAGAGATTTGCTCAGACCTGTTGTCCAGCCCTATATTGGAGCTCCCCTTACTTTCAGCCAAACTGAGCTTTGTAGATACTTTTTTTTTTCTCCTTCTATATACTCTATCAGATCATGCTGCATTCTCAAATGTCGATGTTGTTTCACATAACCATATTTATAATGCAGCTCGATAAAAAGCGGGAATGGGAAATGATGTGCCGAGTGAAGCCAGATGTTGTCAAAGACCGAGAGAAGGAAAGAAATCTTCAGAGAATTGCCACAAGGTAAAAGTTTTCCTGAATGTGTTCCTTAAATATATGTATATCAAAAAGAGGAGGAAAAGGCCTGTGCAGGTGATCTGTTTCCAATCAGATTGAACTCTTAAGAGGTGACTAGCAGGAGCCGAGAGATTTATAGATGGGTCTGCATTGTACAGTATCAAGTTCAACAAAAGATTTCAGAAGCTTTATGAAAGAGTAAAAATTTAGATGGGAATCTAATGTTTGCTTAACAGAAGTGCTATGTTGTATCCCCTCATTTTGTTAATTTTATGCTTTAAAAATACAGAACAGTTGTTTCTACTGTTCCAGTTTTTTGCTTCTCCGCAGAGGATTCACCAGATTCATGGCTGTGAAGTTCAGCTGCCATTAAGCTCGCCTGAGTAATTTAATAACTGATTTTAGGACAAATAGCGTGGTCCCAAGGATGAAACCTGCTCAAGAATGAAACTGATCTCAGTGCCATGTTACCAGGCTTATTTCAGAGTCTGAGTAGTTATTTGTAGATTTGTTTGTTACTGATTCCTAGCAATAAGTATGAAGGAGGAGTAAAAACTGGAAGTCTTTTATGTTGTAGTAAATGTTACTTCTTAACTGAATTGAGATTCCAGGTAACCATTTTGAGGAGCTAGAAGCCATCCAGCATCTGCATTGATTACCTTTAGCAGGGGGTTCATTTCTGTGAAAGGAACTTGAGTTAAAAAATTTGCTTTGTTATTTTTTTCCCTGTCCCAGAGGTGTTGTACAATTATTCAATGCTGTCAGGATGCACCAGAAGAAAATGGAAGAGAAGGTGAAGAACGTTGGGAGCTCTGAGAGGAAGCGTGCTAAACTGATGTCTTCTGTTTCAAAGAGAGATTTCATCGATGTTTTAAGAAACATGGAGGGGTCTAAAGGAGGCAAGAATCCAGCTGGAAAGGCCACAAAAAGTAAACAGGTAAACTTCATCTGTGAGAAAAAAACACTTACAAGGTACCTTCTCAATGTACTCTCTGTTAATGTACCTGCTTTTCATAAACCTATGACCCAAATGGCTGGGATATTTTGACACTTCTGGAAGGGAACAAGTAGCTCTTAGCCTGTTTTCCCTGTCTTTTGACTATCAAAGTACAAAACGCTGGAAGCTCTTCTGCTAAGACAGAATTGTTTAAAAAACGATGATGAAACTTTGGATTTTATCTTGGATTTTGCACCAGGCATGGAACAAACTGCTAGATTATGGTGGATTGTGACATTTGGAATTTGGCCAATTACAGTTAGCTGCTTGAAATTGTTAAAGAGCTGGGGGCTGTTCACCTTACATGATGTATTAGACTGTACTACGTGTGTGTCCCCATGGTTTGGTCATGTCAAACTTGCTTCCTTTGGGTGATTATGGTGTCTGAAATGGAAGGATTTGCCATACAAAGTGAATACCACAAGAGAGAGAAACAGAGATGTATTAAACATTATATGTAGGCTTTTCTTTCCCTGATTCTCTGTGTGTGTCGGGCTGGTGTGCTTTCTTTGCTTTTGGGATGTTTTGGTAAGAAATACATTCCCCTTTTTCCAAATGTGTTTGAGACACAGTGTAATTGGACTCATCCAACTCTTCATCAGTTCTTTCAGCTCACCAAGTAGTTCAGGGTTGAAAACAAGTTGCTCAGGCACACTCTTTCTCATATTTCAGAAGCTGCACGTTCTTGAAGCGTATTTGTGTTCAGGTTTGAACTCTGTGCTTGGTGGTGGGTGGAATACTGCAGCTGGCGCAGACACACACTGCAGTTAACTAAGTGCTTTTCTGTGCCAGGAAGAAATACTTTAATCAGTTGGGAGACAACAGTTTGTCATATGTTTTTTGTTTGTGTGCACTTTGGGAACATGCTGAAACACTGCCTGGCATGGAGTGCTCATACAATTTTCATGCAAGTGCAATATTGAAGTATTTTTTAAATTCTTTGGATAATGAGAACAATTTAGCTTGGTGCTGACACTTTATTTCTCCTTAAATAATTCCAGCTTGCTTGTTTGGGTGGGGGGGAATGTACATGTGTGTGGTTCTTTTTTTGGTTTGTTTGTTTGTTTTTCCTCCCTTGGAATAGCAGAATATTGGAACAATGGCAGTGCCAATTACTATTGTAGTCAGCAATTAATCAATAGCTGAGCAAGAATTAGGACCTTTGTTTTGTGTCACATTGTAGCAGGGCAGTTTTTGAATTACTAGGTCAGGAAACACAGATTGTAAATGTTTCTATAATTAAAAAAAAAGAAGTTTTATTTTGGCAGCATGGGTAACAGTATATTTCCATTCAAGACCTCTGGAGATGCTTTAGATGCTGGCTGGTTACTGCTGGGTTTGAGTATTAATGTAGGTGCTGCTTTCACATTGCTTGTGCACAAAAGCTGAGATAAGGATCAGGGTTTTTGCTTGGGTTTTTTAATTGCATGTCTGCCTAGACAGACCACCCCCCTTCCTCTCTCCCTTGTTGCCTTTGCTTCAGTGACTCTCCATTCATTTTAATACTGAACCAAACTCTTCAATAACTCCTTTTCAAGCTGTTCCTAATCTGCCTTATTTTCTCTTGAGAACATATCTTACTCATTTAGCAAGCTTCCCTCCTGGTAGTTGTTGAGGCTTGAGGTTGAGGCCAAAATCTGCTCTTCGTTCTCCTTCTCAGAGTTACACAAATATTTAGCCACTGAACAGTTCTGCTGGCCTCCACTGCTGTATCTCTGCTTCTTGGTCTTTGAGGGTGTTTCAGAGGGTAGGAAGCCTGGATGAGGTTTTTCAGTAGTAAATTCCTTGCAGCAGGATTTCAGCAGATTGTTTGTGCCATCTGAAAGCTTTTGTTTGTTTGTTTTGTGGGTTTGTTTTTAGCAGTCAAGACTATAGAGTGTATTCATTTTTAAAAAAAGGGGAGGGGGAAGATACATTTATTTATCTCAGCAAAAACAATGGAAGAGATGCCAATCCCAAAATCCAGGCACTCTGCCATCAATTAAAAGGCAGTCCAGAACAATAAAAACACTACCCCACCCACATAAAACAAGCAGTCAGCAGGAAAAATAGCAGAAGAAAGTTTTACCAGTGAAAGCAAACCTTTTTTGACTCAAGCCTTGTGCTGTGACATGAGACTTGACTGTATTTTGAGAATGGGTGAAAGAATTTTCTTGCTCTGCAGCAGTTTTTGAATGCAAAATTTGCTTCATATTTTTCAAAGTCTGGCAATTTCTTTCAAGTGTCAGGGGTTGAAGAAAACTCTTGTAAAGCTCTGTTGATTGACTATTTAGCCAAGTATATATATGTGTGAAAAAAAGAAATTAAATGCTCTGTAAAGGCTTATCTGCAGTAGTATGATTTCAGAGTAGCATGACTACTTTTTAAGTTTTTTTCTCTGTTTCCATCAGCTTCATGCATTCCTGGGAAGGACAGGTAACCTGTACCCCACTAGAACATTGTTCATAGTCTTGTTTACTTTTAGCCATTGGCCTAAATGTTACTTGGCATATATCTACCAACATAACTATGAAGGAAAGACTGTGCCCTTCTTGTGAAACTGTAGCCCTTCTTGGAGTTCTGTGTGCCCAGCTGGGAGTAATTACTTTTCTGAGCTGGAGCCAAAAGCTTTGCCTTTCATATCATTTGCTGTTTATCAAGGTATTTCTTAATCCTTGCTGAGCCAGCTGACTTGTGTAATATTTTTTCCTGTTTTTTTTTCAAGTTACTGTGCATGATGCTTGCCTCTGGGTAAGATCATCCAATTTCTCTCCCCTCACCACCTTGTCTGAAGCCTTGCAATGTGGGAGAAAAATGTAGTAATTAAAAAAAAATAGCAAAATCCCACTCTTTTGTGTTCAGATAGGCTTTTTTTTTAAGTTTTGGGGTGGGTTTTTCTAGGAATCTTTTACTGGCAGATAGGAGAGCTTTCAATTTTGTTCAACACAATCCTTACACACCAGCTTTTCATTTCTGAATGTGTTGGTCATATCTGCCTGTAAGACACTACAAGAAACATTATTAAACTATAGGTTTAGAAAGGGAGCATTAGAAATGCTGTTCTTTCAGGCCTGAAGGCTGAAGTAATTTTTATGTCTATAGAATGAGTACAAAAGTACGTAGCGGCAGTAAAAGATTCCTTGTAGGAATCTGTTGTTTTCTTTAGGTCCTTGATAAATTTCAGGGTGCTCTCAGGAAGTACCTTTGCTTCCAGGGTTGAGTGAAGTTTCTGTTCTCTTAGAGTTGCACAGATAGGTTGGCTAATGTAGTGAACTATGCGAGGTCTTGAAATCTTAATTGTAAGAAACAAGGAAATTCAGAAGAAATTCAGAATTATTCTCCTTGCTTGCTATGTGCCAGTGACAATTGCATCTCGACTTTTCTCTTATCATTTGTGCTGCTCCCTGTAAAGCATTTTACTGTGTGGTAAACCATTTTTTGGTGACACATAAACAACTGGCATGAAGGTTACAGATACTCTTCAGGACAAGCATAATCATGAACCTTTCATTTTTAATTAGGACTTTGTAGGATGATTTTGCTTCAACTTGTAAACTTTTTTTGTACCAGATCTGTTGCAGAGCATTTCAGTGGTGAAAGTAAGAGCAGGATTTCCTGGTCTAGTTCAGTAAGCATGATCTAAATTCTTCAAGATAATCTTTCTGGAAGCTAGGCTGACTACATGACCTACAACTTGCTTCCTGTGTTGTGATGGCACCCGGAAAAAAAATGGTGTGTTTGTCTCAAAATAGTAGCTATTCTAAAATCAATGATTGATGGGAAGGAAAGTGAGAAGAATACAAGTGCTATTTTGTAGCACCTATTGGTCATATGAGACTTAAAGTGCTTTTCCAGAGAAGTTCCTTCTACCTCAAGCATATTTTATAAATGCTCCAAGTATCTGGTAAATAATTTGTAAGGACAGTGATTAGAGTCAGGCTTACTATAGATTTTTCTTCTGTTCATAAGACTTTATTTTAAGCAGTAGTTTGAAGATTGTTCAAGGGCAGGAGGGATACTATGCTTCCGACTTTGACCACTGTTCTTGCTGGGATACAAGGAGTGGCATGGGGACTTCCATTTTTTTAAGCTAAATGGGGGTATTAATTGTGCTTTCCAGCTTAAAAGTCATGTCAGTTTAAAAACTGAGAGTGACTGTCAACTTTTCCTTGCAGCTTCTTGAGAACTGGCCATTAGCATGGTATATTTCTTTCCACTTCTTTCACAATGTAGAAATGGGGAGGGTGAAAAAAAAATTCTTTTCATTCATATACCTCTTTGGAGTGACAATGGTCTGAACAGTTGCTTCAGCCTGTGTTAGGAAGTTGTTTCTGAACTGTGGATGAAGGCAGAGATGACTTCTGGAAATTTGGTAAGGTGTATCGACACCTCTTTTAATCTTATCAGGAAACTTCCTTAGAGGTGATAATGGCATTGCAGAGTAGTGGAAGTTTATTACTACAGCTGTTGTGTGCTGGTTTTACAGACCTAATTGAAGGAGTAACCAGGCATGCATGTATTCCAGCACATTTGAGGGGGCAGCCAAGTATTAATTTAGTTCAGCTGTAGCCAGAGTAGATGTATTCTCCCAGTTTTAATAAATGTCTTCCCATCACATGCACAAAAACTTTTAATTTAGGTTCCTTTGGATCCTGCATTTGTATCTGTTTTTCCCAACTGTGTGTACATTCTCTTCAAGGTCACCCCATATATGTTTGGAGCTGATGTTTTTAATGAAGTTTATCGGTTTTGTACCAGAAAGTTGCTGACAGCTAATTGTATGTTGTATTCTTAGGAATATCCTTAGGGATAAGTGCAGTGAAGTCTGCCACAGGTTTGCTATACCTATATTCCTTATGTTCTTTAAGTAAAGTAGTGTTGTGCAGTATTAGAGGTTGTTTGATGCTGACATTTTTACTTTAAATCTCTTTCGAAGTTGTATTAACTTACAGAATTTGGGTCATCAACCGGATTGGGTTTTTAAGGTGTGCAAACTCAGTTCCCTGATTGTTGTCATAGCAGGTAATGCACATCTGTGTTAACATGGGAATGTAGGACTTTGTCAATATTTAAATGTCTATTTAAATGTCAATGTTTCAATATTTAAATTTGATTGATTAGATGTTAAGAACTTGGCACTGTAAATTCAACTCCACAAAAGACAATTAAGGGTCTTGTGAAGGGCAGTATTTCACTAGGTTTATCCTTTTTCCTGTGGTTTAATATTCAGATATCTCTTTCTGTCGTCTTTTTCAGATATTTGGTCAGAAATCAGGCAGGGAAAAGGCTGTGATTTTTCACTTTGTTCCCATCTACCTCTTTTTTTATCCTCTTCCTGTTCTGTGTTCCTGACAGGTTTTTTCCCTCTGCATCTGGGGACCAAGCAAGTATCTTGTGCCTAATGCAGGAACAGCCCTGACAGCTGTTCACACAGAAAGGCCAGTTCCCTGTGTGTCATCATGAGTCACTCACAGTTCAGCTGAATGCTGCCTGCTAACATGCAGATAGTGTGTGATCAGTGAGGACAGATATCTTAAGAGAATTTGGATGCTAAATGCCTATTGCATCTACTGAGATGATGACCTGAGGTTTGGGGAGGGCAATCTTCCAGATGCTTGTAACTTGTCCAGATCCAGGCAAATGTTCATGGAGATAGCAAAAGATACATTGCCAGCTCCAAAACACATCCTTAACTGATTTTTAAGTTTAAAATGAATGAATGATGCAGGGTTTTAATGGGTTCCTTTAGAAAATGTCTCTTTCTTCATTAGAGCTGAAGACAAAATATTTTGTCTTTTTGTGAAAAGGAATGAAATGGTTATATTTGAACATTGCAAAATCCTTCAACATGAAGCAGTTGAAGTTTGGCAAATTTTTAAGTGAATATAAACAGCGAGTTGTGATTGAAATGTCAGGCAATGCTGAGACAGCTCCATCTGTCATATTTGAGAGTAACTTGCCTTGCTATTTGTTTATTAGTGCACAGGATACTATGATGGTGTTCTGTTTTCCCAGAAGATGTTGCAAGGCGCTTTTTTTTTTTCAGTAAAACTATGTCTAAAACAACCACATTTGAAAAACTTGTGGCATGCATTTTCTTTTGATCTTCCTGTGATTATACAAAGCACAAAGAGTCAAAACCTATTAGACTTTTATCTGGTAAATCAAGTTGGAAGCCTTAGAAAAGCAGCTCTTCACTTTTGGCTTTGTTCGTAACTCTTACAGGCAGGGCAGTGTACTTAGAAAAAAATACATCTAAACATTTCATAAAGTTATATAGAAAAATGTTTTCTGGAAATAAGGTTTGGTAGCTTGTCTATCTGAAGAAGTTTATTTCCCCCCCAAAACATTTGCTGTTGGAAATTAACATGAAAAGTGATTTCTTTACTTTGGAGTTTTATTAAGGTATAAAACGTTGTGATTTCCAGAGTGTGTGTGTTATAAATGACTGTTGTGGGTACCTACTCATCTGTTTATCTTGGTAGATAGACTTCAGGAGTGGTGGGTCAAACTGTTTCCAGCTTGCAGTGGTTAGAGGATTGCTGAGTTCAGTAAATTTTTTTTTCATTACTATGGGAAATCCCAGCCAATTTTTAATGAGTGTTTCTGAAATTTACTGAAATATTAGAAAATGTACTTTTTTAAAACCTGGTAGTATTACAAATTATACTAAAACTGCCTCTTGGAAAGGTCTGACCTCTTTTTGGTTTGCTGCTAAACTTTGGCCAGTGTTCTGCAGGTGGTCTGTGTCATTTCTTCTCCACCTGCAGCTGTTGGGAAAGCCCATACAGAAACATAGAGGGAGATGGAAAGGTCAGAAATGCAGAGTAGCCAGATGTTTAAGATACGGGATTAGGATCCTGGGCAGTTTATATCTTCCTTCGTCAGGTTTAAACTGCTTTTAGAAAGCAGCCTAGGAGTGTATGATCTGTTCCTTAATGAGCTTGCCACTCACACATGGCAGCATGAGGGGAAATTACAGAAATATAAAGTCAGAGAAATCTGGATTTGGAGACCTCTAAGATATCTAAAGTTGCAAAAACCATTTAGGTAAAAGCAAGGGTAATGACTGTAGGGAGGTGAAATCAGACAAGCTGCTTAGCAGGCATGAAAATGTCATTATTTCAAATTTAGTAATAAAATTGCACAAAGGTTGGTTCCTTGTAGGCTCTGTTTTGGTGGGTTTTTTTCCTCATCCTCTTAGAGTTTTTTGGATCCTTATATTTCTTCTGAGACTCAAAAGTGGAAATCTTGAGTCAGGAAGAGGAGGCTTTTCACTCGCCCCTCTTCTTTCTCATCAGCTGTTCTGTGAGATGATTTCTTAAGTGCTGGAAGGGATGGGCATGATCATTACTGTAGCCTTTATTGTTTGAGGCAACCTTTTGGGAATTCACTTCATTATGCCTCTTGCTGAATCATAATAAAAAAGAGGTGGATGATTTTAGCATCATTGGTTGGAAATAATTTGAGTGACATTCATATTATTCAAAATTTTTCAAGCTCCTAATTTATTGTAAGGAAAAAAAAAAAAAAGGAAAAAAATCAGAAATACTCTAGACAACTGCAGGTCTGCATGTTTCCTCACTGGGCCAACAGGCAAGCTTTTATAACAACTTGCAGAAAATTTTAGGTACCCAGATGAAATAGTGCATAAGTGTTTTTTGTAAATGGGTGACATCTGAGAAAAATCTGTTGTGACTGGAAAATATTTGTCTAAAGTAGACTGTTGAAAGACACAAGGATGTAACTTCTGAGGGATAGCATAGTGGAGGCCTTAATCTCGACTGCATGCTTTTTTACTAGGCACTCTTGCCATATCTGTGTATTTTCCAGGTACAGCTTGGTGGTTCAGGAACTGTGCACCTGGTAACAAAGATGTTTTCAATCTGAGGTGATGTTTAGGTTCATCTTTGAACTCTGTCATGTCCTCATTCTGTGGGAAAAACATACTAGGAAATGAAGGACCAGCTGATGGAGAGTATTTTTATTATTTTGGAGAAGTTGTGTGGCATTTATTTCAGGGTTGAAATGCTGCACATCTAGAAAAGTTCTTTATTTTTCATTTTGAATCCCATCCAAACAGAAGAATTCTCAGTTCATTATCTTCCTTTTAGTTATAATGATGGAAACAAGTAGGGAGTTGTCCGTGTAAGATTGTTCTTAGTAATTAACCAGTATGCTTTTAATATAAAATGAACAATATTTTGCCTTAGACCTGAAGCTCATGACTAGCTAGCAAAAGTTGGTTTTTCTCATGGACAGCACCATCTTTTCCAAGTCAGAACTACGATTCAGCTTGTTTGGTAACCATAACTGGCCATACAGATTCTTGTCTGATAAGCAATGAAAGTACACATTGCTTTAAGTATGAAGGTCTTGATCATGTGTTGTTTTCAACCACAGTATTCAGGGAGTCTTTATATCAAGTATTAATTGATGCTGTGCAGTGCCGTGTACATGAAGCATGAAAGCTGTGTGAAGATTTAGAGGTGAATAAAGGGTAGGAGTAACAGGTGAATACAGGCATAGGAATGGCCAGTCTGGTAGGCAGGAATTTCACTGTCAGTAGTATGACTGCTGATAAACAGGCATTCAGATGTGAAGGTATACACGTATAGATGAGGGTGTTGAAGAGTTTTGTCCTTAGAGGAGACAAAACCCAGCAGGACTGAAAATGAGAAGCAGTGGCACATAGAAAGACTTCCTGCTCTGATGTGTTGCATGACAATCTCATACAGGGAATGTATGAGTCTATTCCTGTCATTCCAGATACCTTTTCTGTAGTAACTTGCAACCTACTCTGAACTAATCTTTACCTGGTACCTACGTAAAAATGCTTATTTGTGGACCTTTTTTTCTTTTTGTTAGTGGAGTGTTTTGGCCTGGCAGTTGGAAAGGCAGTGTCATTACTTCATATTTACAACATTGTTGTTTTGCCTTGTATTTTAAATGACGTGAATTACAAATTCACACAATGGGAACTTACCAGTATGGGTAAAGGTAACAGTTTGTGCTTATAGGATTGTTTTGTTGGGTGAGTCTTGTTTTCAGGTGAGTTTTTATTGTCTGTGAGCAGCTCCTGGTGTAGCATGCCCGTGCTATACATCATGCTCATTAAAACATGGGAAGAGAGTCGTGATGCCAGTATGGCCAAGCATGTCTTGCAGTAACATGTGGTGGAATTCCTTGTGCGGCACTGGGGTTTCTGAGATGGCTGCTGTCGATGGCTGGAGTACAGCGCAGGCTGAGGAGTTCCAGAGCGTCCTGTGTGCAGAAGGGCCCTGTGTTAAGCTTGAATTCTTAAAATACTTTTGCTTTTCCTGACAGAAATAATAATTTATGAGGTTTCTGGTGAACCAAGCCTGAGGAAATCTATTCTCTCGTAAGCTTTTCCTAAGATCCTCTTTGCAACTGAGCGTTTAATAATGATGCTTATGAATTTTCTTCTTTACTTAGGCCCAGATTAATGCTTGTTTTTAGAAATTCTGTAATTGATTTCTGACCCCTCTAAAGTTGGGCCATGTTTAAGCCTCTGCATGCCAACCCAAAGCATTCCTTCTTATTCACACATCCCCAGTTGTAGTAAACCCTAGAGAAGGATGTGAGAATGGGGAGATTCCTCATGCAGGTCGTTAAGCTCTGGGTGGTCTTCTGGCTGTGCTCAAAAGGAAAATCACTATTTGTTGTGCTTGTAGTAATAATTCCAGTGTGTTACTTTCAGAGAAGCTTGAGCAGGAACAGCAGGTCTCAAAACACACTGTAAAAAAAATTCATTCTTAGGTTTATTTACTAGAATTGCCAGAGCAGATTCTGGTGTGTGTGAGAGTTTGTGATCTGAGTAAATCCCCTGTGCCACTGTTGATACCCACATTATGGTGTCACTTCAAGTAAACCAGGGCAGTTTAGTTCAGTTGATGTAATTTCTCAATCAGAGAGAGAATGCAAATGGGTGTTGAATAACTTCTCACCCTAAGGAATAAATGATTGTGCAGAATTATACTGCAGTAGAATGGATTTCTGTTGTGCAGCTCACACGTTCTGCAAGCCTGAAAATGCTTCCCAGAGAGAGTTGCTGTGAGAATTCACTTCCGAAATTCAAGAGAATAGCGGTGCAGGTTGGATTCTCAGTTTGCATATTTGTGGTATTTTGGCTGTTTGCAATCAGTAGGAACCTTTCTTAGAGTCAAGATCTTGCTGCAACTCAGATAAAGTTGCAGGCCGCATTGATGATCAAACCCAAGTATCATTTTCCTGTTAAAAATCATTACAGTTTATTTTCTGCTTCTCTTTCTGCTTTAGATACTTTAGCTGCAGTTTTTTTCATTTCTTCTCAACCTGAAAGAAATTTATTTTCTTATCCTGTGAGCTCGCATTTTGCTGAAAATGAACTTAGGAGAAGTGATTATGCTGGTGTTCTTTGTTTTTCATTCCTTCCCCCTCTTTTGCCAAGGAGGGTTATTATTACTACTACTACTACTATTGTTGTTATTATTATTAGTTGATATTTAACACACCTCAGTGTATGGCTGTGCTTTGTTTGGGGTTTCTGGAGCTCAGTTTAAGCTGACTTGCTTGGGGATGAGAACCAGAATAGCAGCAGTCATTCAGAGCAAGATGCAGGCTGACAGGGAAGGTAATTGTCAGATGTATGTGAGAATGTGTTCTGGCAGTTAAGCTTTTTAACTTCTTCATCATGACAAAAGCTTCACTGTGTCTCAAGGTCTTAAATATTTGTATTGAGCAAAACAGAGGAACCTGGGGAAGCAGTTCAGATTAATTAGACACGTTAGAATTGTTTTCTCAGTGCTTAAAGTTGTTGCTTGAGAGATATTTATGTTAGAAATTCTTTCCTTGACAGGTACAAATAAACATTTATTGTAGGTGATGGTAGAGAGAGATGCCCCTGCAAGCTCTGGCATTTTATCTTACACAAAGGCATGGGGGTCCAGTGTGCTGACTGTAATCCCTAGGTCTGAAAAATGTTCCTTTGTTAAAACCCTGGAGTTTCTGTCCTCTGGACACAGCTCTCAGGGAATCTCCACAGTGCTGTACTGTGTTTGTTTTGTTGTGTGTGTGCTGCTTTGCAGATGCAGAAGCTGGAGTGTGCTCAAGTGACACAAGTTGAAGTGGAGTGGAGTAAAATGCTGTCTTTTGTCTGATTTCAAGGCACATCTTTTAATGCCATTACTTACCAGTAAGCACTATGGACCCGGGTCTGCTTGAGCCTAAGGTTCTGAAAACTCCGGCAGGTATCCTGCTTCAGAAGTGGCAGAGAGGAGTGATCCCACAGCTTGGTGTCAGTGCTGTCTGCTGCAGCTCCAGTGTTGAGTTTGGTAGGCCTCAGTTGAAGATACTGTCTTGTCATTTACTAAGAGCAAATTTACTAAGAGCTCCATTTTTTTGTGATGGTAAAGAAATGAACAAAACCAGGGAGATTTCTAACTTGATCATATAGCTGCTGCTGCTACCACAAGGCTTTCATAGACCAATTACTTTAAAAGCATCCAGGACGCAGGTCCAGCCTGGATCCTGCCAGGGCTAGCTGCTTGTTCTAAGCGGCAGAACTAAGTTTTGTTGGAGCTTTGTTTGGTGTTTTTTTAGGACTTGGCCAAGAATTTCAGTTTATCTTGTCCCGGTACAGATCTTAAGGGAGTATGTCTTCAAAGCAGGATTAGTCCAGGAAGTATGTTCCCACTACAGAGCCCTACTTGTGTGAGACTTCAGCTAATGCTGTGATAGCCTAGCAAGTAGGCAGATTTTTTTTTTTTTTTTTAATTTATATGAGCTCTCTTCAACTGGACTGTGAGTCCATCAGAGCAAGTATCAGCACTAAAGTAACCACAGTGTGGTCTGCCTTATTTCAGCTCATGGTAACAAATTCATCACCAGCAATTAGTAAAACACCAGTGACTCTTCAGGTATTTTACTAATTGCTGCCTCTCAGACCCTTTGAAATGGGTTGCCACACCCTTCTGGCAAAGAAAACCCAATTCCAATGTATAAAAGAGGAGAGGAAAAAAAGCAACGCGAGAATTTTTCACTCTTTGCCTTACTGAAGGATTCACATTGTGTATCATTACACTCTGATGTTTATATAGTGTGCTTTGTTTTCATTTGGGGATGTTCAAAGGGGACTTCAGTGTTGCAGTGAGATGTGCATGAACAGCTGACTGGGAGTTCAAAAGCATTTGTGTAGATTGAAAGCTGGTTTATTTTCCACGTGCCAAGAATCAGTTTTGTTTTATTTAGATGAAACTAGATTATGGCATTGAAAACCCAACTGTATTAACATTCTTACATAAAGCAAGTTGGGAAGTGATGTTACAGTTCAACTAATTGTTAATTATACAAATACTCTTGCTGCATATTTTCTTAAGACTTTGGGAATGTTTTGTGATGCAGTAGATTTGGAGAGTTTTTATTCTGAGGGAAAAATAGAGTAGTAAATGAGTTAGGAATGAAGATACTAAACAAGGCATTTTCTTCACTTGGAAGCATGCTTAAAATTGATTAAATATTTGCTTTCAAGCATTTAATCTTCATCTTTGAGGCATGAACATGCTACTTCTGTCGTTCTTCTTTGGGCTTGTTGTAAAACTCTATTCAGGCCTTTGTGGTGCCATACATAATGGGTAATGCTATGGAGGATCAGCATCCCTCTTTTGTTAAAGTCCTGCTTTTGTCCTGTTGTTCACTTGACATAGCCAGAAAGAAGGGCTAATGGTTGCTGAATAGTAGCTTGTGATGAATTTGAGGATTGAGCTTTTCAAACCCTGAGCCTGCAACTGTCATTGCTGATAATAATCTACTCCTTCTGTGCTGTTTAAAAACCAAAACAAAATAAAAAAAAAATCCCTGTTCTGCACATCTGGGAAAAAGAAGGAATTCTGTTTGGTTTATTATTGAAAACAAAAAATGTAGATTGTTTTGTAAGAAATATTGGATGTTTCCATTTAAACATTTCAGATTCAACTCTCTCAAATTTCACTGTTCAAATAGTGATTTATCAAAGATCTGGGATTAAAAAATAAATAATTTGGTGATTTTTGTGGGGGGTTTTTTTGTTCATTTTTTAAACTATTCTCCACTCTGCAAAAGCAAACATTTACAACTGCAATGCAGTTAAAAAGGAGCAAAACAATAGTTACCCTCTCCTTGCATCCCAAAACAGACTACCCATGTTTGCACTATTGTAATAATACAGATGATTCCCATGTGAAAAGTTTAAGGTCTGCCTAGGAACCTTATCTGTAGCTCTTTAATTCCAGGTAAACGATTGCCCTTTCTGAGATGATTTTAGGTTTACTGGGTGTAGCACTTGAAGCAAATTGTTGCAAGAGTGGAAAGTGGTTAGGAGGCACTGCCCTTGGGAAAAAGGCAATTGTTGGATGGGAGTAGCCATTAATGAGAGCATCTGTAAGGCACAAAAGCAAACCCTAAACAGAAACCCAGTGCAAACATCTTGAGGAACAGCTGTAGAGTTTCTAAGTTTTTGAGCTGGGCCCTGGGAAATTCCTTTTGGGAAGGAAAGTGTTAAGACTTGTTATCCTATTTTTGTGAGGACAGTGTTTCATAAAGAACTGCAGAAATCACATGTAGCATTTCTGCTCTGATTACCTATTAAAAATACGTACCTTGTTTGGCAGACTTTTTGGGCTCAGATAGCTTCTGATGGTGTGATAGGATGTGTTTTGTTTACAGTAACATACAGCATTCTTTATTTCTCCTTTCTTCTGCTATCAAATTCTGTATGCTGCTCTATCCCAAATATTGATTCCCACAGGCTTCAGCTTAAATATGCAGTGGTATCACATTCCTAGATGCATGACAGAGAAGAGGCATGGACAGATGTGTGTGGTGATCATACATTTAATGCAGGTTTTGCATCCAGTAGGCAAATCTTGTCCACAGAGGACGCTGAGGTCCCTTCTTTGGAGCAGGGGCGTGGGGAAAGCCTACTTGGCATAACAGTGTTAACTTTACTTTCGAAGACCCTGCAGAACTAAATGAGTGTTTTCACTGCCCCTAATTCTCCTTTGGTAGGATGACTTTTTTGCTTGCCTGATGGATCCTGAGCCATGTTGTTCCTCAGAAGTGTTTTGCTGCTAAGGCATAAAAGCTGAAATGAATCTTTCCTCAGTACATCGAGCAGCTTTCGTTGTTTTCGTCCTGTAAAGGATGTAAGCATAGCTTCCAGCTGTTGTTGGAAAGTGTTGCCACAGGATGGGGCTGTTGCACTGCCCAAATGTGATGTGTCACCTCCGGGAACCGCGACCGAGCGCCGTTTTCAGTGCTAACCTGAAACTACACTCCCGACCCTTTTCTTTATTGCTCGCTAGTCCATGTAGTGGGCCTCTTCCACTTCCAAGAGGTAGGAAATTTGGAGTAAGGTGTTGTTGGCTTGCTAAGAGTGGATCAACTTTGTTTCTGTTAGAGGCAACTTATGTACCATATGACAAGCCCAGGTAGTGAGGTAATAATTCACATAAAGGGGATTTGGTTCACGTATCACCGAATATGTTAAATATTAAATTTGTGGGGGGGTTAAGCCTTTATTAAATCCATATTTGTGTTTTAGAAATGTGCCAAGAAGTGTTCTAATGAAGCAGCATCTGGGGGTTAATAAATGATATCACGAATCCGTTCTGATTGCCAAGAAAGATTTCAATAAAGGAAGCCATGCCCAGGGTTGACTATTTCATCCATGAAGAATAATTGTTTTGTTCCCATATTTCTTTTACTGGTTGGTTAAAAAAAGTTTGCATTTTAGCATCAAGTAATTTTTGTTTGTTCTGCATGTTTCTGTACCATTTGCACAAAGAGCTGGCCCTCAGTCCGCTGATTGTAGGAGGTGTTTCTTTGACTGCGTGGAGACCTTGCATCTTTTACTGCCTTTCACATTTATCTCATGTTCCTCTGTTCTTTCTTCTCGTCCCCTCAAACATTCAGGGTGAAGTGAAATCTGAAGAGGGGCCAGAATGGAATATTCTCCGTGATGACTTCATGATGGGAGCATCTATGAAGGACTGGGACAAGGAAAGTGATGGAGAAGGCAACAGTGAAGAAGGAGGTGGTCTGAAACAAGAAGATGACAGTGACTGAATGAAACTGAAAACCATTCAAGATAATTTTTTATCTTCTTAAGTTTGTTTGGATAAAAAGTCAGCATTCTATGAATGTACAACACTTGGAGGATACCTCTTTTAAAAGGAAAAAAAAAGACTTACACAACCTTGGAGTGTTTTCTCCTTCATGTCAAACTTTTATTTAATATAACTCCATTTGCTATACTGAAATCCTGAAATATTTTCCAAAACAAGTATAATTTTCAACATATTTCCAAAACATTTTGTACAGTCAAAATAGTGGCACTTGCCCAATGAAAGATAGATTTTGCCAAGGTCATTAAAAGTTTATACATTAGTCATGGCAATTGATGTATTAGTGTGCCTGCATTTCCAAATCACTGCTGTACTTTGAGAAGTTGTTGCAATTTGCAATAGAAATGGCTTACAATAAACACAGAAATGCCGTCACCTTGTAAAGTTATCGGACTCCTATAGAGTCTTTACTACTTTGGCCAGAAAAGGTTCGGTAGATAATAAAGGAAAGTAACCATTAATGTGATAGTTCTGGTCTTGGAGCATAGTTCAATTGGAGACAACTCTGGAAACAGAATTGTAAAAAGAGAGACTTGACCCTACTGATGGGGTTTATTCATATATATATATGTATATATATGTATATATGTATGAATATATGTATATGTATGTATGCGTGTGTAGATATATATATATATATATATATATATATATATATATATATATATATATGGTTTTTCCATTGCAACTCTGAGATTGTATAAGCTAGGAGTCTGGGAGGAGAGGAAAAGAGTCATTGCCATTGGTTTCATTGGGGAGGGAGAGCTTTTCTAGCGATACCACAGAAAATTTTGTTCAGTGTTGCTTCATTTGCAATTGTGGCGTTCTGGTCTTTTTCAATGAGGAGCTGGAGCTCTGAGATTCATGCTGTGGGGTTTAGTCAGCTCTAATGCTAATTCCTCAGGTCTGCAAAGGGTCAAACCAGAGCCCTTCCTCTTATGTGTGGGCCATAATAGTAAAAAATTTGGAAGTCATCTGTCATGGTAACACAGTTGCCTTTTTTTAAGCTACTGCAATTTCTCCTCAGTAGCTGTTGGTTGTAGAGGTGCAGAAGCTAACACACATAATAAGAATATATTTTATGTAAGCATATGCATACAGGAGGAATTGTGTGGTGGTAAGGGTGTTCTAAATGAGAGGCTGGGGTTGAATTCTCCTGCCTTTGCTGTTCCAGACTGACTGTCTGATGCTGTATCATTTGTTTAACTTTGCTATCACATTTCCCCATTTGCTATGTAAAGAAAAATCCTTGGGGCCTGTGAATTGATACTTAAAATACATGGTACTGTTCTGTCCATTTCTATAGGTGCCTTACAGACAAACCTTTCTTTGTACCTGCTTATAGGCAAGACATGATTAGGAGCAACTTTGAAATTTTCAGTCTTCAGCATGGAAATGTGCAGTAGGATTTAGATTTTCCTAACAAAGGCATTGCTTGAACTTTGTGTGTACTGCTGGATAAAAAAATATGGGTACAAAATGGCAGAGAAACCCATCCCAACAACTGGCAGTCATTGTCTTATTCATAGCCTATTCATCTGGTATATATTGTAGCATAATTCTTCCAGGAGAAATCAAAGTTAACAGCAGAAATGTTTAGATTTTCAAGCTGTTTTGAGTGTTAAACATATTAGATATCTGAGGAGACATTAGTTTGTGGCCTGATATTTATTTTCACAAATGAGGGCTTACACCCAAAATACCAAGTGGCAAAACCACAGAAGTTTGACACATGGTTATCCTGGCTTCTGAAGGCTTGACATCTGTACAGCTGTGCAGTGAGAGTCACCATCTCATTAGTGTAGTGTAAAAACATGCTGCAATGGGGTTTGGGTCCATGAAGCAGCATAACGTTCTAACCTGACACTGCTTCCTCTCTACAGAGTTCAGCTGCTTTCTGTGGAAAAATTACATCAGCGCCCTTAAATCTACAGTTGTTCTCTAGTTTCATATCAGCAGTTTCTTTCCATAATCAGACTTCTGGAAAATAATCTAAGTTTTCCTTAGGAACTCCGACATCCTGAGGTGATTATTAAAAATTTCAGAATGCTTTCCAAATACTTTTAGAATACTTGGGTGTTTATTTGTGCATTCTTGGAGTAATGTTTTGATTAAAGCACTGAAATATCTCTTGTGTATTTAAGAAAAATGTAGAATCTATCAATATTGCTAAAGGTATTTTGAACTTCCGTTTCATTTAGAGTGCATAGCCTATATGTGGAGAGTATTTCTTGCCTTTTAAAAAGCATAATACTTATATTTTTATGTATATTGAGTAGTTATTTAAATTTTATACTGTACCTCGTCTTTCCCTTGTCCTTTTTTTTGTGCCATATGCTGAGAGGCTCTGAGAATTGCTAAAATTGTTAGCTACATATTTTGATTTTAGGCTGCTTTATTTCACAGGTTTTGTTTTTGTTGACTAGCAGTTCAAAAGATTTTGTTTGGACCAGGCACCTTCCAGTCTCTTCTCTGGGCTGCCCTACCCCCTTTTTCAGTAATGTTCTTCCTCTTCAACAGCTACCAAGAACAACCTTCAGCAGCTTTTCCCAGCAGTCAGAGTGCTCGCTCTGTTTTTCCTGCTCCCATGAATATCTCTGCTCAAGCAAAGCTGTGCTGCTGCCCTTCATTCCAGAGAGCATGAATCATATCAACTTTGTATATTTCTGTACCTATCTATATAAAGCCAATAAGGATGGGGTGGTTCCAGTTTTGTTAGGCTTTAAGCCAATTTCAGAGTATGTAAAGTTTAATATTCTATGGATTGCACGCAAAGCAAGGGTTTTGTTTAATAAGAGAAGGCACAGGGTCAACTCTTCCCCATGTCTTGTGTCCCCTGGTCTAATTTCTCTTCACATTAATTGTGCTAACTTTTTTCAGCAAGGAAAGCATGAGTTGGCCTGTGGAAAAAAATGTCTTGTCCCTGCTTTTCTTGAGCCTCCTGTTAGGGAAACACCTTAGGAGTGGTGATGGAATATCCTTGTTGTGCCTGATACCACTGTACCACAGCATCTTCTCTGCTAAAACCTGGAGGGAAGAGCTCCCACTTCTGCAGCTGTGAGGCAGGTTCTCCTGGGTTCACATGCTGAGCAGAACAAAAGAGCTGGAAGCTGCTTTCTAGTGAAGATAGGGCTTTTTTTGGTCCAATTTGTTTTAAAGAGAGAAATGAGTTGTTTGGAGGCCATAAAAGTTTTTTGTCTATCTGATGCTTCCAGAAGAAGGTGGTCTGTAGAACTGCATCTGTTCGGAGCTGGCTCAGTAGCGGTCTCCAGGGAGGAAGGCAGAAGTCATCTGGCACAAAACACTCTGCACAACTGAAAATGACAAACTTCTCATTCTTATGAAATGAGTCCTGGCACAGATAATATACACACAGAGCAGTCATCAGTGTTGTTCACTTCCAATCCCTGCAAATTGCTCAATGATTTCTTCAAGACTTGCTGAGGTAAGGAGTGAGAGGGCCAGGAGAAGGCTTGAGGTAGTGGAGACTCAGGATCATGTTACACAGATTGGGTCCCTGTGCTAAATAAGATGTTAAACTCAGGAGTCTAAGACCTCAGACACTGGAGACTGAACAAGTTCTTGATTAACAGATGGTGGAAGACTGTACATCTCATTTATTGCTGTTCTAAAGCATGTAAAACTCAAATGTTTCACCTGTTTAAGTGATCTAGCAGATACGGGTTTTTTTCTTTATCATTCTTCTTCAGACGTTTAGCAATGGCAGATGCTTCTTAGACAAAACATTGTTTTCAAATGCATCTTTTCAATAGCTTTTCTGTTTTAAGGGACATATTAAAAATGAAACTCCAGTCAAACTGAATACCTTCAGTGTGAAACATCCTTGTGTTTGTGTAATGCTCCATCCCTTGAAACTACTTATTTTTGTTTAAATCTATGTGTTTAACCTGTTGGATACAAAATGGTTAAATGAAATATGGCACTTTCACCAAGCTTCTGGATGTGAACTCATGAGCACAAGGAGTGTTTCCAAGAGGCACTTTGGAAGGTTATTTTAGGAATACTCATAAAAATCATTATTTCTTCACAGTGCCACAGTTGCTTCAATAGCCCATTCTTTCATGCCAGTGCATGAACTTCTGGAGCATCATTTTACAGCATTTTCTTAGTGTTTCTTCACTGTATTTTCAGTAAATGTGGTGGTGTTAATAGTGAACTGCTAACCAGGATCACACTTGCATTACGGTTTTCATACCACTAGGATTTCTTATAGACATAATGTTTTCAGAAGTAGCTGAATAATTAATAGAAAGCATTCACTTACAAGGTAAACTGGTTACACTTCTTATCAGAAACTTCATGCTGTAATTAAGGAGTGGTTAAATATAAAACCTGCTGATGTTACGTTAGTAGTTCTTTAAGTCGTGTTGTAGGCATGTGTGATTTTAAGTCGAAGGTAACAGGGGGTTGTTTGTCATAGTTCTGTCATAAAATCTGATGTACTTAAAGATTCCACTAGCCATTTATGAGCCCTTTATAAAGTGCATTATGAATATAATGGTGGAGATTGTGACTTAAGGCCCATGGCTATTCAATCACTCTTGCTTTGAACTTTGCTTTTCCTGATAAAGCAGGACATTCTCATATTGTTCAGGACAGAAAAGCTTAAAAGTGTTGCTTGATTCAAGCAACAAGATAGTGAAAAGCTTTCCTGATTATGTGGATTTTGCATTGACTTTCAGGTTGAGTACAGTTTATCTCAAGAGGATTTTCTGTGGTTTCTAAGTGATCCATAAATTGCAAGTTTTGTGGGCAGTGAAGCAGCCTTTTACTTAGGGTACCCTGTCCAGGGACAAGAACTGGCCTGTGTCCTTTTCAGGAAGGGTGCCTGAAGTCAGGCAGCTGAATGAAAACTGGAGAGCTGAGTCCCTGAGCTGTTGGTAATTCAGCCTTTGACATACCTGCCCATAGCACCTTCCCAGTCACACCTCCCAGGGCTGCTTGGAGGCAAAGGGTGATCAAACACACAGTCAGTCTTTCCACCACGGGGTACTGTGCATCCTCACTTATAATCATGAGTTTCAAAAGAGGTTGCACAGTAGTGCAATATTGTGCAGTATAGTTTTGCACAAAAGGTAACAACAGTGTGGTTTTTTATATAGTGGCTTTTTAGAGGAGTGAACCATTTGACAGTATCTGCTGAAATTTGGTACAGCCTTATGAAAGAAATGCTCATTAATTAAGAAAAGACTTCATAAAATTCTGAAATGTCTGTTCATGATTAACAGAAAAAGACTGAAGATTTTTCAGAACCTTCTGACAAGATCCTCAGTTTAAGGATGCATTACTCAGCCCAAACAATGTATTAGACCCAAGTATAAATATACTTCCACTGTGAACATTGATCAAATTGGAAGTATGATATATTGGTATTCTTGTGGATTTTTTTGTGTTAGAAATGGACTGGTCAAGCCTTGCAAGATGCTGAATATCTTTCTGATGTTGTAGCACTGCAACCAGCAGGTCAGACCAGGATTGCCAGTGCCACTGCTGTTCTCTCCATCTGCTATGTTTTGCCTTTTTTTTTTATTTTTTTAACTACTGGAGTATTATTTTATTTTAAATTTTAGTATCATTGCCTAGAATTAAAGAAGTGGAACAGATTTTATGTGAAGAAGATTGTTCAAGTAAGAAGGGCAATGTGTGTCTTTCTATGTCAATATTGTGCCTCCCAGACACAGGCTGTTGCCTTTGATTCTCATTCACTTTGCTTGCTGCTGAAGTACATTGCTGGACTATTTGTCTCATGATGAATTAATTGCTTTTAATTTCATAGGATTGCAGTGATGAGCTCATGGACTTGGGTCCTTTATGTGAGACACTACTGGTTCTGATGCACATTTGCAGCCAATTTGTAGGCAATTTTACACTCTGATTTAATTGTTGATAAAGTGAATGTTCAAATGACACTGGAATTTTTGAGAGGAGGCATTCAGCTGTCAGTCTGTATCCATGATGGGGAAGTTTAGAGACTGGTCCATAGAGCCCAGCTAAAACCAGGGGAGTAGGTTACTTTAATTGCAATCCCATCTAAAAGGTCGTTGATTCAGGGGAAGCAAATGCTGAACATCTTTGCCACTCCACAGAGGTGACGTGTTCAAGATCCAGCTCTAAAATAATCTGGATATAGATCAAAATTAGTGATAGAAATGAATCTTTCCATTTAATTCTAGGAGTCACCAAGCTCAAACCATCTGTCTGGGAAGATGTAGTTTGATCAGCCATTCAGGAATACTGCATTCCTTGATTTCAGTAGTGAGGCATAGAAAATGGGTTTAAAAATGTGTAAGGCTGAGAGGCAAAGACCTCTGCACTGATCTGGTGAGTGCAGCACAGAAGCTTGGTACTGCATGAAGTCTGGTTTGGTTTTGTTTATGCGGTAATATGAAAACGCATTGCTTTCTGCAAGCTTTCTAGAGTATTCTCGAACACATGTTGCTTAAAAACCATTAGGAAAAAAACATTTCTGAAGCTGTGTTAGCTTAATAGAGCTTTTCAGTTGTGCAGACTGCATAGGCAGTTTGTGAAGAAGTCAGGATGCCATACCCAGAGCTGTTTGTTTTGTGTAGCTGCAGAAAATGATTTAAATGTGGCGTTACAGGCTGGCTCATTTTTGAAGTTGCTGCCAGTTAATCTTGCTATACACGTAATTTTCTTAAAATTTCAATAGCTCAATGTGGGTGCATATTCTAACTTGAGTTACATGGTTTAAATGTGTTGAATAAACTCCAGTGGATGCCCTGTTAGGAATCCAATATTTACAGATATCATTTGTGTGTTACTTAATGAGGTATAACCGAAATCATCACCATGCAGTTCAGAAATAGAAGGCAACAGCTGTAATCCTGAGAAGGAGATGCAGGTCACGAGTTCAAACCTTGAGATTAAAGGGATGACTTTTACCCTACTGTCTTTACTTTGTCATGCTTGCTATAAGTAGATGTCAAGGCCCTTTGGTTTATAAACCACTGAGCTTATATTTCTCTGTCTTATTTTATTTTTATTTTTAGTTAGTGAATCTGATCATTTTCCTCTGCTGATATATAAGTCTTACTGACTTAAGTGGAAACAGGATTTCCTGTGGTGATTAAAACCACAGGTGCTAGGATTAAGGAAGGCCTTTTTTTCAGTGGCGTATAGACTAAAACTGGAATGATACATAGAAGATTAGCGTGGCATCCTCAAGGCTGACAAGCAGATTTGGGAAAGCACATGAGGGGATCAAACTCCAGGAGGTGTAACCATGGGGAAACTTCTCTGGCAAAGTTTTTATGAGGACTTGAATCTTAACAGATTCAAGTCCTGGAACTCAGCTGTTGGAAGCAGAAACCTCTTTGGATGCAGTGCTGATGTGTGCAGCCTTTATGGGAAATGTGTATGTTTTTAGGATAAGGGTTTTAGGCTATTGATGCTTCCCTAGACCCCTAATGTCTGGCTGTACTCTGTGGAGACAGGGTGCAGCTTCACTGGAGAGAAGCTATTTTAGGAGTTGTAAATCCCAGCCATGTAAAATGTGAAGAATAGCCTAGCACTGAAATACAGACTAAAGTGATGTTCCTTTCCATTCTCTTTTTCCTCTTATCCATAAGAATTTTTTTCCCCTTCAGTTTTTAGTCATTCTGGCTTGCGGTGTCCTGTCTAAAGTCCCAGTGTTGTTGTTGTTTTTGAGATTTTTTGGTGGTCTTTGGTAACATTTTTTGGGGGGTTAATTGCATTCTAGATGGCTTTTATTAAGCTGCAGTTTTAGACACAAACTATACACTGCTGTGTGGACATTAAAGCTTTGTGTTCCTACTTGATGGTAGGAGGTGATGCCATTCCGTAAGTTCTCAGGGATGACACCTGAATGGCTTTTTGGATCAGATCCTGTTGGCTTCTCTTGTGACTGTTTCCACTGAAATTATTAGACCTATTTGTAGGAATGAGAACTTTTTTCATGTATATAGGTATGTATGTATGAATACATATAAATACACAAAAATGTGTGTGTCTATAAATGTATATAAAAGCAGAAGTTCTTATTCCTGTTATATGTTTTATATTTGTTTTATATATATTTAAAAGAAGTTCTGGTTCACACAGATTATCTCTCTCTCTCTCTCTATATATATATATGTATTAGAAACATACCTTTGATTTGCAAGTTGACAAGAAGTTACATATGTATATATGGGTAGCAGTCTTGCGTGTCAAACAGCATGTTCTATAAAATAGCCTTTATCTTCTGGAACATGAGTGCTGCAGGAATGGGCTGTGGTTGTGTGAAATGCAATCCTGGAGCAGGGGGGCTGCTTGTGTTAGTAAGGTCAGCAGGGTTTGCTCTCAAATTCATCCAGGCGTTACAGCACACACTAATGAAATGTGCAGCACAGAGGTATGGACTTCTACTTCACTAAGGATAATAAACAGTAAAATCTAAGGTTTTATTGTAGTATATATTACAATTTTCCATTATTTGTCATCTCCTCTTTGCCTCACCTTTATTAGGTGCCACCTTGGCTCTCCAAGTTGAACCTTCATACGTGTATTTTTATAAAAAGGAGAATTCAAAAGTTTTTTTTTTCTCTAGCACCCTGCATCAGAATGGCTGAGATTCTACACAACCACAGTTATGGCTGCAGATTTGTGTGCGTCTCACAAAGAATTAATTGTGCAATCATCCTACACTCGTCATCAGTGTGAGAATTTACAAAAGTCACCTCTTAACTTTTAAAAGTTATTCCTCTTCCAACAATGTTCTTTAGTTTATGAAATGTGACCAGCCACCTTACTTAATGACCTGGTCGTCAGCAGTTTTAGAAAGATTATTGCCTTTGTATTTTGCACAGCGCATTTGCGTATAACCAAAACAATCTAAAAAGAAACCACAAATTGTAAAATCTTGACCACGTAATTTTTAACTTAATAGGAAACATGAAACCTTTACATTTAGTGAAGTAACTTTCCAGGTGTCCCTGTTTTTCTAATAAACAGTTAGTGTTTATTAAAAAAAAAAAAAAAAAAATACGTAAAAAAGACAGTATTGTATTGAATTAAAAGCACCAAAACAGATAAGTTCTGTTCTTTCCCCATATGCACACTAAGGGCCCATTCCCACTTTTTGACTTACAAAGCTTCCACTGACAGCAGCCCCACAGGACAAGGCCATTTCATAGAGGCACAGGGATGAGATAAATGTCAGATGAGTTAAACTTCAGTGGCAGATAATGCCAGCAGCTTTTGAAACTAACAGGTAGTCATCAATAAAAGCTATTGTGGAATGAATAAAAGCTAAAAAGCTTTGCAAGATAAAACAGAAAGTTGTAATTGGGATAATAGTCACAAAAATTAACAGTAGAATGTAGAATTACCTGTGTAAAAAGTCATTTTCTAGTTGAATTCTGTGATACAAAACTTTATCCAGCTTTGTCGAGTGCCTGCAGTTTGGTTCTGCCATTTCTGACAATTTTTGATTGCCTTCTCTATGTGTTCCTCGCTTTAGCAAAGTAAAAATGACACCTGTTTGAGTCTAGTTTGCAGGACTTTGGTGGCAAAAAAAGCCTCCTTAAATGTGCCAGGGGAAGATTTTAGAACTAAAACCAGATCTATCATGATACATATGTTCGAGGTATTTTCCATTTAGATTACATAATGGAAAATAGGTGTTTATGAATATGGATGTGTATTTGAATGATATGGCTAGCAGGTAGGTATCCCTTCCTGGAGCAAACTGGAGCAGCTCAGGTGTGTGTGGTGGGCTTCTGCAGCTGCTGGGGATTTAGCCCAAGTGGCCAGGACTTTTGGAATGGAGTATGCATGCTCAGGAAGTTCTGCATGGCAAAAACACCACCATGGTGACATCAGGAAGTTTAAGGGAATCCAGCTTTGTTGCAGTCATAAGGCAAAATGGAGACATGCACCTGGCTAACCTTGATGCCCTATGTCACACTAAAAGGGTCAGAAGAGAAGCAAAGGGTTTTTCTCAGATGAGAACAAACCCAAGATTTATCTTAATTCTTTTATTTTATTTTTATTTTTTTTTTTTCCCCTAGATGGTCTAAAAGACATTGAGGAATCATTGCCAAATCAGAAGGAATCTCAGCAACTTTCAAAATCTAGTTGAACTGGTTTGCCGTCAGCCTGGCTGGATCTCTGTAAGGTTACACAGAGGGTTTCTCTGGATCTTGGACCTCCTGCAGCTCTGTGGGCAGCGTGACCAGCTGGCCACTGAACACATGGGGGTTGGTGGCCTCCAGCAGGGCATCCCTAAAGCTTCAGGATTGGTAAAAGTCACTGCAGTTAGGGTTGGTTGGGTTTTTGTTTTTCCTCCCACCAATAATAAACTTTCAAGGATCAAAACACTTTGTAGTCTGGCAGGTTGTGTCTACAGAGCAATCCTGAGAGATGGGGGTAAGTTCCGTGCCTGAGGAGGGTGTCCAGCACTGTCCCAATCACTGCTCTGAAGCCCTTGAGGTGAGTGGTATGCAGAGTCAAGTGTTACAGGGCTGTAGTTGCTGTATAAGGAATTCCTTCATGGTTTCAGCTGTAGCTTTTGGAGGAAATAATTTAATAACCCTTTTCTTTAGAAGTATTTGCGGTTGAGGTACCTCGTGTAACAGAGCTGATTCCTCAGCTGGCTAGCAGTGGAGTTGTGAGATGTAACAGCTCAAGGAACTGTCCCCTTGGTTTTGTACAGGTGTGCTGCAGAAGTGAAACCAGCTGAGTCTACATGTTGAGCTTGCTTGTTTATTTGAGTAATTTTGGAAACGTTGCCATTCCTGACACTGCAGCTGTGTTTTTGAGGTCAGTAGGAGCAGGACATTGACATGTACAGCAGTAAAAGAGTGATGTTGTGGCAGAGAGGTTTAATCTGGCCTTGCAGGAATTCATGGCTGTAAGTGGAAAGCACTATTAACTCTTGCATCGTGAGGATGCAGTCTTGGTTGTGTGTAGGGCTGTACATACCCACATGCTGGTAAGGAATGAAGTTTACTTTTAGAGCCTATGTGTGTACACATACCTGTCAAAAATATATTTTCATAGCTCCTCCATCTCTCACAGAACGTCATCGTTGCTGGTACCCACAGCAGTCCGAGGTTAGCTCTGTGTTGGCGCAAGATTTCCCTACAGCAGAGCCCTGCCAAGGCAAACAGCGTGTGGCAGCTCCGTGCTGCTGGGTGCCTCCATCACCCCAGCACACAGCCACAGCTGCTCAGAGGAAGCACTTTTCTTCACTGGGAAGGAAAAAATCGCAGTTAATTTGGGGACTGGCATTCTCCAGCTTTGGAAAACATTTGAAAATTTTGCAGAAAGAAGATGGTTCCTGAGGTGTGGTCAGCTGGAGGAAGCCTTCGGTGGTGTTTGGCTGGTTTGTGTCATACATGATTCTCAGTGTGCTTCCAGGTCCCAGTTGTGCTACCTCCTTTCTCTTGTGTGTGTTTACATGTCATACCACTGGTAATGGCTGAGCTGTTCTTGGGAACACCTATGGCCCTTCAAGTACCTCTTCTACATCTTTCTTCATCTCTGAAAATAGAGGGTCTTCAAAAACAGCCTTGCCCCACTTTGGATGATGTTGTTGGAAAGTTCTGGCAAGTAAAACCTGTGATAACTTAATTCAGAAGGGAATGAAGAGCTAAAATGGGTGAGAGTAAAGAAAAAGGCTGCTTGATCACTTTTTAAAGTTAATGTACAGTGGTGATAAATGAACTGTAAAATAAAAGCTTTATGGCAATAAGTAGAGGGATGCCTAGTAGACTGTGGAGTGATTTCCCTGGGGCAGAGTAGGGTATGGATGGAGCCTGCGATGTTTGTTGTAGCCAAAAGAGGCAGCGGAAAAATTGAATTACAGGCATAGCCAAAGCATTTGGGGCTTGAGAGTTTCTGTCAAGTGCAGATGAGGATGTATTTGCACGCTTCTGACAGGAGTGGAGACCTCGGCGAAGGAGCAAATCCTCCTCGTCTGTTGTCTCTCCCTCTTTGGCCGGTAGTACCGATTACCAAGGTATCCGGGGAACAGCGAGAATCGCCCAAAACACACTTGGAAGAGAAACTCAGGGGCAGCGCCGAGGAGCGTTCTGCGACAGAGCAGCGGGCAGAGCTGCCCCGCAACCTTGAACACGAACGCGTCTGAGCGGTGTCCAAGAGGCGTGTTATTCTTCCTCTAACGCCAGAGTGCTATTTGGCCCAATTACTTTAATAAAAGGTGCAAGAAGCACTAAAGCCTTTATTTAAACAAGAAGTAAAATAAAAGCCTGGCCGAACTTGCTTTTTCTTCTCGGCTCCGAGCTGCCTCCCCTCTCCTTGCCCCGGGGCGAGGCACCTCGGCAGCGGCCGGGCTGCGGCGAGTCCCCCGCCGGTGGCGCGGAGGGGAATAAATAGCCGGGCGGCGGCGCGGAGCCCTCCGCTCCCGCAGCCCCTCCACGTCACTTCGCAGCGAGCCGAGCACGTGGGGCGGGGAGATCGTATAAATCTCCCTCTCCCTGCGCGGCCGTGATGTTATCTGCTGGCACCCGTCCCCTCCGCGCAGGGAGAGCCGAGGGGCCGGGGGCGGCAGGCGGGGGGCGCCGGGCGGAGCGCTAGAGCCGCCGGGGACGGGGCCAGCCCCAGCCCCGCGGGGGAGGCCGGCGGGGGGGGAGAGCGGCGCTGCGCTGCGGCCAGCCCCGGGCGGCCGGCTCCGCGCCTGCGACCCGCGGGAGGCTGCCGGGGCGCGGCGGCGCTGCCTCGCCGACTGCGGCGCGGGCTTGGCGTTTCGGAAGGAGGAGGAAGAGGAGGGAGCTGGGAAGAGCTGTGCGGCGCGCAGCGGCCCGGGCGGGGGTGGGTCGGTGCATGCGGCGCGGGGCGCACGCAGCAGCCTGCGGGACGCGGCCGGACGGGGGATCGCCGCTCGCCGCGGGCGCCGGGCGCCGCCGCGGGGCCGCCGCCTGCCGCTGCCGCTGCCGCTGCGCCCGGGCCGGGGCTCGGCGCTGCCGGGCGCACACGTGCGCGGCTCTCGGTGCCCGCGCCGCCGCGGGGGCTGAGCGCCGCCGGGCGCGGGGCGGTGCCGCTGCCCGCCGGGAGCCGTCGGGCGCCGCGGGCGCACGGCGGGGCTCAGCGCCGCGCCGGCAGCCTCTCACTGCCGGCTGCGGCAGCGCCCTGTGATACCCATCACTGCGCCTTCTCGCCCTCCTTTTTCTGGGTTTTTTCCTTCCCCCCACACCCTCCCCCCCTTCAGATTTTTGTTTTACAGCGCGCTGAGAGCAGCCTCTCTGCCATTTACTTGATTTGCAGGTTTGTTGTATCTATCTGGAGGCTTTTTTCCTTCTCCTTTTTTGCTGCCCGGCTCACTCTACCCCCGAATTTTATCTAGTTGTAGCAGTTTGCTTTTTCTTCTTTTTTTCTTCTTCTTTTTTTTTTTTTTTTGTTTTGTTTTTTCAATTATTATTATTTACTGGTGTTTTTTATTTTTTTTTTCACTGGCGCCTCCCGTGCGTTTTCCGATTGCGAACCGCCCTCGCAAGCCGGTTTTTAAGAGCATTTTTTCTGCAGATCTCCCCTTTGTTTGCACAGATCCCCGTTTTAATTTTTGAATTTTTTTTTCTTGTTGTCGTTCGCTGTTAAAGTCACTTTTTTTTTTTTTTTTTGGTGGGGGGGGGGCGCTGTATTTAAACACTTAAAATGCACTGCTATCTCCTGAGCGTGCTCCTCACCGTGGATCTGGCCACCGTGGCTCTCAGCCTGTCTACCTGCAGCACCCTCGACATGGATCAGTTCATGCGCAAGAGGATCGAGGCAATCCGGGGCCAGATCTTGAGCAAACTGAAGCTCACCAGCCCCCCGGACGAGTATCCCGAGCCCGAGGAGGTGCCCCCGGAGGTCATCTCCATCTACAACAGCACCAGGGACCTGCTGCAGGAAAAAGCCAACCACAGAGCCGCCACTTGCGAGAGGGAGAGGAGCGACGAGGAGTATTATGCCAAAGAAGTTTACAAAATAGACATGCAGCCTTTTTACCCCGAAAGTAAGTCCTCTGTGTTTGTGCTTGTGCGCGTAATTTCGCCCCCGAGGCTTAGCGGTGCTCAGCACCTTTAAATAGCACCCTCAAGCATCGTAATCTGCCTTCTCTGTTCGGCTCGCTTGTCATCCTCGGCATCGCTTAGGTGAAGGCTTCTAGGGTTTAATTTAGGTGGCGGGGTATACATATGACTGGGTGGGTATGTTGGGGGGTCACCTGTTGCCCCGGACTCGCGAGGTTTCCAGACCCCTTTGAAGTCACCCAGGAATCCCTCGGGGTGCCTGCAGCACCTCGTACCTGAGCAGAGCTCCCCCCTCCCGGGATCCCCCCCTCCCTCGCCAGCAGCGGGTATAGTTCCCCGGCAGCCCCGTGTACAGCCTCCAGAAAGAGCCAATATCTTTCCACTGCTCTTGTTTCCCTTGGAGTGTCTGGAACGGGCAGGTTTCCATCTCTCCATAACTGAAAAGAAAAGGAGGTCTTAAAAAAAAAAAAACAACAAAAAGTCGCCAGCTCGTCTTGTCTGTGTCCCTGTAGAACATTGTCCCGCAGACTGCTGCTCACGTTGGTGCTCAGAGAGGACAGAGACGTCCTCCCTCCTCTTCCCACTTTAACTAGCCTCCCCTTTTGGTTCGTGGGCACTTTTCATTTCAGGTACAGAAAAACTTTTCCCTTCTGGGTAGCCTCGGTTCTTGGAACCTGTCTCAGCCCGTCTGCCTTTTGCTGTTTTTAACGACCTTCTGGTGATCCATGCCACGTTTTGCACAAAAAAAAAAAAAAAAAAAAAAAAAAAAAAGAACAGAAGAAAAAAAGGTACAAATGCTCTGTGCTGACCAAATCCACTTAGAGTGATTAATAATCATAACGATGTGCCTCTCTGTTTTGGTAGCAAAGCTTAAGTGCATAGGAAAAAAAAAGAAAAAGCACCGCGCTGCCTTAAAAGAATCTAGATCATCATCATACCAGGGAAAGTGAAATACCAGAAGCAGAAAATAACTTCACCGTTCACATAACCAAACCCTAGTCCCTAGTCATTTCATTTAGCTCTCTTCCCTCCCCCACCACCTGATGCCCTATATACTTGCTCTCTGTTTCTCAAAAGCACATAGCTCTCGCTTAAATAGATAATTCAGCCATTTTGGTAACTTTATCCTAGAGTTTCTAATTGCATTTTCCTCTTATTTATTTTTAGTTTAGCAAGTTGTAGCTTTGGGGCTTGCTCTGTCTTGCATGGGATAGTCCTAGGATGCCAGCCAAGGTATCTGAACCCCACGCTCCGTGCAGCTGCCTCCCTTTCTTCCTTTAGTCTTAAATGACAACATCAGGTACAGGACATCCTGGCAGTCAGAGCCATTTTATTATTGTAATTATGGCACCATCCTTAATAGCCATGATAAATACACTCCACCCTTATTACCCTTGGGGAAGAAATACTTTCTTTTTTAAAAAAAACCCACATATTTGGAGCCAAGTGGGTATGAGCAGAGTGGTTCAGTGTAATTCATAGCTGTAGCAAGAGCACAGAAGTCATGCTTGTTTTCCACGTTGACGTACTGTATTATTTTGCTGGTGGTTTTGGTAGAAGCCAGCACTTCCTTTTGAGACCTATTAGATCGTACCCAGGGCAGAGGAGCACCTATGGGCAAAGGTTGGGAAGACCTATAGCAGTGCCTTGGCTTGGGGGGTTGACCCTGTAGCAGAGAGTCCCTGAGAATTGTAGAGTGCATCTGTCCTGAGCACCCCTGTCCTCTATCCTTGCCTCAGCAAACTTCAAAGCACCGATAGTCCAAACTGCAGCTGCATACTTTCCAGAAAATTAAAATATCTGTGGTGCGTGACTTGGATGGTATTGACAATAGAGGATCTATTTTTAAAACGTTGTCAGAGGCCAGATTTGGTCTGAAGTATCGATAGAGGCTTTGGAAGAGCAAAGGAGATTGCAGGTATCTACCAACAGAGTGCATCAGACGTTTGGGATCCGAGGGCCAGCTAGCAGCAGATCCAGCACTACTGTGCGAGGGCTGTCGCTAACATCAGAGTAAGTAGGTTAACTGTTTTTCCACTGCTCTCTAGTTATGCTGGATGGAGCGAACCTTTCCAAAAAAGACAGTAAGGAAGAAATCACTCCACCATATTTTAAAGGAAGAAATTGAAAGCGCAGCTCTGGCGGCCACAGGCGTAGGCATTTCAGAGTGGATTTTTTTAACTCTGCAGTGTCTGCTGTGTTGGAGAGGCAGGAGGGAGAAGGGGATCAGTGTGAATGCACTGGAGGTCAAAAGCTGCTATAAGGCAGGCATGGGAAAGATCAGTGGTTCAGTTTTTACCACAAGTTGTTAGCATCCAGTAACTGACTACAACCCAAGTATTACAAATATGCTCTAATTATACTCACAGTCAGCAATATATCACTACAGATCGCTGATAGGTCTTCGTGGGGCATTTTGTAAAGTTCAGACTAAATATTTTTAGCAATGAGGAGATTTAAAAGGAAAACTATAAGAGATATTGTATATACCCTAAGGCATATTTTGTCTTAAATATTATCCTTGGCCAACTGTACTGTATAAATACAGTAAATATGAATAGAACTGGCGAGATGCCAATCTCCTGGGATGAATTTTAGTCAAGAAGGTATTTATGGGATATAAATAATACTGTGTCAACATTTAAAGAAGGGATCTGATTAGTTTTGAAATTATTCATATTAATCTTTTCACATGCTGTTAATTTAAGGCTCAAACTAAAGTTGTGCTAAGGTTTACTGATAGTTTGCACTGAGGAAGTAAGGGGGCATCTGGCTTGAGGGTCCGGTTGAGGTTAAGGACACATCGGGATATAGGTGGAAATTCAGCAAGTCAGGGACTTGCCTGACCCAAAAGCAACAGATGTGAAAGAAGTGTCAGAAAAAATAGTACAAAGACATTTGGAAAAAACAGAAAGCTTTTGTCTGTCAAGCATGCCTTGTGCTCAGGACAGTATGCATCTGTGTGAGTCTGAATCTCTCCTAAGTCCAGGTGGCAGTCAGTATTTGAGGTTTTTTTCAGAGCAGTTTAAAGAGGAAGGTTGGATATGGTGTTCTCTGAGCACAACATCAGAGAGTTCTTGGGAATTTTGTGCCTAGGCAAAGTTACCTGAGTAAATGCTGAGTAAAACTGGTTAGTGTGAATTCTGGATCACATTGGAAGCTTATTACTTATGAGTTCTTCGTTGAATATCTGGGCCATGATACTTAAGCTAAGTGATGATTGCCACTGCACTGAGGGTAAACAGAAATTAAATGCCAGCACAATTAGGAGTGGTGAATTGTAATGCTAATGAAAAACGGGCATACTTGAGAAAAACAGGCAACACATGTATCTGGAGGCAAAGTCCCATTCTGTCATCTTCATTCAAAGCAATTTTTACCATAGCCAGTGAGCTGGTTTGTAGTGATGGATTAAGGCCAATGCAGGTAAATGTTAAAGTTTTCTGCATTCCTGAAGATAGGTTTAGAAGTACTCATTAGCCTAAGAAAACACAGTTTTTTCTGGGTTTGGGCCTGGGTTTCATGAGTTTCAAGCTACCTTAGTGTGAAGGAGTCTCCCTGGGTTCCATCCTGCCCTAGTGGTTAGGATTACTCTTCTCAGGAGCTCTGTCCCATGAATATTGCTTTACATAGGCAGGCCATCATTCTGCTGAATATTTGCCCCATGAAAGACAACATTATATGTTGGGAGGGCACAGTGACATGCTTCTACTTTATCAACAAGGACTCAATTTACCAGCAATGTTACACATATGTGTGTTCCTTGTCTTCAGGGTACCGGAACTGCTCCTGCAGAGGCTCCCAGCACTGACTGCATCATTAGCACGACATTAACAGCTCACCTGTGTTCACATTTAGCACAACACAGAGTCTAATCTGTCAGGTTTTCTCCTGTTATTAATGATATGGAAACAGACTCAGGAGGAATAACTCATTTTAAAGCTTTCTAGCTTTTCTGGACCTATGGTTGTGCTCTGGAGCACCTCTTACAGGAGGAGATGTTTGCCAGGCATACTCTCTCTGCATTACAGAGAGCACCTGAAGCAATGTGAAGGTTTTCCCAAGGAAAGACATGGTGGGGGAGCAGTTCCTTATTCCTTAAGGAATGACATTTAACGCAATCTTCGTAGGTGGAAAACCCCAGGAAATTGCAAATGGCATTAGAAAGGCACAGGGTAATTTTCTAGACAGTAGTCCTCTACATACTGAGAGGCATAATAAAATAACATGCTCTGGTGCACTAATGAAGGGCAGCACCACATGTGCTTCCTGCCTGGCTTCTGAATCACCAGCCACTTTTACTGTAAGCAGGGTGCCAAGCTGGGAAGCAGGGGGGGAAGGTCCAAGAGCCAGTCTGGAATGAGGCATGGTCCTTGAGTTTCTTCCAGAGGATGAAGCCTGCAGAAAAGCTAAATACCCATGACCCCCTGCTTTAACACTGCATGGTCAGATGAGCTACAAGACAGGGCTATATTCCCAAGTCCTTTCCATATCCCTCCTGGAGCTTCTTTCTTGTGTCTATTCCAAAGAGGTACTTTCCACTGTAGTTTAGTGAGCGAGAAGGTTTGACAGAATCATGGGATCATTTAGGTTGGAAAAGACTGTTAACCTTCATCTGAGTACAGCTGTTAACCTGTCACTGTGACGTTCACCACTGAGCCTTGTCCCTGTGTGCCACATCTGTACTTATAAATACCTCCAGGGATGGTGACTCAACCACTCCCCTGGGCAGCCTGTTCCCATGCCTAAAAGCCCTTGTGGTGAACGTGCAGCAGTGCCCCTGCTGCTCCCCACCCTCCAGCCATTGACAGTGTGAATGTTTTATAGTCCCAGAGACCTTTCTGGAAATGTGCCCTTGTCTTCTGCTCGTGGCTGGAGATGTGCAGGGAGTACCCAGAGCTTGTGCTGCTCTTTCTGGCTCTACCTGCAGTACTCGTGTGAGTAGGTGACTGAGTGAAGAAAGCAGAGCATCATCTTCATTAGGTACTGGTTTTAGCCTTGCTCCTCTCTGGTATTCTGCATGAGAACTGTAGTGGCCATTAGGATGGCTGTGTAACTTTGAAGTTATTACTTCCAGCATTTTGCTGTCAGCTTGAGACTCCTGTCTGCACCAGAGCTGAGCAAAAGGATGAATGAGAGAACTGGCTGTCATTCTCAGTGAGCTTCTTCAGCACAGCCCTGAAATGCACACGGAGCTTCACACACACGAACAGACTCATTTGCATTAAGGCTCTGTGTATGCCTAATTAGCTTCCTGAGCTGCGGCCCGGTTTATGGCGCATTTGCAGGGATGAACAAAGCCAGACAGTTCAAATCCCTCTCACTGTGATGAAATCTGTCATTTGGGCATGGGAGCCCAGTGAGAAGGAAATGCTTTACAGCATGTTTTAGAGAGGAAAGAAGAAACTCTTCAGTGATCCTGAAGAAGGCTGACCCTGTTGGGCAGCTGGCTTCCTTTGCCTTTGCACTGATGTGCTAGACTGCTCCTGTATTACAGATAAAGAGAGGAACCTCAGGGTATGGTGACAAAACGAGTCATGAGTGAAGACACACAAATGTTTTTGTTCCTGTTGTGAAACCACATGCAGCACGTTTTCAAGCAGGCAGTTTTAGCTTGAGGATGATAGGCTCCCCAGGTATTATTTAATGTAATAATGTGTTACGGATGTTTCTGGTGGTTTGTTTAGATTAAAAGGATTGGTTTGGTCGTTTGTTTAGGGAAAGCTTGCACCCTGCCTTCCACCACAGGCTGTTGCTTGCTTCTCCTTCAGTCTGTGCTGTGGATAGTCGGTGCCTAGCTCCAGCATCACTGTTGGTTGGCTTCCTGTAGTAGTCAATCTGAAGCAGCAATGTTTCTTCTTAAAACATCTCCCCCGTGCTTGTCCTTGCTGTCTGTGCTGTGTTAAATGATTGCAGCTGGGCACCCGACGGTACAAGACATACAGCTGCAAGGTATAGAGGAGAAACTCAAAGATTTGTCTGTAACAAGACAATAAAATGTTGGGAAAAAACCCCTTAGTGTCAAGGGTTGTGTTTTATCTCCATCCAGTGTGACCAGTTGTGTTTGGATTTATGAATTACTCATGAGGCTGTTCACTGCTGTGGTTCTTTTAGCTCGAATGGCACAGGACGGGCTTTGCAGAAATGAGGGGCTAGACCTGGCTTTGTTAGACTTGTCTGGTCTTTATAGTTTTTTCACATCTGTTTGGTGCTCTGCAGATTGGTCCACAGTAGAGAGTTGCTTCTTTGGGTAAAAGCATTCTTTAAAACAACCGGGTTTTCCAAAGAGAACATGGCAGTTCATGCTACTGGGAAAGCTTCTGGCTCCTTGTGGTGGAGGTTTTGTTGGATGAGTTGAGGCAGCTGTGCAGAGAGATTGCTCACTCACTGTGAAGAGACAGGCTCTGGTGAAACATGTGTTGTTTTTTGGGCTCTCTGGCATCCGTGTTTGGTTTTCAGGAGATGCTGGACCTCAGAGGCACTCCTGCAGCAGATATGTGGCAGAGAGTGTGGAGAGGATCTTCAGAACATCTTTCCCTTGTTCAGGTTTTAATTTGGACAGTGACTGAGGAATGCTTCTCATTTCAGGTGTGATGCTCGTTGACATTCAGGCTCTTCATTCTAGGGCCGAGCTTTTCCCCTCTGAATCCCCCTTAGGGAGGGAGCCTCTTTTTGTTGTTATATAATACTTAGTGCAGTGTGGTGGTGACTTCAGGTTATTAAAAATAACTGTATAAATTGTAAAACATAAGTTGACCTCATAGCTGACCCTGCTTTGAGCTGGAGGTTGGACTTCCAACATGAATTAACCTGTAATCCTTTTAATACTACATTTTAATACAAGGAAAACAATGCATTGTATTTCAGCTTCTACAGGGTGGTCTTGATTCAGTATCATTACTTTTCTAAGGATGTGATGTTTTCTGCAGTCTTGGATTTGTCCCTCTGCGGTATCTTTCCTGCACCAAAATGTTCCTGTTCTTCTCTCCCTCTGCACACGGTTTTATTTTGCTTCTCTTGCTTGAATGTTGCTTTTCAAATAAGCATGGTAAGTTGCATGAAAATAGACTACTGTATTGGACTTCAGCAAAAGCTGTGGCATAGTTTTAGGCAAACTGAGGAGGGGTGGGGAAGGAAAATGTTGTGATACTGACCTTTCACTTTGCTTGTTTGGCTCCTTCCCATCGTATCTAATCCACGCTGCACTGACAAATACCGCATCTGTCTTGACAGGCAAGTTCACAAATAACCATTCATTCATAACTTGGAGCTGCTGTAAGACTCCTTATGGATTGCTTAATCTGACAGTTGTGCATTTGAGCAGAGACTTTGAAGCAAAGACTTTGTAGAATGACCGTGAGTTCAGTCTGACTTTGTGAAAGCTAAGAGGGAGGTCTTGCGTGAAAGAGGATACTGTACTTGAGGGTGTGTTGCGTGTGTGCATGCGTGCACACACGCGCGTGCATACATTTTAGACTATTAAAACATCTGTTGTTGCCAAAGCCCAAATTGGAATGTACTGGGAAAGATAATTTAATTTTTAGCTTCTGGATTCATTTCAGTGATGGTAATTTCAACACTTCCTGGGGAGAGTCTATCGGTGGTTATGTGCATCAAATGCAGCAGTAAATCTGTCATTCTTTCCATTTCAGTTTTTCAGGCTTACAACTTCGTTATTTTTCCCTGTTTGGCTGGTGTTAGTATCCAATGTTTTCCCTGGCTTCATCTCTTTTAAACCCCTGCTTTGAATTTTAAAAGGCAAGCTAAGCCTGCTGAAGTTCCTTCTCTTACTTGTTTTTGTTTACTTACAGCATTTGCAATTCAGCAGCTAGCTCAGCTGAAATAGTGATGGTAATATATCTTTACCATGGTGATGATTGAAAGATAGGAATCAGAACATGTTGGTTTTCATTCCTTGGGGTGGAAAAAAAACCAATCCACAAAATCCCCCAACCCTGTGGGTGAACTTTGTACTCACAAGGCTGAAAAACTTAATAGGTGTTAGCAGCACTGACTCTTTTGAAGTGGTCAGAGAGCACCTCACAATCACATATTTGATGAAGGCTTCTGCGCTATAATACTTATTTATCCTGAGCCCTCAGTTGTGTTTACAGCTGATCTCTAGTACCCCAGATTGAGAGAGCGGTCCTTACTTATTTGAGTGGGTATTGTCCAATATGCATAAAATTACTTCTTTGGGGCTTTAGGCAAACAGTCATAAAGATCTCTAGGACTGCCAAGATGTACACTTGGAAGAACACCTGCAAAACTTTCCATCTTCCAAACAGTGTGTAAAAACAATGCAGCAAGTTTGGCCTCTTCTGATGCAGCAGTGGGTTGAAACAATGGCACAAGTGGTGGTCAGGGCCTGGTGTTCACCAGAGCCTGGGACAGGCTGCTGCTCCTTGTCCCATCTCTGCTTGGTCTCATGGGTGGTCCAGACTAGCAAAGGGAGAGACATCTCTGTTCTTTCTGACTATGAAGGGGCAGCTCTGCCCTTGGCATCACAGTTCCTGGCCTTTGTGCTTTGAGGCTTTGGTGCAGGACTTGATCCAGCTGACTGGAGAATAGTTTTACAGAGCCCTTAGTGAGTGCCTAGTAAGCAAGGTATATGGATGCCAAGGTTCAGGTCCACTGGCAGTTCATTTCTGCTTTCAAATGCCTGCAGGGGATATAAGGGATATTTGCCTTCAGGGAAGGATAAATGATATATTGTATTCTCCAACATGATAGGACATTGTAAACAGCCTGGAGATGTGTTGTATCTATGCAGATCATTGATGTTCTCATTCTCGCCCAATCTTCAAGAGATCCAACCCAGTTTTCTTGGCTGTTGCAGTTGGCTCTGGGCCTCCCTGGGAGAGTGAGGGCTTGTATGTCTTGTGCCAATCACTGCTTTATGCTCAGATTTTTCTTGATGCACACTTTGGAAGTGAAGTAGCTGAGTTTCAACATTGAGGTTTGCTGAAAGATGTCTGTACGTTTCGCTTGTTGTGTTCATTGCGTGTTTATCCAGCCTACGATGGCAGGCTCTTGCAGCAGACACACATCTCTTGGTCTGTGAGTGGGGAACAAGTTCCAGCTTTCTTGAAAATCAATCTGTTGTTCTGATCTGGTGGTGTGATAGGAACTGAGAGGCTCCCTGCCAGGATAAACAGTTTGCAAATCAAGGGAGCTAAGTGAGCAGCTTTGGCCCAGTTTGGATGGACTCAGAACAGATTGTTGTGGGCCTGACCTTTCCCTCTTTGAACCTGAATTCCCCCTCTTCCAGTTTGCATTTTTCCCTGATGCTAGGAGCCATGTATTTGGAAGTTTCACATTCCCTTTGTTAATCAGGGAAGAAAAGAGCCCCAGAAGAATCTACAAAAAGAGATCTTTATGAATGTGGCCATAGTCCGAGTTACAGCAATATCATGTATCTGAAGGAACTTGCCTTCTTCCAAGCTGCAGTCTCATTATTTACCACACTTTATTGGGATACCTAATTTTCTCTGGCTGGAAGTGTATTTGTTGAGGTAGAATCTGGAAAGGAATCTGCCTCATGCACACTTACTGCCACTGGGCCAGCTATACATGTGATACAGTCAAACTTTTCCACTTCTCTGCCTTTTGAGAGTATGTTCCCCAGACTAAGGGCCCTGGTTCAAAGCCTGCTGAAAAGGCTGGAAGTCTTTCCACTGTCTGCAGAAGTCTTTGGCCAGGTATTAAGTGTCATTCTTTTGTTTCAGGGAGTGGCCACATCTCCAGTATATATTGAGGTGTGTTACTGTAATGTGGTGCTTTCCCCTTTATTGAATTTCCACTGGAGACATTCTTCTGCATAAGGCCCTGAAAAACAAAGACCACATTTGAAAATAAACACCTTAGTTAGCTTTATTGATGGACTCATTTGTTGGCAGATGTCATCTGGGATCAGCATATGGTGGCAATATGGCAAGAGTTGCAGAATGCAGAGAAGGAGGAATAAGTTAAAGCCCTGTACTTCTTAGGTATTCCACATCTTCCCTTGCCTAAAATAAATGACCATCTGACTGCAAAGGTCTTGGCAAATAAACATACCATAATATATCTTTATCATACTCCCTACAGCGCGTTTTTGTCTAGAAGTTCATCGTTCCACATCCAGAGGCTTCTTAGAAACGTATGCAAAATCAGACCTCAGCACCCAGAGCAGGGAAGAATTTAAAGGCTTTGACTAAGAATGTGGCAAATCTCTGTGCAGTGGACTGTAAAGAAAGGTCAGGGCTAAGCCAACAAGGTGTTTTTATGTTATCAATAAAATCTTAAAAGTCAGTTCTGTATAGAGCTGGAGCCAGGAGGACCATTTCTGAAAGTCAGTTTGCTACATGATATATGCTGAGTTTACAAGCTGGAAAGCCAAGGAGTTTGGAAACAGGAGCTGTGCTTATAGCATGAAGGTGCATGTGGTTTTACATAAAACCTCTCTGACTTGATGTGTCTCTAAGCTCACAGACTTTTGAAATACATTTTTTTGCATGGATGAAGAGCTGGAGCAATTTAATTTGAGTCGGTAAAGTCACTCCAGATTTTTCCCTGTGATGTTGAAACGATTCTGTGCAGCAGTTGTTTCGGCAAGCAGAACAGTCATTGTGGCCAGGACTTAGAGCAGCGCCTAAAGGAGTGGTTTCTTTGTAGCCTTTGAGAATCCTAGGCTTTTGTTCACATGAAGACTGAGGCAGTTATATCTGCTTTGCTGATAAGAAATGTCCTGAATGCTGTTCTGTATCATATTTGTACTTCTACTGTATACTTCTCAAACCCTGAAAGGACTCAACATCCACCACAGGTTGTTGGGGTTTGTTTGTGTCTGCTTTTTTTTCAAAAAAACAGAGCAAAAAGTTTGGTTTGTATTCTATCTGTATGGTACTTCCTGTGTCCCGGTGGGGTGAGTTTTCATTTGATTCAGGATATGAAACCAAGTGGTTTAGTTCTTGTTTAATATAAGGGAATATTTTAATGTCACAGGATATAAAGTGCCTTAATATAAGGTCAGTGAGACCTGCAGGCAGCTTTCTGATTGAGCCTGTATGTTGCCTGGCAACTGAAGGAGATGCTCATCTCAGCAAGGATGAGATGTTCTTCTTAGGGTGTAACATTTCCACATTTGTTCACACTCCTGGCTAATCAACAGTTGGTATCGTACTTTAGAAAGGATGAGACTGATACTGCTTTAGGAAGCTTTGAGCTGTGATGGAATGGACAGGTTAAAAAAGCTGGAAATTCTCATTATGGTCTTCTGATCTCTTTACCTGCATATTCCAGGCTATTGGGTTTTGAATTAATTCCTTTTTGAAAGGGAGTTCACAGCACACTTTGTAAATTATTCCAGTGATTAATTAAAGAGACTAAAAATGGGTATCTTCATGGCTTATGTTGTTTAGCTTGAAGTTCTAGCATTTGAATCTGGTTTAAACCTTCACTTGCTGTTTTGAAGACCCACTGTCAGATCTGTGGGTTTTCTGTAGGTACCCACAGGAAATGGAAGTTTTGGAGAGGGGAACAGATCTGGCTAAGAGTAAGCTGGTGTGGCTGCTGGAAGACCCTGCAATAAGCTCCTCCAGGAGCTTGGCACAGGCTGCTTTATCCAGTTTCAAGTGTCTTTCAGATCTGTAGTCTGTGATCAAGCCACATCTCTTTAAAGTGTGCTGTAATCCGTGGGATGCCTCCTAACCTTTTCAGTTATTCTCATGGTTCCCCTCTGAAACTCCTTTACTTTGTTGATGCTCTGCTGAGACTCTGGGCAATGGTATTGGACACAGTGTTTCAAGAGTGGCTGTGCCATTATGTAGTTACAGGCATGTTGCAAACTCCTATAATTCAATACTACACAGTTCATGCAGCTAATTTAGGCAGTAACTTTGCCAGGAGCTCTGTAAAGAGAAGTTAAAATTCATGCTTGGGTAATTACCCACCAGGGTCTGTTCAAAGCTCTTTTCAGAGGTGCTGACCATCAGATGGAATTGCCTTCTTAGGAAGTATGGTCCAATTTCTCTGTCCTACCGCTGTATTTCTGCACTGAAAAACGTGTACACCTTGAAAATTCAGGATTCAAGTCACTCTATTTTTGATGCATCTTCTTCATTATTTAACACATCCATATCATTATTGAGTCTGCAGTTGATTAGTAATGGTTTGGTTTTCTTCCAGCTGATGGATAAAAATATTAGATAGGAGAGTACAGTAAAATGTGACCTTTGTAGATGTTTTCCTCTCAATAATGGTTTGCTGTTTACCATTGTATTTTAAGTCTCACAAAAGTGCAGGGCTTTGATTCATTTACTGCCTGGCCCTGTTTGTGTCCTCTTGTTCCTGTTTCCTAATGAAGCCATCACGTAGCACCAGCTTAAATGTCTTGCAGCTACCCAAGTACGTTATATTAAAACAGTTGTCTTACCTACCCGTGTCACTCACTAAGGTACAGACCAGTGGGACCTCTTTTCCTGGAGCTGCTGTGGATTATACTTCCTTAGTTCCTCTGAGCTCTTTCTTATTCCCACACTTCATGTATTTTTTCTGGGATCAGTATAAGGCTGACTGTGAAAGTGCGATATCACGGATTGCCTGTTTTAGGATTGTGTATGAACAATTATGTTCTGCCTCAAATCTTTAAGGTATTTTCCAGTGTTTAGGATTTATTGAAGGCTAGTTTTAATAATTTACATTCTTCCCTGGACAGCTCTTTAAAAAGTCCTAATGCAAGTTATCCGGTCTTACTTGTTTTACAGTGTTGTTTTAAAACCTGAGTTGCTGCTGGAATAAAAAAAAAAATAAAAAATCTGTTCATCTTATCCTTGCTTGGCTTTTTAATCTACCGAAGTATATTTCATATTTCTATACTACTACTTCAGCAGTTTTTATGTAATGGAGGAATATCACTGTTAAGCTTCCATAGTACTTAAGTAAATTTCATCTCTATGCATCGCCATAGAGTTGGTCTGCCCATTTGTTTTTTCTTGCCTGTTACCTGCAGTTCTTATTTTCTGATGTTGTAGTAATTCTCAGCAGGTATTAGTTTTAGTTGTAGGTTTGTTTTTTTTGGTTACAGTTTTTTAATTTATCTTCTTGGGGTGGCGTTCTTATGTTTTTGTTATGGTTCACAGACAGTTTTCCAACCCGAGTGGTCTTATTTGTTGATTGTGTATCATTTCTACTTGTCCAGCAAGCTAAGTGTCAGTCCATTATCCTGTCCAGTTTTCTCTGTAAACACTTCTGTCCAGGTGATTAAGTCCATTATTTTATCATCTTTGTATGACTGTTTCCTTCCTAGCACTAAACCCCTATGTTCAGTTCTTTGTGACTTCCTGATTTTGTGCAGAACACAAGGTAGTATTCTCTACCTGAGCTTTGAATCTTGCCTGTCAAGCACCTCACTTCCATCTTAAAAATAAATCAGTACTTGAGTCTGGCTCTTTGAAGCTGCTTAGTTGTTGAAGTGCCAGCAACCTAAAGTCAGGGTTCTGTAGAGATCAGCTCATCAGAGAGTCACCGTATTTCCTCAGGAACCAGGTGTAAAGATGTGGCCTGGCAGAATTTGGTGGCCCTCATGCTGGCGAAAGCGGTGCCACCCACCACTCCAAACTTCATACTGGGTGGTGACGGGTTATCTGGGGCTTGTACCATTGGCAGCTCTTCCTTCAGAGAAGCAAGGGGCCAGACACTCCAGCTGTGAGGTTCGTTCTCTTGCCAGAAACCATGATTTTGGAAGGCAAATAATATTTTTGGGTTTCTTTTCCATGTTCAATAGCACAAGACGTGGGAGACCTCCAAGTCACCGACTCAGTTGGTGACTCCATGTGCAAAGTAGCTGGTGGATGTGTTCTTCCTTCTCCACCCCAAGGTCTGAGCCCTTAACCTGTAAAGAAATTTCACTTGTGCTAAAAATAGTGTAGAGGGCATAATGGATCCTAAGTCATCCTAGTAATTGCAACTTAGTAAAAGGACCTTGGCATTAGGGTTATCTGTACTTAAATAGTAGGAGTTGATATGCTTTTTAGCACGAAATTGGAGCTGACTCTAGCAAGTATCTTCATGGAGCAATCTGGGTTTGTTTTTTTTTTTTTACGAGTTACTATGTCAGAGAGAGTGACCAGTTACTCTGCATTAATCCTCTCTGTGTTAGCCATGATTCTATGGTTAGCAGGATTTGTGGCTAGCTGAACATGAAGCTCTGCAGATGAGTTTTCCCAGGTTTTGTTGTACTGTTCCGTCCTGTCTGTGCTGCAACTTCTAATCCTTCCATGTCCATCTCTGTAGCTGTTTCTGGGCTCAGTGGGCAGACACATTTCCCATGCAGAACATGAAGCATTTTAGGGATTTTTAGAAGTGGCCTGGGATCTTCCTGGGCCAGCTGCAGTGAAGAAGCAAAGGAAGGAGTTGAAAGCTGAGCACCTTTGGATGGGCAGACAGGTGTGTTTTCCCTGCATACAGGCAGCTAGCGGCACTTCTAGTGGCTGCAGGGATTTCTTGAGAGAGGCTTAAAATCTCTGTGCTTTTCTGTTCCTGATTTGCATTGCACCAGAGTGTAAATCATTTTAATTGTAATTACTGTTACAAAGCAGAAAAGATTGAACAGTTTTAATGTGGTTTAAAACTTTCACTTCCCTCTGTCTCTAGCATTCATCTGTTGTCTGCTCTCTTTATCTTAATAATTTAAAGATGTGTTGCCAGTGCTTTGAGTCTGTGAATCTTGACTTCTCTGCAATGAAAAAAAAACCCAACTTAATTTTCTTCCACTTTTCCTTCTTCATTATACTTTTACTTCTTGTATAATTTTGTATAATTTTTTTTTTTTTTTTTTTTCTCCCCAGAGTGAGCGGGTTGAACAATCCGATCTGCTTTTCTTGAAAATAGCTTGCTTTCATTTCCTCCTCCAGCCAGGGAATAGTTTGGAAAGGCTGTTCTCTGGACCCTTGGCCGAGCAGGAGAAGGCAGCCAGCTGTGCTGCTTGCCAGGGGAACAGGAGCGCTTCCTGGCAGAGGTGGGGCGAGAGGAATGGAGCCTGTGCCGTGGGACTTTGCTTTCAACTCCTCCACTCTCTGCAAGGCACTCCTGAAATTTCCTGACCACTGTTGGATCTTCCAGTTAGAGTAGCTAACTAGTGAGGCACACTTGTGTAGAAAAACAGCTATAGAGGAAGAAGATGCAGCTTGCTCTCACAAACAGCAGTAGATTAAAACTGCTAATAAGGGAAGATGGTTGCTCCCATGTGAATGGTCATCATCACTATTCACCTGGTGTGAGTGCCCTTTTGGTATAATCATCCACATGTGTTTCTTCTGTTAAAAAGAAGTCTATAGTTTATCCTATTCCATTGTATTTAGCATATTTAGGTTTGGATGTGCTGGAATGTTCTGATTCTTTCTTTTCCAAATTTCTTGATTTGTTTGGATTTGTGGGTTTGCTTTTGGGGGCCCTGAGTGCTGCAGTACCTGAGCCCTGTTGCTGAGATGGTCTTGGGCAGGAAGAGTGCATTGCATCCTGTCTTTGGACTCCTGCAGACAAGTTGCTGTCAGCAACACTGCAAATGCTTTACTTCTTGGAGTATTCTCTGAAGTGAAATGTTGCAGGTTTCCTGGTAAAATCTAATTCAACTTAATTCCTTGGTCTTCATTGCAGGGGCCTTTATCAGAAATATACAAGCAAGGAGGCTTCTCTTTTAAGCCTCTGGGAAAAAGTTTGGAAGTGTCTATCCCCTTTTATGGTTTCATCACAGACATGTTTCAGAAGAAGTCCCAGTTGAAAATGACTCCCATGGAGAAGCCTTTCTTTTAATTGCCTCCAAGTCTGACTCGCCTAAATCTGTAACTGTTTGCTTGCCTTCTTCCTAAGGCACTTCAGTGATACCTGGAGATGCCGTGGATTCTCATGCCACCTTTTTAAGTGATACATTCCTCTATATCTGTACTGGTTCAGCTTTCACCATGAACCTTAAGTGAAGCCAGCAAATGGTGAGAGGTTTGTGGCTTGGTTTCAAGTCACAACTGACCTACCATTGGTAACAAATCTCCTCACCTGAGGAGCTGATTCCTGCACTTGCACCAACAAAGTCTTTAAGCAGTAGGAAGCCTCAGCATCACGGGGAAGCTTCGCTTGTGCTCCCATGTGTTTTCAAAGGTGGGAGAAACAATTTGAGTCTTTGTTTTATCCGCTTTCCTGAAAGTCTGGTTACTGTGAGGTGAGCTTTACACACTTCTAGTTTGGATTGTTACAATTCATGATCCTGCCATTGGATGCAGAAAATGCTGATGGCTGACTTGACAAAAAGTGGCCGATGCCATCAAAAGCAAATACATCTCGTGTGCTGTGCAAATGGCGTTTGCTCTGCCAAAATCCTCCTGGTAAAAATTTGTGTCACTGGCTGGAATTTGGAAACCTCACGAGAGGTTGGGATCTGTCTGCCTTAGAAATTTTGTTAACCTGTAAACACAAAGGTAAGTAAATACAAAAATATCCATCTTACTTTTAGCATTATGAAGCAGTGGTAGTGTTTTTGGGTACTGACAGCTAAGCAGGTGGGCATGAGCACTCTTCCTTCAAAGGCATTGGCAGCCATTCTGTGTTGTTTGTAACCTTTTCTTTGCTTCTGACAAGGAGCTTTAAACTTCTATTGATGCCACCAAAGGAAAAAAAAAATCTACGTGAAAGCAGTCTTGTTCTTCTATGCTGGAAAAAGTGAAAAATAGAGAAAGAAATTCACTATGGATATTACTTCTTTTTTTTCCCTTTGGTGTTATTGAGAGGTGCTAAGTAAAACATCTATGGGTAGGAACGGTCCAGCTGGGGTGGCTGTTACTGCCCATGTTTAGTGAGTCAGGGCTCTCCACAGCTCCCGTAACAGAGATCCTTTTCTTTGCTCCCATTCTGGTCCTTCTAGTGCATCAGCCAACTTTCACCCCATATTGCAGCTGCTGACAGAGAGGTTTTCTGATGTGTGGAGCCAAGGGCCAACCACAATTTGTCCATGTATTTACAGGGATCATTTCACTCCTCTAGAAGCGCAGCCAAGTATTTCTTGATAGAAACATGCTGCATCCATCTAACAACACTATCCAATTGAGGCAAAGTGGAGAATGCTGTAATGCTTGTATTACAGTAGTTGCTGGAGTCCCAGTGAGAGATCAGGGCCCTGGTGCGTGAGGCACTGTTGATCTCACAGTACTCTTCCCATTGAAGCTGACAAGTCAGATAATGATGCTCTGTGGTATTATCAGTCATGCTGCAAAGGGCACGTGTGCTTGAAACCAGAGATTTTCATGTGATCTTAAATATTTCTTCATGTGAGAGTATTCATCATCTCATCCAGATTGCTTATCTAGGAAGTGATCGCACATGAGAAATGGAGAAACTTCATGTGTTCATTCACTGCTACTGGTCATTCTTTTGTTTTGTTTTGGGGTTGTTGTTTTTTTTTTTTTTCAGGGCCAGACATTAATCTTGGCCTTACAGCTCCAATAACTATTATTTCTCGTCAGCAGCATGGTGAGTCTGAAATAAGAAATTAGAGTCAAGAGGATATTTTCCCAGAAGATTACAGAAGTTGTAATGGAGGTCAAACTTTTGGCTTCAGCTGTTGGACTGTTTCGCTTTAAACTTGAAATGCACATCAATGAAAGGAGCAAGTTCAAAGTTTAGCATGAAATAATGCCAAAGGCTAAGGGGAAAAAAAAGCATATCATAGTAATTTTACAAAAATTCGCCATCACTCTTCACACTGAATATAACTTTTTAAGCAATATAACAAGCAATCCCAAAATAATGAATCACCACTGGAGGAAAGTGTCATACAACATAGCATCCTAGTTTGGGGAATTCATAGTCAGGGAATAGAGTATCAGTTATAATTATTTACTGTATTGTTTTAAGTACAAACTTGGTTTTAATACCATGGAGAATTTACTCATTATACTTGCATCATTATACATGTCAAGTATCTGGTATAAATTCCTTTAATACAAGGCTTATCTCTTTAACTTAAGGAGCTGTTATGATTTATTATTAGCTAGTTCCAGGATAGTTGCAGCAGACTTCCAAGTGCACTACCCAGGAAACAGAATGCTTCGAAGAAACATTGTTAAATTTTTAAGTTAGCTGGTCTCTATGTGTGTTATCAGTGTCCTGTAAAAATCCTTCCCACAGGAAAGGTTTTAGAAGCCTGCCACTCATTCTGGATGCAGTGGGAGCCTTCTGTGCATGGCCCATGTTGTCTTCTCATGATGCCTAGAACAAATCTTCCATGCTGCAGCTCAGAGCTACTCAGGATTTATCCCCCACGATCGTGGAAAATGGATGATTCCTCTGCTTTCTGTGGCAGCTGGTTAGATAGCTGGGGGCTGTTTTTACCTAACACCCTCAGTAGTCTCTTTCTGGCTGAGCAACCCAACCCATTAGGACGTGTTTGATACTCAGTAGTAATCTCTTTCTTCTGCAGCACCTAGGTGGGTAGAGCTTTTGTTATACCTAGGAAACACTGATAACTGCTGGCTCAGGGCAGTTTTCCAGTCTTGCAGCCTACCTACCATCTGTTTTTGCCTAGACCCCATTTCCCTCCTTTGCTAACAGGCGTGTCAGTGTCCAAACGTACTGAAGTCAATATATATGTCACCCGTGGCTTCTCCTCTATTTGCAAAGTTTGTTATCCAGTCCTGCAGGCACTTCAGTTTGTTTGGACACTAATTGCTTCTGACAAGGCCATGTGAGCAGTTACTCAACTCCTTGTTTTCTTCCAGGTGCTAACAAATTTTTTTGTTTGAATATTTTTTTACTCTCGTTCTGCCTTTAATTTCTCTCTACCCCTTATTTCCCTCACCTCCCCTTTTATTTTACTTTTTTAATAGATAGCTTAGATTGCTCCATTCCAGTCTTCTGATGCTTGACACTGTACTTAAAATTATCTTAATTGTAAGAATAGTGTGCTAATTTGTGGCAGGTATTTTCAGAAGGTTAGGTAATTGTAGAAAAATGTGCAGGTGTCCATAGTCCCCTGCACACGAGGCTGTGCACTAGAGCTGCATTTCTTGTATAAGAAAGATAGAAAAAAGAGGGACTGAATGTGTGTGTCAGAGAGACTGCCTGGATCCCTGACTGAGATCATGGTCTGTGTCTGGGGTTTTTCACACTGTGCTGTGGCCCTGGTTCATCAACTGGTCTTTTAATTGGTTTGTAGCTTACTATGTACTTGGAGAAGCAAAACAAAGTTTGGGAATCCGCTTGAAATATATTGTAAACAGCCAGCTGAGTTGTTGGTTGTATGTTAAAGTCAATTGTCAAATTTGAACAGCGTCACGATCATCATGCTCTTTTTGTTTTCAAAATCAACCTGAGGAATGATGAGTAGTATCTGTAGTATGTGCAGTAGCATTCTGTAGTATCTTTTACTCAACTGCCTACAGGAGGCTGTCAGCTGAGAAAAATAGAGTTCAGCTATGACTCTCTCCATCTCACATTATTATTATTTTGATTCCTTTTTTCAGATGGAATTAGCATTTGATGCTCTTTCCAAAAAATGGAAGCTATGAGAAGAATGGAGAAAACAACTTTGAATAATTTTCTCACAGGCCTCTCTTTTGAAATAACTGAATGAATTGAGAAGTAATTTTTCCATACTCTTTTCAAGAAATCAAAATAAGGCTGTATCATCTTTCTGACTCAGTGTACAATGTTGGCTAGGTTTGCTATCCCAGAACACACAATTGGTATTTACGAGAAACATAATTTTCTACATTCTTTGAGCTTTTCTTCTTTGGATAGGGACTACTCAAGTTTCATGCTAGCACGGTACCTTTCCCTGGTCTTCAAGAGAGTGGTATTTCATTTCTTATGATTAGTAGAGATTTTCAAGCACTATTTTTTTCCAGTGGCCTGTATTTGATGCCATCAATTATGTTACTTTGCACATGAGTTTATCCTTTTTCACATTTCCTCGCTTTTTTTTTTTTGCTTCAAGTCTTAGTGGCTCCTTTGCTGTATCTAGGTGTCCTTCCCTCCACCCTTGGGCTAGCTGACAAGGAGGAAGGAGATATTATGTATTTGCAGTGCTTTAGGCAAGTGGTGCCACAGATTAACTAGAGATGTGGTTTATCACATGTAGGTGCTATTCCATAAATCCTTAGATTAGCACTTTCATAATTTACTTGAAAATGAACTATTCAGTCTTTGTTTTCTTTCATTGCACTCTGGAGCCATTGGATCTCTTTCCTTAGCTCTGACTTCTCTCCATTTTGACCCTATCCCATTGGGAAGAGATGTGCAGTGCTGAAAGGAAATATCTGTGTGTGTGTGTGATCCCAGTTAATTTCTGTAGTAAAAGACTTAACTTTTCCTTGCAGTCTGAGAGCACATTACTTTTGCTGCACTGATGCATTGAGAACTTGTTTATCTGCAGTACACCATCAACCCTTCTCTTGCTGTGTCCTTGCAGCTGAATCATTTTTTTAAACTTCTTTTCACAGTCACTTCAGCATTTATGATTATTTTATGTGTTCTAGTAATACTTTTGTGTACGCAAAATAACCTATTGTTGTGTAAATTTGAAAATGGCAAAAAATTGTTCTTTGTTGCTTGTTCTTTGTATGACTGTAGGGTGGTTAGCTGGTGTCCCATACTTCTCATTTGTATCTGTGATCCTGAGGTGCTGGTAGAACCTGTGTACCAAGAATACAGAGCCAGGACAAAGGTGTCACCTCATTATTGGTGTACTTCATGGGCATTTTGAAGACAAATTCCTTCTGAAGTTTCACCTCTGAAATGTAGAACTTTTCCTTTTGTGTGGAGGGTCAGCCTTGGATTGAGGAGACGCAGAATAGTCCCAAAACATTCTTTGTTTGGTATAAACAGGTGTGATATTTCACTGCCACCTGTTCTTTTGTGTCGGTGTTGAGGAGGACTCTGCCTCCAGGGTACACAACCAGCACTTCGGACAAAACACCCAACTCAACAACAAACTCTTCGGACAGTTCCCTGTCTCACAGCCACTGTCCAGTGCTCATTCCCTCTGAATATGATCCTTAAGTATCATGTGTAATTGGTGTCAGTGTCATATGACTGGAGCAGTAAAGACCTATTTCTGGAGCCCTGCTTCTGCAGGCACAGGTCAGCTGAATACCTGCAGAGCCCCACCAGTAGGAAGTATGACTAACAATGCATGTAGAGCAGAAAATTTAAAACTTGCCGTGAAGAGCCACCATGGTTTTCATGCTCCTTTGAACTAATGTGTTTTCAAATCATTCTTTAGCTTCTATTCCAAGAAACTGCTGAGGCGTTCCTAGTCTGTTTTGATCCTTAAGAAATGCAGACATTGACCCTGTAGTTGCTATCCATATTCATTATCGCAGTCATGGTGTTGTATGATGCAATTTGTGGAACTCTTTCACTGAATGTGATCTCTGTCTGGAGTCTGCGTTAGTTTTGGATTCTTCTGAATCATAAATGGTCAGAACATCTTTTTCTAATATTTAGTTGGATATCATTTGGTTAGTCTGAAACATATTCTTTTATATTTTTTTGTTTCTTCATGTGCATATAAGTGTGTCTGTTTGTATTTCTGTGTATTTCTCTAGAGAATTTTGTATCAAACATTTATGTGTGCCCAAAAAAGCAGAAAGTAAAGTAGCTTGCCAATGTAAAGCAAATTTTGGGGGGTATTATTGTAAAAATTTAAAAGAAAATAGGTGAAACTTCAGGTGGAGACAAAGAGTTGAAATTAATTGAGCAAAACCTGTCATTAAAATAAGAGGCATTAAGCAATCTGTTGTTGAGCTGGGGTGTAGTTCATTGTCTTGGTGATACCACGGACCTGCTGGAGGTGTGTGTCCCTACCCCTGTCACTCGGGTACCTCTGATGCACAACTGTCCTGCACCACGGTTCTGTTATCATGGTGTCTCCTCCAGGGTGTGAGAAAGCTCACCAAGGAAAAAGGAATCAGGAACTCAACTGTGGCAATGTCTGTCCAAAAGCCAGTTCTCTGCAGATGAATCTCGGGCAGGTGGTGGCACTCAGAGTGATTGATATTTGTAGTATTTCAGGGAAAGACGTTTATCTTTCCTTTTGGAAAATCCAACTGGATCGATCTAGCTGTTTTATTTGGACACAGGAAAGCCAGTCTAGCCTTGTAAACTTGAACACTCAGCTATGAATAGCACAGACAAGAGCTGAGTGCCCACTATGATACTAACTTCTGCCCTTTCCTCGTGTGTTAACCTGTCACAAGGAGGGGCCATGCCATCAAATGACATTTTTGTGCCTGTAGTGCCCATTGTTACCTTGTGTAATGCAAAAAGGAGTCCATACCTGCAACAGCCCTTGCAGTGAACCATACCCTTGCCCATCCTCCTTATTCCCAACTCTCCCAATTCTCTTCCATCTCAGACACTAGGAGGTTAAAATATTAAAGCTGCATATATTGTAACAAAAAAAACCTTAATCCTTTTTCAATCTGTATATGATTTTACTCCAGACAAGGCAGTTTTCCAGATTTACATAAACCAACATTTGAAATGGAATGGTTTTAAGACTCAGAAAACTGTCTCAGATATCTTTCTATGTTAACTTGAAATTATTCAGAAAAACAATCTCTTTTCTTCATATTTTCTTTTCCTCCTTATTTTTCCTTCTTTTTTTGTTTCCTCTTTTTTTATTTTTCTTGCTTTTCTGGCAATAAATTTTTTAATTTTTTTTTATTATTTTATTGTATCACTGTTCAGGAGTGATCTGGGGAGGGGGGGAGCTCTCACTTGCTCAAAAAGGCCATTGTTTACTCACTCTTACTGTGCTTGGACCAGTAGAGATTGGAGGCCACAGTTTAGGTCAGACTGGAAGGAGGTGGGTTTGTGTAAAAAGTAGACTGTTGGAATAAAAAAAATTTAGTTATCAGTTCTAGACTATTTCCAGCATTGGATAAAAAAAAAAAAATTCAAGTTGGAACAAAAGGGTCTGAGAAGCACCTGAGGGTCTTCCCACACCTTGCTACTAGTCAGAGGTCCTTGCATGAACATCTGTGATGAATATGGGTGCCTTTTCAGATTCAAAGGCATTTTGTTTGTTTCAGCTTCAGATTTTGAAAGGCATTTTGGTACAAGGCTTCTGAGGATTAGGTTAGCAAGGCATAACTTTCTGCCTCAGTGTCAAGCTGTAGCCTATATGTAAATTAGTCAAATTATACCATTCAGAGCTTGTGCCTGTTGGGTTGGCCAGCCCCTGCATTCCCATGGGAGAGAAGCTGGGAATGCTGTCTCTTTCTGACTTGTGCTGACACAAAGTATCTAATCCATACAGGTAATTAGTAGAAGCAAATGTTAAATTCAGAAGAGCTCTTCCAGCCCTAGGGGGTCCTGCAGTTCTGAACAGAGCACTTGGAAGTTAGCATTAGTCAAGACTGAGCCTGTGTGGACGCAGCCCTAGGTTAGAAGGTGAGAAATGCTTGGAGTTTATCCTTGCCAAGCTGTGCTGAATGGTGCCAATCAATAAGGCTTGATTATAAAGAGAATTTGAACCTAGTTGTTGCTTCATGACTGTTCTTACTCTTCAATATCACCAGGCTGTCAGTACTATTCTGTAAACTCAATTTTGGAATGACAGAAATCTGCCCATGTTGGTCCTTGCTGTTGTGCAGTTCATAATGTGACAGGCAAGGATCCTGTATGACAAAGTATGACAAACTGGCTATTATCTTCTTTCTCTTGTCTTTAATTTGTGAAGGATAATAGCAAAAATGTAAGTGTATATTCCAGATGGAAAGGTCTTTTTGAGATGCTGCTCTTTTCAGGGACTCTTAAAAAGGCATGTAGCACTCCCATCTTCTCTTAGTGGCATTTCGTAGAAGGCATTTCTTAGGGAACATTTCTCTTGACTATAGTTTAGATTTTTAAGAGGTTTGTACAGTCATGGCATTCAGTATCTTTATTTGAAATTAATAAAGCCAGTCAAATACTGTTTGGCACTAGGCAACAAGGTACATGTGAGACACCAAGAAGGGACTCTGCTGAGCTCTAGATGCTGCACATTCCAGACCTGTTGCCTTGCAAGTGTAATATTTACAGAATTTCATTTCAGCTGGAGATGAAGAGCAAGCCTGTGAAAGAGAAGGGAGTTGAGGGGATTTTAAGCTTGTGGAAGAAAAGCTTGACTGAACTGGTACAGCCAAATTCTCCCTGGGTAATTGACTTACATGAGGACATGTGAAGAACAGTCACTCATGGGCAGTTTGTTCACGCTAAGATCAACGTGCGCCGCAGTAAGAGGAAAACAAGAAAAAGAAGGAAGGAAAAAAGAAAGGCTCACTCTAGCTGTGAATGAAAAGCACCAAGTTTTTGTGTTAGCAAACATGAGTGGATTCTTGGAAGGGCACAAGTGTGGTTCAAACACTTCTTCTCCTCTGCATAATTTAATTGATTTCCAGATGGTTTTATTAACTCAGAGGACTTCTGTAGAGGGGGGTCATGGTCCATGGTGCTTGAAATCTAGTTTAGAAACAGAATTAGTAAATGAGGAAAGCTGAAAAACTGGAAGCCATAGATGTTTTTAATGGGTGCAAATAGTAAAATCCAAAGCCTGAGTATGAGTGAGGCAGCTTTGCAAAATCGCCTTGATATTGCATGTTTTGTTCCCAAAGGAGTGCTGCTGGAGAATTATTTCAGATTTTTGTCTACCAAACTAAGTATCAAGGAGAAATTGGATCTAGTTCAGTTTGCACTTTATTGGATTATGCCTTCATGGTATTGTAGCTGAAAAAAAAAAAAAGGCTGTGATTCCAAATATGATGTGTAACAATTGTGCAAATTCCTTAATCCTGTTTTCTATTCATTTATGTAGTAATTAAAACCATAAACCTGGAAACCATTTTCACAGGCAACTTTCATTTGCAGAGACCTATTTAATTTCCTATGGTTTATGGCTGTATATTCAATTTTACTCTCTTCCTCTTCTGGAAGAGGGTGAAACCTGATGGTGTTGCCTTCATTATCAGTCTGTGCCTTGGCTTGGTTTCTTACAAGTTGTTCCGAACATGACAGTGTAATTTTGGGGGGAAGGAGGTTTATTTCGTTTTGTTCTCCTTAGAGAGCTCCACAAAATGCACTAATGAAAGAATAATCATAAGCTTAAAAGAGGAAGGAAAGTTTTAAGGGACTAATTGAAGAGGGAAAATGCCTGAGTGGTTTAAAGGAATGAAATGATGGGAGAGCTCCAAGCGAGATGAGGCAGCAAAAGTAAAAGAGCTACCACCAACTGTGATGAATGACAGATGTGCACCTAAAAACTGTGGTGGTGGGGCTGCATAAGTACACAGATAGAAGGAGGAAAAAGAGAGAAAAAGAGTTCACAGTTTCAAAGGTACATTGCCTTACATGCAGTAACCTGCAGCCATGGGTAATGGGCAGGACTTGGTGCTCCAGACCTCTGGCAGTGGGACACTACTCTTTCCAGGTGCATCTTAAAAGGAAAAGTAACTTAGGAAAACTTGGTTTATGGTATACTCTTACTCAGTGGTCATCCATGACTGAGCAAAGATTGCTGTCCTGATGGGTTCTGTGGGATGCACTGTTTAAATTAATCTCTGTGCAAGGGGCCTGCCTTGACCAACTTCTGTCAGTTGAAATTGTACTCTCTTCCCATGGTAAAACAAAAAAAACAAAGAAAAAAAAAAAAAAAAAGGAGGTGGGGAGACTGGATGACTCTATCTAGCCTGGAATGTAATCCAGGCTGAGAGGGGCCTGGAGAGTGTTAGTAGGAGGTGACTGTCCACAGGCCAGTTTGAGAAGAGTGGAATGAGCAATCTCTGCAGGAGGTTGATGCTCATTTTCATCTTTCTCACCAGGAGTGTGAACTTCAAGGCCACTAACAGCATAGGCAGGAAAGCTGTTACCTACTCCTGCTCCTGCTCAGAGGAGGCCTCTCTTAAACACAGGTTGGGTAGGTTGGGGAAACAGCAACAAAAAACACATTCCAAGTGTGAGCTGCATGGAGGATTTGGTCCTGTAGACTCTCCTCAGTCTGAGGAGCATCATGAGGACTAGGTTCAACCTGTGTACCCTTGCTGCTATGGGCTCTGAGGCAGGAAATCCTTTAAGCATGTGGCAGCATAAAAAGCCCACAGAATGACTTTGAGAGGACTTTGTTCAAAGGGAAGCCAGTGCTGTGCTTTTTCTCTGAAGGAGAGTGGTAGGCTTCTTGCCCTGTTACTGTGCTAAATATTCAGAGTGGTTTTACCACTTATATCACATACATTGAATTCCAGCTGATTGAATCGCCCTGCACATGTATAAGAGAAGGAATAAAACGTTGGACTTGAGGACCAGAGAAGTGATATTTGAATTATTCTGTGCTAAGGTAGAGAGGCACATAAACACAGCAGCTTAAACTGAATTGTGAAATAGCCTGAGAATGTATTTTTGCTGCCATTTCCTTGATTTCAACACCACTGAGTTTGTCATGTATGACGGCTTTGTGGTTGTTGTGACACTGTTGGAGAAAATTGGATTTAGGGAAAGGTTTCTTAGTTCTTTAAATAATTCAGAATGGTTTCCAGTTCTGTTTTTTTCTCTCCAGTGCAGCTTGGTTCTGCAGTGCTACATTTTTTGTAAAGCATATTTCTGTATAGTTGCATTGCCCTGGCATAATATAAACCTTAGGACATACCCAAGAGATTTCCAGCCATCCTTGTGGATTTCGTAACAAAGCTTGTGATTAGAAGCCCTTCTATGCAGAAGATTAAAATGGAGATGGAAGGCAGCTCAAGTCATCCAGCACTAAAGGCACAGGTCAGAGCCTGTGAGGAGCGTGTTTGCTGTCAGAATGCAGCAGCCTGATTTTACAGACAGAGACAGACGATGGGTAACCACAGCTCGCCTTAAAGGAAGTACTGAGTCCATCTCCTTAGAGAATTCAGTCTTGTAAACCCTGGTTTCTAGCACTGAGAGGATATGCTTGTGCTTCTGTCCAAGGATCAGGCTTAAACACTGATCCTCCTCACTGGAGCTGCTTTCAGGGGTCCCCAAAAGACCACCCCAGTCCCCAGGTCTGGGGGCACCTGAGCGGGCTGGCCCTGTAGGACCAATGTTCCGTGGCTCTTGTGAGCATCCTGACCCTCAGGGCTGGTTGACTTCTCTGCCTTGGGTGCTGCTGAGGGAGTGCAGCTTCCTTACTTTGCCATGGATGGCAGGTCCCCCCAGGGCAGCAGGATGCTGCTGCCTTGGCCTCGTGCCTGTGGAAACCCTGGAGCTGAGAGGAGAGAGAGATGCAGAGTGTGCAGAGCCACGTGCAGGCATGCCAAGCTCCTCTTGCAGACTGACAGGGAAGATAGATTTATAACAGAAGTAATTTTTTGTGTGAATCTGTGGGATTCAATAAAAATATGTCTGAACAAAGGATATTTTTTAAAATGTACTTCATTAGTAAAATGGCACTCTGGTAACATGGTGAAGCCAGTTTGAATCCTGCTAGCTGGGGATGTGAGTGCAAGTGCAATTCATCAGACGGCTGCCAGGAAGAGGAAGGATTTTAAAAGAATAATAAATATATATAGACTTTCTCAAACACACACACGTAAATCTAATCTTACACCTAATCTGCCATTGAGAAGGTAAAATGTTTTTCTTAGATAAAAATTATTTAAGGTGATTTGGGTATGGGGGGGGAGATTGGAGCATTGATGGCTGCTTAGGTGGTTTCAGGCACTGCAGTCAGCATCCCAAGGTCTTTGTAAAGCAATGGGATACACACCAGTGCAGCTGGGCTTGTGATCATGTCTGCTTCTTCAGCCTGCCAGAGGAGAGGTGTCTTTTTACAGAAGGTATCACTTCAGTAGCATGCAAGCAGAAGGAGATTGGGAAATGGAGGAGAAAAAAGGTCTTTGTTACAGGGAAGACTGTTGGTCAGTCTTGTGAACAGCAGAAAGTTGGTTTGCTCTGTTTTCACTCGCTGAGGTCACTGCAGCCATAAAACCTCAGCTGAGCTGTGCCAGCAAGTCAAGTCTTACTCTGCCTGTGAAAAAGGTTTGTGTTCCCTAGTGAGCTTTTTCTTCTTGCCCCACCTTTTTTTTTTCTCTTTCTTTCTCATTTTTTTTTTTTTTAAGATGAGATAGGCAATTGTACTTGCTATTCTTCCTTATGATTCCTAGCTGAAAGAGGAGCAGCCTTTCATGGAGAGAGATGAAAGACACTAGGACTATTTTTCTTACATTCCAATGTAAGTAGAATAGCGAAGTACATACCTGAGACATTTCCAAACACAACACACATCTATTTACATATTTGATTTCAGTGGTGATACATGATAACCTGGGATTTCATTCAAAGGATCCTGATGGGGATTTGAAAGGAGTTCTTCTTCCCTGAATGTTCACAAAATAACTGCTGAAAGCTGAAGGGCCTTTTGTTAGCAGATAAATTCACAGAGAGGCTGGAGACAGTTTCCTTGTGCTGAAAACCTTCTCTGTGCGTGCAGTTGTGGGGGTGAATTCCTGGCTCTTTTGAAAGTGTTGGGAATGTTTGGTCAGTGGGACCAAAACTTTACTCAGGTTTTGGAGAGGCTGTGGCATCTTTATAACACGTTCTAATGCCTGTTGACAGCCACAGCAGCTTTCCTGTTGGCTTGTCGTGCACCTTCCCTGCAGAAAAGGATCAGCTTCTCTTGGGAATGCATGGTCATGGGATTCTTGTGCTGGCATCCAGTGCAGGAGTGAGGGACACATCTGAAGATGTGTTTTTCTCTCTCACTATTAAAATTGCAGTGTTGCATGCACAGCAGTAAGATTAGAGGGGGTTTATGTGTGAGAGAGCGAGCAGTTGTGTTGTACCTTTACCCCTTATGTTTTAACCTGAAGCCAGATTAAGACTTCTTTGTTGAGAAACAAAGATAGCAGTAGGGTTTTGTGTTTACATTCCCTCTCTGGCTGCTTTGTATGACAGGTGATGTGTAAAGAGGACTTTGAGGAGAATTGAGGTCAGACCTTTCAGACTTCCTAAAATGCCTGGAGATTTATATATGGGATAGACGGTCTGGAATGGAAGATTCAGCATTTGCTGCTCTCCAAGTCCCTAGAGATTAAGTTACCCCAATTAAACATTGCTCAAATGGCTCAAAATTTAGACCAGAGAACAGTTCTCATGTCAGTGTTGCTTGCATTACCCAGCCCCTGTATTTCAGCATGGACAAGGGAAAACAAGCCAACAGCCCAGAAAGGTTTGAGGGCAGGCAGAGAGAGGAGGGTCTGGTGAGATCACATGGTGGAATTTCTCTTCAGGAAATTCACATTCATAAAGGCAGGGCAGAAAGTGACTGTTGAACACGGTGCAGGTGCTGTCATATGAGGTTCTGGTTTACCCATTTCCATCTACTCCAGCTTTTGCAAATAGGGAAAAGAAACATCAGGTGAGGGGCAGTACTATGTGTGCTGCTTTGTCTCCAGAGGGTCTGTCCCCTAGGAGGGATTCCATGCTCCTTTTTGAGAAATAGGAGTATTTGGGAGTGGTCACACCAAGTATACCTGGGTTGGAGTTCTTGTTTTGTGTTCCTGAAAGTTTCCCCTATCATCTTAGCCAGAGGTTTCAGTGATTTCAACAAGCTTTTGAGTCTCCTCCATCTTCAGAAGTTTGTATCAGTGGTTGATTTGAGAGGCTTGGTGTTTATTCAGATTCTTCTAGAAGTTAATGCTCAGAGAGTTTTGTTTTATAGCGGAAGTGGTCTTCTGGGCAGCCTTTGCTTTTGCAGAAGAAAAGTGCCCTTTCCTAAAGGAATTCACCCAACAGAACACATTCTCAGAACAGGAGACTCTGTAAAGGACCAGGATTGTGTCCTGTCTCAGGACTGCTCTGTGGGGGTAAGATAGTTACCAGCTTTTGCAATCTCTGTGCTGTTTTACCTTACCATAGATCTGAAGATGTTAACTCATACATGCAGTCTGTAGTCCTTTGATCCAGGTGTCTTCCTGTGTATTCCACAGATGTTACCTTTTTGCTCCAGACACCCCACATAAACAGCTGATTTCCTCCAAAGTAAATTATGTAGCTTGTCTGGAAGGACTATGTATGTTTTCCTCAAGTGTTTTTCTGCCATTGCTGAAATACAATGGGATTTTCTAATCTTCTGTGCAATGAGCAGTGATGGGGAACAGGTTTTTTTCTGTGGCAGGTTGCACCCACCTGAAATCTCTGTCCCCTTGCAGCAGAAGTGTGTGAGGCAGCAGTGCCTCCCTGTCCTTCACAGGACCCTGGAGACTTTATCTGATGCTTTTGGTCATCTCTGATAAAGCAGAATGCTCCTGCAGCTTTTCTCTTTGGTAATTAATTTGACTCTCCTTTGCCTTTTGGGGGATGGAAGATCTGGGAACCTCTTTCAAAAGGGGTCCATTTAGGGCATATGCTGTAGCCCAGACTCCTGGTGTTGCACCTCACAGGAGGTGAGCAAACACATGTGATGTTGGTCTGGGTTTTTATTTTCTTATGGAACCCATAAGAGAGGGAGGAGAGAAGAAGCCACCACTGACTGTTCAGGATAGATACTTCTTCCTTCTTTCTGGCTGGTGTGGGTAGTATGGATTTTTTCATGCTAAATGCTGTTTTGGACTGAGTGTACAAAGACTAGTAGCTTGAAAATAATTATGAAAGGGTGGCAGACAGAGAAGGTCCAGTGGAAAAAAAGGATCTAAATGAGGGCTTTCTGGCTGATAAGATTTACTTAAATCAGACAATTCAGTGATAAAGTGAAATTACAGCTCTTCTTACAGTGGTCTGCATACCAAATTAACATCCAAAGCAGTCAGTTTCAGCTACAGCATTTAAATGCAGTTAATACAGCTGAGGTTAAACTTGCAAGATGATTTGACCCAGGCCAAGGAGAACAACTACAAAAAACAAAATGAAACTAAAAAAAACCAACAAAAATAAAATATTAAAATGTGTTGAATTGTTACAGCCTTAAAATAGTAGTTGCAGCTTTTTTTAGGCAAGATTTGTTGCCCACAAGACTCGCATCCAGTTCCAATGTGCTAATAGGGATGAAGTGACAGAAATTAAGGGAGCATGTAATAGGATGCCCTTCTCTTTGCATCTTTATGGTGACCCACAAAGCCAGGACTTAAACCCTTTTTGTACAAGAATCCTATGCAGCAGCTTTGCTACACCACTAACAATCACTTGAGTTTATTTTGCTACTTGTGTTAGTGAGAACTTTAAACCTAAACTTAAACTTAATCCTGTGACTCTCCAGGAGATAATTACAATGTCTCAGAATCCTTACTGTGCCAGTTGCATTTTGACCCAAAGACGACTGCAGGGTGTTTTTCACCATTACGGAATTTGAAAGTACAAAAGAAAATTATGCAAAGGTGTTGTCAGAGTTCATCAGACTCCAGAGCAATAGGAGTACCTTGAGAGAGTGAATTATTTGGGTAACTGGAAACTTGACTACCAGATCTGTTTGTTGTTGAAGTCATTGCTTTGGCCAGTCAGCTTTTGATTCAGGCTTGGTGAAGCAATGAGAAGTAGCAGCAGAACCAGAAGGCTCTTGTCAGATTTTAAGGAAGGAACACATAATTTCATAAACTGTCCTCCAAAAATTTCCTCTTTGCTTCATTGTGCCAGTTTTTCAATCTGGATTGTCCTGGGGTTGTTTACTTTTCATATATTGTCATAGATCTTACATGTGTTTCAGAAGAGAAATAGCAAGTGGCTTGACAGTGAAAAATATGTCACAAAATCTGGTAATTAGGTAGTTACTCTTTCTCAACCTGCTGTGTTCCCAGTGGGTTTTTCTCTGACTTTCAGTGCACAGTCTCTCCTCAGTAGCAAATGGCCGATGACAGATAAAGGTAATACCTCAGAGGCAACTTTGTAGATAAAAACTGGAGTACTGGAGTAAGTCTGTCACACTACTTTTGTACTGTCTGACTTTGAAACCTTGCTGCCAGAGCCCAGAAGCAATGCCTGAGGAAGAATGGCACGAGTGTTCTGTCCAAGATCAGCTAATGGATGTGCTCATAGCTTAATGTCATAGTGGGACAGAGTTTCAGAGCTAACGGGAAGGTGATGTATGACTGATTTACCCTTGAGGGCTTGTCCCAGTTCCTGGATATGACCTGTGGCTTCCATTATTTGGTCTTCTTTGATTGCAGAGAGGCAGTTTCCAGCGGGATTTTGCAGTCACATCAGGGTCAGAAGGGGTGAGCAGAGTGATTATTTTGGGCTTTGGGAGCCCAGATGCATTTAACAAGCTTCTAATTTCTTGGAGAAACTTTCCCTGGAAAAGAGGAGAGGATTTGTGACCCAAGTGTGCCTGACAGGAAGGATGGGATCCTGCTGGAAAGATGTGTCGTCACAGCTGACAAGATATTCATCCTTCCAGCACATGCTGCTTCACTTACCGTGTCTGCATGTCTTTGGAGGCAGCCTGACCCAGCTCCTGGCAGGGACCCCAGCACTGAGCAGGGAGAGAAATTCACACAGAGGGAGGAACGATGTCACGTTACGCTGCTTGTTAGGAAAAAAAAACCATAGAATTTGCTATCAGTGAGCTGAAATCTAAACAGCCTAAATGGTCCTAATAGTTAGAGAGGTTAGGGAAGCTTGCCAGAGCGTGGAAAGCATAACAACTGCATTTAATAACAATCAAGCTACTCTTATAAATATTTGCATGTGCTGCTTCAAAGCCTACTACACGGTCATTCATGTACTGCAGTTAGAAAGATGAGGAGGGGAAAAAAAGAGAGCGAGAAGAAAAGGGCACTCCGTGTTTTGTAGCTGCCATAATAAAGAATGGGCAGAGCACCAGAAAGAAAAGAAAAAGGAAAAGAAACCCTCCAAAGTTTAATAAACACAAAAGAGAATAAAAATAAATCTTTGGATCATTTATTACGAGCCCTTGATGGAAGGATTAGATTGAAGCTCTCAGCCTTTCCAGTGTGGGTGTATGTGTGAAGGCGGCCTGTCTGGCCTCTTCCAACGAGAAAAGAAAAGTTGTTTACATTTCCTAACTTGGGCTGTTCATGTAATTGATTTCTTTTTGTTTCAATAGCAGAAATGAAAATTCAGAGGGGGGAAAAAAAGCCTCATTTGGATACAATTGAATTTAAGTCTTTTTCCTTGCCAGAATGAAAGCTCAAGTCTCAGAAGAGCTGTGTCAAACAGAGTGTTTTGTTTCTCCTGAAATGTCAGTACATGCAGTACTTGTGAGGAAAGCTGTGGAAATGCAGGGCTTAGTTCATCAAACACAACTGCGCAAGGCAGAAGTGTCATCCTTTTATGCAGGTTATTCCTGATTTGGGGAATATCTTCAGCATGAAACAAACTTCCTATCCCCACTTTCAGTTTCAGGGTGCTTGACTACACCTTGCTCTGCTCCCAGGTGCTCCTGGGGGCCTGTGTGCTGTTTTGGATGGTTGGTCAGAGAATGTGTTGAGTCTCTCCCATTTGCAATGTTCCAACGTGGAGCAACACTGAGGACTGTGTTGGGATGGGTCTCCTGCACCCCTCCCACTGGTGCTTTTCTGCTGTGTCAGAGCATGGCTGCTTTCTGTCCAGGTTGCTGGCACAGAAGCCTGGAGGATGCTGGACACTGGACACTGGAAAAAGACAGTAAGTGGCACAGAAACCACAGTGTTCTTATGTACTTAATCACTCACATACCAGAGTACATTTTAACCTGGCAGTTTGGACTGTCCTGTGTAAAGCAGCTGATGAAGTTTCAGCTTGTTCAAGACAGAAAAAAAAAAAACAAAATAAAAGAGTAAACTTGTGGTGCTCAGTGTCTAGCAGCCTGAAGGGAGGAGGAGGATGGATGCTGCTTTCACCTTCTCCAACAGTGTTGTGTAACTCATCTCAACTTTGATGATTGTGATTATCACAGCTGGAAGTCTTCAGGTTTTTTTGAGGGTTGATTTAATGAGTAATTTAAAAAATATAAAAATGGAACCTTTCATTGTATTTACTATTCTCTCTCCCACCAAAACAAAAGAAATCTGTGTTTTCCTAGCTACAGGAAACATATTGATTTAATTCCACTCATTAATGATAATAGTTCAAAGAATACTTCAGAAGTCCAGTCTGCAGCAGGGTAGACTACCTTGGTCAGAGCCATCCTGGTGTCTACGGGAGTCATGGGGCCAAAACCAGAGGGGAGTGCAGAGATATCCAACTGAATCTGAATTGATTCAACTGTCAGGTTTAGGTGGAGTCACAAAGAGAGATAAATTGCAGCATCTGATATTACTTAAAGGCTAATCCAAAACCTTGTAGACTCCACAGGGTTCTTACTGTTCCTTTAAAGAGAGTTGCAAGTCTCATTTGTCAGTCTTCATGTTGATTAATTTTCACATAAACCCCAATTGTGCAGTCAGCCATTTCTTCTTTTTTTCATCTGTCCATGAATAATGCCTTTTCCTCAGTTGACTTCCTGTGGATACTGTCATGAATGATAGAGTAAAGAAATCAAATGTCTTATGTGAGGTTTTGCATATAAAGATGTAAAACTATCTTACAAGAGAGATGAAACTTCTGTAAGACAAGAATTTGTGCTTACTCATAGAGGGTGTCCCATGCCTGCCTTCCAGTGGAAGGTAAATACTTGTTTGCAGTGTATACAAATGCACATATGCAAACACAAAAAGAAGCACACTGAAAGAATATTTATTCTCTGTTTTCCTTATATATGAAAGAGAGAAAAAATGCAAATGCAGGAATGGCTCAGGAATATCCACTCAGATACATATTTAGAGATTTGTGATATACAGTATCTAAAACAAACTGGAAAGAAGGCCTGCAAATATAGCACAAGAAAGTTCTAGGAATAAGAAGCTAAATATAATCCAAACTGACAGTTAAATAGGGCTTTTCAATCTAAAATAAAGTCAAGATGGACAGGGTTTGTCTGTGCCAGGGCAAGTGAATGGCTGCTAGTTTGGCTTGTCCACAGTGAACAAAATGCTAGGTTGATGCCTCAAACAAATGACAGGGAAGGACAACTTACAACTCATCCTGGAAGCATCAATCTTATATATACATATTATTATGCCAAATTATATTCCTAGTAGGATTAGGTTTGGCTGAAGAGCAAGTAGTAGTCTCGGAGTTTCCTACAGCAGGAAAAATAAACTGAAGATACTATTTCTCTCTTAAAGGAGGATGTAATCTCTGAACCAAGTAGCTTTTATAAGAATTTGCAAAATGTATCAAGATCATAGTTGCAAACAGTTAAGCATTTCTCAGAAGCCCTTCCTCTGGTGTTTTGAGAGAGTCTAGCACTGATGTGTTGCTGATGGGAGAGAGGAGCAGCTTTGGTGTAGGAGTAATTTGCATCTGTTTGCCTTTGAGTTCTCACTGTGAGATTGCACCAGTTTCCTGTCAAAAAGCATGGTAGCCAAGAATAGTGATTATGATGCCTGGGGGGTTATTTTCAAGCACTGCAGATGTGAAAATCTGAGAACCTTTTTTTTTTTAATTGTTTTTTTTAATTAAATGGAATCATAAGGAAGTCTGGAGCTTCCTGTTCATAGTTGTACCTGTTTGATCATACAGAGGGTCTGCTTTGGGAAGTAGTCTTTCAGAGGATTTTTTTTGAAGTGTTTTGAGAACTTGTCATCTCTCACTTATAATGAATCCACAGTTGAGGCTGAGATTATTTCTTTATCATCAAAGATTTTCTCATAGCTACATTTATTAAGTAGTCAGTTTGAACTTAAAGAGCTACAACAAGTGAGTTATTAAATGTGTAACTGTGAGAACACCTGTGCTTCCTCAGCTGAAAATGCCTCCCCAGCCCCCAATTTTCCTTTTTCCTTTTTATTTAATTTATCCACTTCAGTTTTCCCACTTTAAGAGAAGAAGAAACCGTTTCCTCAATTCGAACAGAGATTTTCATCAGGCCTTAAAGTAATTTCATCTCCTCTCTGAGGTGTGTGAGCTTGTCTCCTTCCACTCCCTTCCCCTGTCTCCTCTGCAAGGAGTTTGGGTGTCAGGCAGGAGTGCTGCAGGCAAATCTTTCCTGGTGCTGCTGCTCTTGACAGTGTGGAAGATGATGACTGAACCCCTTAGGGTTACCTGGTTTGTGCAAAACTGCCTTGCTGCTTACCCTTAGTTAGGGTTTACCACTGGGAAGGAGAAATCTTGTTTTGAAACCTAAACTGAGATATCTAACACTGCTGTTGAAGACTTGAGACCATTTTTCTGGGTTTTTTTTCTGCTTTCCCCCAATATATAGTAAGGGGTGGTTATGTTTATGGCTTTTACTTCTTCCAAGTGGTCAAAATTCATGTAATCCGGTTTATAGTGTCTACTGTCTGCTTGCCTTTTCCCTTCGTTTTTTCCTTCCTCTTCTCTACCAGCCCACATCACTATAATCAGAATGACTATTTTGTTCCAAAAATATCCTTTAATAACTAGGTATGGAATAACATCTGAAGCTGTCTAATTCATGCTCCATATTCTGGGGGGAGGTGGGTTTCAGAGAACGTATAGATCAGATGAGCTGCTGTTACTTGTTGTCTTAGCAGATCCCTGTGAACTCTCTGTAAGCCTGAAGGCATTTACCATGTACCAACTGCTATGGTTTTTTCTCAGTTCATAAGTATTCAGGATTTTCCACCAGTAGGTTGAAAGAGGGGAGGTTTAAATGCATGACCTGAAATAGAGTTGAAAGTAGTTGTTAATCTCTATTAATATGGCAGTCTTATAAAAAACACATGGGGTAGATTTTCTTAATTTTTATTAAATTGTTAATAGTACTAAATTGACCAGTGGAAACTGAACCGTGCTTCAGGTATTTCCCTGACTGAGGCTGTCTTGTATTAAAATGTTTGAAGGAGCAACGTATTTTATCATCAAGAAAAGTAATAAAATCCCACTGCTTTCTTGCAGACGCCATCCCGCCGAACTATTACAGCCTCTACTTCCGAATCGTCAGGTTTGACGTCTCAGCGATGGAAAAGAACGCCTCCAACTTGGTGAAGGCTGAGTTCAGGGTCTTCCGCCTGCAGAACTCCAAGGCCCGCGTCTCGGAGCAGCGGATAGAGCTGTACCAGGTATGGAGGCACCTCACACGCCTCAGCTCCCCACCTTGCTGCTGCAAACCCGTCTAGCGGGCAGAACAAACCGTGGGGAGAAGCAGTTGAGTTCCCTCTCTCCAAAACAGCCTCTTATTGCAGTGCCTTCCCTGGAAAGGACTTCACTCAAAACCATACAAAGCTGAAATATGCAAACTTTTTCTAGCATTTAAGCCTCAGGACTCCAGAGTTTTGAGTCAGCAGTGTGCCCAGGTGGCCCAGAGGGTCAGTGACATCCTGGCTTGTAGCAGCAATAGTGTGGCAGGACCAGGGCAGTGATTTTCCCTCTCTATTCAGCCCTTGTGAGGTCGTATCTCTAATCCTGTGTCCAGTTTCAGGCTCTTCGCTGCAGGAAAGGCATTGAGATGCTAGATCATGTCCAGAGAAGGGCAACAAAACTGGGCAAGGGTTTAGAGAGGGAGTTCTATGAGGAGTGCCTGAGGGACCTGTGGGTGTATAACCTGGAGGAAAGGAGGCTCGGGGGTGACCTTATCACTCCACAACTCACTAAAAGGAGGGTGTAGCCATGTGGGGGTTGGCTTCTGTGCAACCAGCAAGAGGAAATGGTCTCGAGCTGCAGAACAGGAGGTTTGGGTTGGACATCAGGAGGAATTCCTTCATTGAAAGTGAATTGTCAAGTATTGGAACAGGCTGCCCAGGGAGGTGGTGCAGTCACCATCCCTGGAAGAGTTCAAGGAATAACTGGACATGGCATTTAGTGCCATGGTCCAGTTGACATGGTGGTGTTTGGTCAAAGGTTGGACTATGTGATCTTGGAGGTCTTTGCCAACCTTAGTGACTCTGTGATTCTCTGTTTCACAGCATATGAAAAAAAGAGTGAGAGAACAAGACATGAAAAAAGTTATTCCCAGGATCTCTGTCTCCCAACACCTGGCCTGAACTGTAGTTTACACAGAGGTCAAATTCATCTCTCTGGCCTGTGTTCAGGAGAAGCTTTTTAAGCCTTTCTTGTAGAAATTGAATTAAAACTGAGTTGCAGAGCTTAGGAGTTTCAAACCTGGCTTCTATACAGTCGTCCAGGGGTTGAGGCAAGGGAGTGGACAATTCAGGGATTGTGGAGTGAGTAAGAAAATGCCCCATGACTCTTTCACTCCTGAGTGTTGACAGGATTTATGTCATTTAATCTTTAAGGACTTTAGAGCCTTTAACCTCATTTAACATAAGAGTCTGTGCATTTGTGCAAATACTGTCTAGAGCATATTTCATCTAAAGCATAGTTCTCCTCACTGAGAAATACAGCAACTTAAAGGGGCCCAGCTCCCAGAAGTTCTATACTGAGTAAAAATCATGGTTGTTTCAGCAACCTGTGACATGCTCTGCTGAAAACCCTGATGCATAGGATACCACCTTGTAAAAGTGTATGGAGACCCTTCTTAGCTCTGTTCTTGCTGCCTGCATTGGCTGTGCTTAGGCACTGCCCTGGGCTTGCAGCACTGTAAAGTCCGGCTCGGTCGGATCCAGTGGGTGTGCAAATTTGTGTCTTCTCCCTCATTTTTAGGTGTTCACTTTTTCCTGCCTGGTCTGGTCAAGTGGAAGCCAAACTTGAAGCAGAGAGAGGGGGCAGTTTGGGTTCACAGGCTCGCTGAAGTGACAGTAAAAGCCAGTCACAAAGGCTAACAGCAGGAAAAGGGCATTAGTCTGTTTAGATGTTATTTAAATGTAGGAAAATCTTAATTCTCATTTGAATGTGGTTCAGGTCCACAGGTGGTTACTGGGGGCTGCAACCTGACTGCCATCCTTTCCAAGAACAGGATGGCAGAAAAGTTGAGCAAATAACGTGTTATTTGTTAAAAGGGAAAACTAAGAATGTCTATTGAGAATCACTGGTGTTGCCTGTATAGAGCAGCCATCCCAGAGAAATACACTGAGTCCCAGTGATGCTGCCGCAGCAGCCTGCTGAAACAATTGTGCATTCTGGCTTGACCTCACTGTTCAGACATCCTAAAAGGAGTTGATGGCATCTCTGGGCTTTCTGTTGTTCTACTTTTGAGAGCTGTTAGTCAGCCACCTGAAAAGAATACAGCTGTGGTTGCCTGAGCTCAGTTCATTGCCTTTCTGTGTTTGAGGAACATGGGACAAAAAGAGTTCAGCAGAGGTATGGAAGAAAGGGCCTTTGCTTGGCTGGGATTTTGCCTTGTGATGAGAAACAGCTGGGGCTTGCTTGAAAGAGCCTGACTCCAGCAAGCCTGTGCCCATGGAAATGACTGACACCTGCATCCAGGGCAGGTACTTGGGTCCCTGGATAAATATATGGCTGGTGAGTAAGGCAGTTTCTTTTTTAGCTTGGGTGGAGCAAACTAAGTGAAGTGTTAGGTGAGTAATGAGTGCAGGTTATTGTAGGATTAGATCTTTTCTCCACCAAGTAACAGGCAAGCCAAAGGCAGCATGCCCTGTGTGTTTATGCCAGGCATATTTTAGGCATGTTACTTTGTTCCTTTGCTTGTAGAGAGGCAAGCTGTCTCTGGATCATTTCCCTTTGGTCGTGTTTATTTCTTGAAATCTTGTATGCAGCTCTTCCTAAAACCTTGTATGACAGGGGTATTACAGCTCTGTAGTGGGCAGTCTGAACTGTGTGGGTTCCTTGGCAGGAGCTCGTCTGCCAGGATCATGAGAGTCCCTAAATGTTGCTGCAACCGATGTCCATCACAGCACATGAGGTTAAGATGCAGTGTTTAACAGGAAAAGCAAAAGAAGGGAGAAATTGGAGACAAGGGACCCAAGAAGCTTTTGGGTCCCTTCCAACTTGAGATATTCTATGATTCTATGGTATATTTTAGAACAGTGCTATAGAAAGCATTCTAAAACTTACTATATGAATTCTAGAGATCAGAAAGAAGAAAATCTATGCAGATGAAGGAGAAGAAGGATTGATAGGAGGTATTGATGCCCCAGTGGTGCTGGAGGAGCTTGGGGCTGTGTATTAATGTATTGAGAATGCAGATAGAATTGTCTAGTAGTGAACGTGGTACAAACATGGGAGATAGAAGGGGAGCCTGAGGAAGATCCTCATTTCAGTAGAAATGGGAGAGGCAGCTATCTTCTGTAAGGGCTGAAGACTTAGTCAGAGATCTGACTCCAGCATGAAAAGCCATGCATGGAGAGTGAGCCTTGCAGAGGGGATTGCCGGTGGAGTTGGCATGAGCAGCTGCTGCTCCTCCTCTGTGCATGAGCTTTGCTTCCTGTCTTGTGACATACATGCTGGGCTTGCCAGGGCTGTTGTGCCCAGAAGGAACAGTGTGGTTTTTCATCTTGCATAAGCAACATTTAATTATTAGGTTTTTTTTTTCTCCTCCAACCAAGTTTCAGGTTGCCTAGTGTTTTGCTTTGTTGTGGAGTTCTTCTTGATGAGGGTTTTTGAAATTCCTCTCATACCTTCAGTTTCAAGGAATGGTTGTTCCTTTGTCCCCTTGTCTTTCTCAGTTAAGCAGGAGGAGAGGCGCAGAAGCCTTCTGGGGAGAATCCGAGCTCTCGTGGTTCACTGAGATAGTCCCTGAGCATGTGCACGTCTTCTAATTGCCCTCCAAGAGCTTTCTGATTTAGTCCAGTGGCAGTTTAGTAGTAGCATATGCAGTAGCACTGATGCAGAAGGGGCAGCATTATTCTAAAGGACTATTTTAGGAACAGCTAGAGACAGATGTGCAGGGTAAATTGAAAAAATAAGCAAGCAGAATATAAATATTTTGTTTCTCTGCCTGATTATTTCTTTGTGTGGTCCTCTGACCTTAGAGATCTACCCCTTAAAATGAAAGAAGAAATGCAAAACTGCACCTTTTCAGCTAAGCTTTCCTCAGGCTGTACTTGGCTCCCTTTTCCAAACCACATCAGAGAGGGACTTTGTGTTTTCCTACAGCCCTTGTTTGCACTGACTCCGGGAAGTCAGTCTGGAGCTGCTTGGCATGGTGAGCCAGGGCTGTGGCCCCTTGTTCCCGGCCCCTGGCCCAGCAGCAGGACCCTGTTCCCACCTCAGAGGCTGAGTAGGAGCAGAGAGCGCCCCACTGTATTTATGTTGGGAGTGAGTGGTTATGAATCTGCTTGCCAGGTTTTCTGCCATCTGTGTTTCTCCAGGCAGTGAATGCTAGAGATTAATTCTCATGGAGGTGCCCTGGATGCATCCACAAAGCCAATGGGCAAGTAGTAATCCCTGTGTGCAGAAAATGTCTGTTTTCACCCAGAACACTTCTCTTGGTATTTAAGGATTAGTCAGTCACATCTGTGTGTTCCTGCACAGATGGGAAGTGCAGTGCACATAATAAGTAGTCTTAGGATGGAAAATAATAAAACTCACAGAAGTAGGAATTAAATTACTTTTATAAGGCTGGTATGAAAGCTTCTGTCTCTTCTTGGCTCAGGTTAAGTGAAGCTGCAGAGAATTAAATTCTTTAAAGGCACTACCTTTTCTGTTGTTTCTTCTGCCTGAAAGGGAGGCTTAATCTGATGGTTATCCTGCTGATCAGCAGCACGTTGGAGAGTGGGAAGCCAAAGGGAAGGAAGGAAGCGGCATGACCTTGGACAAGGCATACTTCTCCCTTCCACTGCGCCATGCTCGCTCAATGCACTTCCCAACGTGCACCAAGACTTCAGAAAATATTAAGAGGATAAAGTGCTTTTGGGGAAGGGAGGAGGAATAATATTAAACAAACAAGTTTTAGCATCCTCCAGTGGCCCTTGCTATGTTTTTAAAGATTTATGCCAAATGCAGGCTTTATTGGAATTTGATCAGATAAAGCTCAGTTGTTATGGGAATGTCTTTGTTCATCAGTTTTCTTGCCTGCTTTGAAGACTTCATCACATCTTTCTTTTATTAAGGTGCTTCTGTATTTATGAATAAAGTCCCTGTACCTTTCAAAAAAAACCCTTGTCTTTTATGAATAAGCATTCCAAACAACAAATAGGCACCACTGCAAAGCAGAACTAGTGGAAACCCTTACAGGGTGAAAAGACATCCTTCAGAGAGTGCTGTGGTATTGGGTTTAAGGTATTTTTATTATGTACAGGCAGTCAAACAATAACAAGTAATAATTACTTCCTGTGGAAGCGGTACCATGTTTTGTTAACACATCATAAAGCGTCACAAAATCTGCAGCTGAAGCGCTGTGTTTTATTGTCATCATTATCTGGGGCTGCTGTGGGTGGGATTACCTGAGAGGCTGTGGATGGGAGGGATGTATCCACAGGATATATCAGAGCGAGGGGTGGGGCAAATGAACAGTGCCAGGTTACAGCTGGGGGGGACACATCAGATTGCAGTGAAGAATTTGAAGCAAACGGGAGCAGACCTTTGGTCTTTCCATGATGGGGAGAGCCCAGTCCATGTCAAGAGCTTCTGTGTAGCTTGCTCAGGGTCTAGGAAGAACAGTCTGTTCTCTAGGCGGTGGTAACCCCCACTTCTTCCAGGGCCTCTCTCCCTGCTTGGAGTTACGAGGAGGAAGATGCTGTGGAACATATTACCCCATTATGAGTCAGATTTAAGTTTAAACCACAGTTGGTTGTTCAAATACTTTCAATTCAGACAGTGTTTTGTCTTGTTTTTCAGTTGGGGAATACGTTTAGAGTGAGCTACTATAGATTTGGGCCAAATCTCCATGGTGCAAATCTGAGGCAATTTACACTGACTGCAACAGAGATCCTTCAGGCTGATCTCCGTATAATCAGGAGCAGAGGGGCCTTGCTCTCTTTTCTTGCCAAAAAGTGCTGTCTCTAATGCCATGGAAGAAAATACCATGAAGCAGGATTTGTGGCTGTGAGCTGGCACAGGATGTCTGTATCACAGATATCACCTGGGGCACTTGGTATGAAAGAACTGACTGCCATCGCTGTGTCCCACATCTAAAGCAGTGCATTTGGATCTCACAGTTTATGTATTGCTATCCTGAAACCAGACTCTTGCGTTCTGAAAGGTTACGAGGTTATGTTGAATGGCAAATGTACAGTATTCTTTGAAGTGTCAAACCCAGTATAAAGTGTGGATGTAATAACTTTCTACTCTACCAAGCTTCTCTTTCCCCCAGCAAGAGCTCAGGACCAGAGGAGGTTAATTTGCAGTATATTTCAGCTGAATTGCAGCTGAATTGCTCCTTGTTCCAGAATTCCCTTTTTCTGGTTCCAGATACTGTATGCCCTACAAAAAGATGTCAGTACATTGGAGACCATGTCTAGGATACCTTCTCAAATACTCTGTGAGCGTGAGGGGAAGTATTTATGGCTGCATCATCTGCACTGTAATTTGAGAGCGTATCTCGGATGCACCCGCCTCTTGCCAGGAATAGAGCAGTTACTGAAGACAACTTGAAGAAATATATAATATTTCCATCAGCTCCTGGCAAGGGCCAGCATGTGCTTCCCAGCTGGACACTGCCATGTGTAGAAGAGCGGGCCATGGATGGCTATATTGCCGTTTATGGTGCCTGCACATTATTGAAGGTGTTGGAGTGCAGGCCATGGGTCTGAAAACCAAGCTAGGTTTGAGTCCCTGCTCTTTGGGCCAGGGTTTGTGGGGTAGCCAAGCCTACATTACGCTGGGACACGATCAAGTTTGAAGGAGGCAGCTGAGCGTGATAGTGACTGAGCTAAGGAACATCAGGTTGTCTTGATGGCCATGTGCTAGAGGGCCTGTTGGAGGGGGAAAGGTGGTGTTCCTGTTCTGGAAAGATGTAGGAAACAATGTGGAGCTTTTTTTTTGGTTTTTTTGAGGGGCTTTTTTTGGAGGTATTTGTTGGAGAGAAGCCTACCTGAAGAAGAATAGATGGTGGGAGAAAATGGAGGAGGATGGGAATGGTTTGGGTGGAAACCTGTAGGTGGTGGGAAGAGAAAACCACAAGGAGAACTGTGAGTTATAGGGAGCAAGGCAGGCAAGAGGAAGGGAAGAAAGAGGAGGGACTTGTGGAAGAAGACAACATCTTGAAGGAAGTACTACATCCAAATACTCATTTAGCCAAGAAAGCTGGATGCCAAAATGTTGTAGTAAAGTGCACATGAAGATGAGATATAACTGTCAGGGACAGGACCAAGGAAGAGAAAAGGGCTTAGGAGACCTGTGCATAAAGGGGAGATGAACACAGGAGTACCCTGCAGGATCTGGGAGATTTGGCTAGAAGACAGGAGAACCCACTCTGTTTCTGTTGACTTTGGCTCCTCTTTGTTGATATTTTAATAAAACATAATGTGCCTTTGGCAAGTTAAAGCTAAAGGCTAGATAAGTTTACGGGATTTTTTTGTTTTGCTTCATTTTATATAAAATCTTTCTTTGGAGCTATCTTGAAATCTCCCAAATGGCAGGAAATTGCCCTCAATATTTCAGAATCTTCCAGGAGGAGGACCCCAGACCCTGCGTTCTTTTTTATTGCTTATACAATGCAGAGTCTTCCTGCCTGCTTAAACATAAATCAGACTGGACGGCCTCGGGGCTCTGTCCCCAACTTACACTGCACATGTATCTTCAGTATCAAGAGGAAGGCCCTGTTTGGGGAACAAATGGAGACAAAGTCCCTTCCCAGGATCTGTTCTCTTCCCAAAGCTCATCTCCTTACCACAGGGTGATTCAATGAGTCTGTCACAGTGATTCCATGGCATACTTGACTTCCCCTCCCTTTCTGACATGTTTAAGTCCTCATCTCTTTACCCACCTCACACTTCACCTTCTTTTACCTTTAAGTGAGCATCAGCCAACACTGTAAGAGAATCCTTCTGCAGCTGTAGCCCATCCAGATATAAAAGAGTTTGGGTTATGTGTGCAATATGTTCTTTTTATTTGCAAGTTTGCATGAAGAACGTGTCTGGCAAGTTCTGAGCAGATGGATCAGAGAGCTATGGGTTTTTTACAAACTTTGGCAAGTACTCCATACCTTTCTTTGTATTTTGGCAGGAACTCTGCATCTCATATACTAGTCTCTAAAGATTCTGCCCTCAGTTTGAGCCTGATTCGGAGACCATTGCAAGTAATGGAAAGATTTCATTGATAAGCAGGGGGACTGTAAAGCCCTTTTAACTCCATAGCACTGAAGGCAGAGTCTGAATTACTCCTTTGCAGGAGTGGCTACAAGAAGAGCTTGAAAACTCATACTGATATTTTTTAAAAAGCCAGTCTCTTGCACTTAGAGGCAGCTAAGGTTTTGATAGCCAGTAGATTCCTGATTATCTGGCAAAAGGTACTATGTGGAAGCTTTGCACTTCATACCATATGTTTCCACATGTAATGAGTAAGAAACTGGAGAGGTTTGCAGCAGAATCAAGGATTTGCCTTCCCTTATGTCCAAGACAGGATCAAAGACCTCAGATTTAACCATGGAGTGAGAAAGATTGATAATTAGCATGGCCATTTTTTAACTGTAAGGTTCAGAAAGAGTTGGCTGAAGTCCCTGAGAGCTGTCCGAGGAGACCTTTGAAATCTTGAACTAGGCAGTGAGTGAATCTTTCAGTAGGGTGACTAGTATGTAAGAATTTGGAAACGCCAAGCAGCTGACCTTGGGAATCTGGTCATTCCAGTGAGAGTTTCAGAGAGTTACACTGCAGTCCCCTGCAGTTTCTTCTAGTTCAGAAAAGGTCATCCTAAATGGCAGTTTTCAGCCACGGTGTGCATTGCGGAACTTATCTCTGCCCTCGTGTTAACCAGCACAAGCACATCATTTACCACTGGATCTCATTGTTTGGGCTTATTTACTTTAAGTACATGTCAGGTTATTTCCATTATTTTTAAAAGGGCCATGAAGTTCCAATGGAAATCATGGATAATGGCTGATAAGTAAAAGAAAGAGTAGTGAGCCTGCCAAGATGTTGTAATACACAAGAACATCACAGGAGTCTGAAATGACAGAGAAGGGAAGGGAAGGAAGGAAGTTATCAGGGGGCCAACAGCATCTGGAGGGAGGAGATCAGACAGTCCAGAATGAATGGAGAGGAAGGACAGATTAATAACAGGTTTTCACAAGATAATGCCATATTTACTGCTGTTCAGTGACTGCAGAACCCACACTGGCTGATAGCAGTGACCATTTCAAGTTCCAAGACAACGCAGGAAACAGGATATTTTTAAGTGGCCATATGATCTTATTACTATGTTTGGAAAGTTCATCAACTTGTTTTAAGAAACTTTAAGTCACCAAAAATATTTTCAAAGAGTCGGTGACCATAATTCTCAAACCCAGCTATAAAATGCTCTTGGTTTTCTTGGCTGCAGCAGATGTATGTCATTGATGCATCAGCCTGTGTATCATCACTGCTGAACCACAGTTTTTTGTTTGTTTTCTGGCTGAGGAGGTGGTGAATTTATTTGCCAAAACTACGCCACTGTAAATTACACTTAATTGCAATTTTCCTATTCTTCCACATCTGACTGTGGTGACAATAGAAGAGTAGAAGTAGTTATTGGCCAGAATACCAAATCTGAAATGAACTAAACAAGTTGCTGTTCTGGAGCTCTAGTTATTTAAAAGAACCAGTGTATCTTCATGTCAAATTTTTTCCTTTTAGCTGTGTAATGAGTCACAAAGGCTGTTCTGGCGTCTGCTGTCAGTGGTTATTGTCTAGAATACATACACTAATGTGTTGATTCAGTTATCCCCTGCTTTAGCTGCCTAAATACATGAGCGGGGGAGTAGGCAAAGGAAACTTTGAGCAAAATAATTATGTTTCTTTTAACAGTCTTGGGCTTAGGAGTTTTTTTGAATTTGTTTTTGAACCAGTTTAATTACACTGACGCCGAGTGCTGCTGCTCTGCTCATGTCAACTTCTGATATGCCTCATTCTTTAAAGTAGTCATGTTTCTGCTAATTTTGCAAGCATCCTGCTTTGTTTGTTATCATGAATTATGTAGTGTTCTCAGTGTACTTTACAGTTTATAAAATACAGACTAAGATAATCCTTATCCTTACTTTTATACTCAGAACTGTGTGATAGTTTCTTGAGGTGCCTGTAAATAAACAGTTTCATCCTCCAATATTTTAATGAAGATTTCGGCTATTTGATACTTAAATTGTTTAAAAATAGATCTGTTATTGCTTCCCAGTTAGTCTGAAAAACAAGCATAGCAAGTGACAGAAGTAATTTACAAATCAGTATTTTCTGGAAACTCCTCATTCTTCTGAAACCAGTTTGTGACAAAACTAAACTTTTTTCCTGCTGAATGCCCTGGTCATGGCAATTTGGGATATGCTTTCAAGATAACGTCATGTGTCAGCCTCCTCTAATGGATGAAGAGGAGCACAGACAAGTCCCTGCCAGCTGAGCAGAAATTCTCCCCCAGAAGACTGAGCAGAATGAAGAGTAGATTTCAACAAGATTTGTAAAATACAGAAATCTGGCAGGCCTGATGAGGGTGGCATGTGAGTGCTGTCATCACCAAGATCCCCGGCTGGGCTTCCTAAACATATGGAGCTGTACAAACAAGAGCAATGCTTTGTTTGCATCTGGCTTCTTCATGAGCCATTTCCTGCCATTAACTGCATTATTCATTTATTTGTGTGTTTGTTTCACCTTGATCTGCTGGCTTTAGCTGCATGTATGTGATATCCAGAGACCCTTCATGGTATTTGTAAGACGATTTTTTTACCAGGTGTTTTTATGAAGCCTCAGAATTGAAAAAAAGTGTATGAGAGGTAGGTTAGCAGTGGGCATAGAAAAAGGTAGGTAGAAGGCAGTGTACAAGACTGTCAGGAGAAGATTAAAAGGTATTTTAGTTGGTGGTTTTCCTGTGAAAGGGAGGAATCACATACAAAAATGGGGTAGAAAAACCCTTGAAATTGTTCTTAGAATTTAGAGCATTGCCACTGAATGAAAATTACTCTGTATACTGGTCTGGAAGTCTGGTAGATCACCTTTTGGTAACACTTCTTCCAATTCAGCTCATCCCCACAGCATGCGATCATATGCGTTTGTTCCCTGTGCAATCAATTTATTAAAACAGGCAGTGCTGTGTTATCACTCTGTTGGAAGCAAGACCAAATAAGCAGATATCCCTGGACAGACATGCCCGTGTCCAGAACCCGGGTTTGTTGGCTTTGAGCTTTCTCTGAGGCGTGTGTGAAGGTGTGCGTGCTCACAGCCGTCAGCGCGCAGCTGTCGTGCATCACCAGCTGTTCGTACATGTGTGTGTTGGGATGTGTCCCTCCTCAGTGAGGCAGGTGGGGCTGCCTGGGTGGAAACTCTGTCTCCTGCTCATGCAAATGACGGGATCTGTGTCTCTGCATGCAGTGGGTGATGCACAGGATTCCCCCACTGGAAAACCTTAGCCTCCCACGTCATGGCCTGTAGTCAGACCAAACTCTTTCTACCTCTTTAAGAGGGAGTGTTTGGATAAGGTGCCAGAAGGGAGTAAGAAAGGATTAAAGGAGAAGTTTAACTTAGGTGATTTTTCTCTTCTGTGGATTTTCTTTTTTCCCCTGCCTCCTGTTAATATTTTTAGTGCACTGAAAACTTTTGCACAAAGCTTTCATTTAGCTCCTGCAGGTACAAGCTGTGCAGCAGCAGTTCTGATAACGGTGTTTGATGTGGTTTTGGTGGGCTGAGCATGAGGATGAGGTGGTGTTTATAGGTAAGGCAAGGCACTGTTTATAGGTGAAAGCAATATCTCTTCTAAGACCAATCGGTGTGGTTGGAAGAAGACAAGCTTTCAAGCACAAAAGCTGCAAGGCACAGAAAAGGCTTTTATTCTTTTTTTTGAAACTAAATTAGTTGATCTAGTAGGAAGAAGGGATTGGAAACAATGAAAGAGAAGTTTTTCATTGAGGATATAGGCTTGAGGGTGTATTGGAAGGAAAAGGTGTGTTGCTGATGGGGAAGGTTAAAACCAGAAATGTAGGGCAAAGTAAAAAGAAGCAAACCAGAGCAGGGAAATGGCAGAGAGGACTTAAAATGCTTATTTCACATAGTAATATCTGGAAGAATCATTTGAAGAATATTTTGTAGCTGTAAAAATTTCTGAGAGATTCCTACAAAAAGGTCCTTTTGTTTACCACCATATAGAGTGCAGTTGCTTCAGTGTGGATGGAAATAGAAAGCAGTGTAGAAAAAGAAACTTTATCAGATTATTTTGTGGGAGAAAATGGACTCTTAGGATCCAGCCTAGGATTTTATCTTCCATTAGCTTTCCACACCTGCAACAGTGTCAGAATAAAAGAAGGGAAAATGGAAATGGTGGGGCTAGAAGATCATTCTTGCTTATAAGTACTCGGGTTTTTAAGGTCATACATCACCCTAACACTATAAAGATATTTCACCCAAGAAAAGGAGATTGAAGTTAATTTCACTAAGTGTAACACTCTTCTCACTTAATAGCCTTTTGCTTAAGAACTGCCTGTGCCTGTTGAACCCATGGTGTCAATTGTGGAAATTCTCTCATACTTAGTTTGTGACTTTTTACCTCATTCTTTATAATTTTCTTCCTGAACATGCTACGTAAACAACATGGGGAGAAAATTTACTTTCAGATATTGTAGGTACCATAGGGTGGATAATACCCGGCTCTTTTAGTCCAGTTTCCATCCTGTCCCACAGTGCCATACAGTTCAGAAACCTGCCAACACTTTTCTTGACATTCAGCTCAGCAGTGGGGATGGATTTTACTTGTACCATTGGATATCTGCAATGAGGATTTCTTATATTTTACAACTGCCTTTTATTTCAGGTACACACTGACAGGCCTTGACTCTGTCTTTTGGTAGCAATTTGGATAAAGACTGGGATAAATACATTTATTTTTGATACCAAGACACAGCTGTGTCTTCAGAATATGTCTAAGACCAATTATAGTTAACATCAGGAGATTGCTTTTGGCACATTACTTGCTTTTAGTCCTTACATCACTGCCAAAACTGAGGTATGCAGTTTCTGGAGTCTTTGGAAAGATATGACTATGCAGAAAGGAAGAGAAATAAGCCAAGTTCTTGTGTCCCATTTGCCTCAACCCCCTCCAGCCCCAACACATCCTTGCAGAATGACAGCTGCATTACATCCTCAGAAACACTTGACCTGATAAAGACCAAAGGGAAGGCAAAGTTATATTTGTACTTCTCTGGGACTTTCCCAGCATTGATTACTGATTCTCTCATCCCTCTGGCACTTCTGAGCAGTGGTAGTCCCCTTGCTGCTGCCAGACTCTCTGTAAACAGTTGTTCAGACACTTTGTTTGAAGGTTACCTCATAAAAAGGAGTCCCAATGTTCACTGTTTGAGTGTCTTAGTTTCTACTGGGGAGCTCGGCATCACCTACCAGGGGCCCTTAGTAATCTTCTGGACTTGAACCAACACCTTCTCACGGCTTTTTGCTAAATGTGTTGATCAGAAAGAAGACAAAAGAGCTTGTCATATTGCAGCTCTTTTCATAAGACAAATGTTATTGTAGGAGCCACGCTGTTGGCCTATGAGAGATCCAGCACTGCCTTGCAATAAGTAGGAATAGGGAGCCTCTACACGCTGTCTCCACATGCTGGACAGAATCTGAGCTTTTCAAGCCGGTTTAATTACGAAAAGCCTGATTTTATCATGATTACATAGTTTCACACCTCTTTTGAAATATTTTTCTTTACATGTTTTATGCAGTTTCACCATGATTTTATTACAGCAGTTCTTGCTAGATGTCAGGTTGTTCTGGGCTGAGAAAATAGGAGGAAACAATGAGATGTTGTCAGTTACTCATTTGGAGATGGACTTGGGTGCTTAAAGAAGGGAAAAACACAAAACAATATATGAAGTCGCGCAGCTGGCATGCCAAAAGTTACAAAGTGATGTTATCGTGTGTTATCTTGATTGGAGCTGACTTAATGTTGCATGGCATTCCAGCTCCCTGCATCACAAAACTATCAACAGAGTAATAACTAGAAAACCAGAAACCTGTGGACAGCCAAAAGACCAATTGTTTTTGTCCTAGAGTTAGGGTAAATAATAGCAGGCTGTGCTTGTATATGGGAAGGCACTCACTGAATTGTGCCTGGGATGAGGAGGACTGTGGGCACTTGAAATTCTGGTCATGTGGGGCCTGGGTTTCTTTTGTTCAGGTATTTTTTATTGCTTGGTCATAGAAGCTTTGCTGAAACATTTGACACAAATGCAAATAAAGCCTGCATCAAAGTTAGGACGGAAGCTGCCTCACCTGCTGCACAAATCCATGCAAGGCCATCTGTTTAATGTATGCTTAGTGCCTGAAATCAGAGGGAAGGCTTTAAAAGCATGAATAAGGCAAACCCATAGGTTAATTATAGGGGAGAAATGTAATATCTTCAGTGTAGAGACTACATTGTACAGCTTGGACTTTGGCATCTTATGCTCTAGCCAGTGTAAATATTACTGAAGAAGGTAAAATAGCTTCTTTTGATGATTACTGTGATCTCTTCAGGGCCTGTATTACAGGATAAGTTTTCAGGGCAGTTCTTTCTGTTCTGATTTCTCTCACAAAGGAATATGTGATGGTGTGTTTTGCTTGGGAGCCTAAGCTGATTTCATTAGGGTGTTTTTATATTGTTCTTCTCCTTACACACCCTAAGAAGATTCTTTCTGAAAATGTGCCTGAATGTTCATCTGCTGCATAGAGGTTTCAGCTGTAATAGTTTCTTGTGCTATTTTCTAGTGATAGTGGGCCATTTTAAAAGCAACCAGGTAAATGTTAACCTGTAGGCAATCTTATTTGTTGTTTCTTGCAGGTTTTAAAATCTAAAGAATTATCGTCACCAGGACAGCGCTACATCGACAGCAAAGTAGTTAAAACAAGAGCTGAAGGAGAGTGGTTGTCTTTTGATGTCACTGAGGCTGTACATGAGTGGCTCCATCACAGAGGTGACAAAAAGTTCTCTCCTGACCCAGCTGCTCCTCCATTAACTCAGGAGTATTTCGGAAGCATTCCACATGTAAAAACCAACTCCACTCAATTTTATGTTTTGCAGACAGGAATCTTGGATTTAAGATAAGCTTACATTGTCCATGCTGTACCTTCGTGCCTTCCAATAATTATATCATCCCAAATAAAAGTGAGGAGCTCGAAGCAAGATTTGCAGGTAATGAGAGGAAAAAAACCTCCAACTTTTAAAAATGTTGTGGTATGTACTAATTGAGGAGGGAAACAAAAAGCTGTTTCTGCCTCCTAAATGGCATTCAGATTCATTTGAGAATCATGATTCTCAGCTGGTAGGAAATGGTATTAAAGTCACAAGGGTAGAACCTGAACCTGAACAATTCTAAAATCAGAAGGCATGATAAAGCTGTCTCATTCATGCAGCTTTGATGTCCTTAAGAGTCTGTTATTACAGTTTTCAGCATGCTCACAGGATATACATACAATTTTGGATTTAGTGAAGATTCTTGCACAGTTTGCCATCCACTATTGGATAGTAATAAGAAAACAGCTCAATATTTTCAAAATAAACCATTTGCTCTCCATCCTAGTACTGTAATGAGTCAGACTCAGTTGAAAAGATTAGAATGAGAGGGCATTAAAATAGAAAAAAACTGAGTAGTGAGGATAAGGAATAAATGTGCTCTTTATAGACAGCAGGCAAGGTGACATGGAGTAAATATACCAAGGTCATATACGTTCTCTTGTGTTTTTAAGCCATTAAACTTTCACTTTCACAAAGAGAAATTATATTTAATTGACTGTACTACAGTTACCATCCACCAGTTCATACGAATCTATAGCTATATTAGAACCAATTTCAACCTAAATTCTGTTAATGAAGTTCTCATTTATTGAAATGTGTCATGATTTGGTTCACTTGCGATCCAAATATTTGGCTATATTCCTTGTCAAGTACTAAGTTTTTCTAACCATTGTTTCACTGAATTGGAATTTTTTCCTGTAAGTAAATACATGTACTGTACATATGATTAAAGCCATTGTGTGCATTTGAAAAATTGTTAGTATGATGTTTGGTCACTATAATTGCATATGTTAAGAAAAGAATAGCGTATCTTTTTCTGTTTAGATGGTAGGGGGTTAATTTTCTAAAGGATCTTAACAAAAGGCATAATGTGACTCCTATGAGTCACTATAGCTTGAGTCTCTTGTCTGTGCTATTGCCATGATAAGAAGGTAGTGAGGCAGTTAGTGTAAAAAAAGAATACAGAATGTGAGGCCATGGATTGCCATTTCAAGAAAGAAATACTTTGATCAGTGTCTTTGCCATGCCCATATAAAGGAAGAGAATAAAATACTGACTTTCTGGGGAAAATTAGCATATTTAAATAAACTGGCAGTGAAAGACAGGGAATTTACAAGTATAAGAAAGGAATGAATATGATGGAGGAAAATAATGGGATAGAAGTAAGAGTGGGAAATGAAGGTGAAGTATCCAGAACAGCTTTAAGTGTTTTAAAAGGTACATACCTGTTAAAAGTTGGGAGTACTGCTCTAACTGAAGCAACAAAAGAATCACTGCTTGGGGCGTTTGAAGCTAAGACAGCAGATGCAGTAACTGAAATTGCCTCCTCTGTTACTCATTTAAGTGTTTCTGGTAAATGTACTGAAATGCCATTAAACAGATGTGAATGTGGGAGGGTTGATACAATAGCTAACATGACAACTGTGAATATCTTAGGCATCTTGGGTCAAAATTTGTCCCCCCCTTCCCTGGTAAACATGCCCAGCTGACACCATCATGGCCCAGTTTCTGAGAGAATTTTTTTTAAGAGATGGTTTATTTAATTTGTGAAGAAAAAGCAACACAATGTTTATCACCAAAATGTATTTTTTGAAGGTATTGATGACTACACATATTCCAGTGGTGATGTGAAAGCTTTAAAGTCCAATAGGAAAAAATACAGTGGGAAGACCCCACATCTCCTGCTAATGTTGTTACCCTCCTACAGACTTGAGTCGCAACAGCCCAGTCGGCGGAAGAAGCGTGCTCTAGATGCTGCCTATTGTTTTAGGTAACTATGCCTGCACATCCAATATTCTTACACTGTCTTGGGAGGTGTCATGCAGTTGTTTATAATGTTTCTTTTCAGTTGGCATTTATACAGAATATACTCTCCTTCTCCGACCCAGGGTCTGTGTGTAGCAGGTCTCTGCCTGGCAGTCTCCAGTCCCACAGAGAGAGGGGCAGATTGTTGTGACCCTAGACAGCAGAAGCTCAGTTCCATGTGCAATGATTCCCAGATGCATTAACCCCATAGTTAGAGCCAAATTATCACATTCCCTTTGTTCACCTAGTCAATCTCCTCTGTAGGACCTGGAGAAAAACATTTGAGTAGTCCTCCAGGGAAGCCATTAGCTTTGTCTGTATGAGCAAGTCCTGCCATGTCTAAGCATCTTGTAATAACTGTAATTTTAGTTACAGCATAAGCTACTATTGGTTTGATTTAGTTGAGAATTTTTGTGATTCAGACTTGTCTGCCTGTAAGGGACCATTCAGGGAGCAAGAAACTGTAATATTTTTATTCCTGGTGTTGTCCTTCTTGTGACCTATGTGTTTATATTTTATTTCCCAGGAATGTGCAGGATAATTGCTGTCTGCGTCCACTTTATATTGACTTCAAGAGGGATCTTGGCTGGAAATGGATTCATGAACCTAAAGGATACCATGCTAATTTCTGTGCAGGAGCCTGCCCATACTTATGGAGCTCAGATACTCAGCACAGCAGAGTAAGTAATAGATTTGCTAATTTTCAGCTTCTGTTTTGTAGCTGCAGGTTGAGCTATGTTTCTGGGACTGACATCAGCACCAGTGTCCAGAGCTAGTGTGAGTAACTAAGGATGATGAAATGTGGCCCTATGGAGGAGCCCACACATGGCCTTAAGCCTAGTGTCGAAGCAGAAGAAATGTATTGGCCCAAAGATTTACTTCTTTTTTAATATGTTCATATGTTCATTAACACGGTTGGATTGAATACTTTCTGTGAGTATGTAGCCTTTGGAGGTGGCTTGGAAAAGGCTTTTCATGATAGACTTGAATGAAAGATGTCACAATGAGTTTGGTCAGTAAAGACACTGAAGGAGGCACTTCAAAGTAACTAAAGGGCTGAGTTGTACTGCCTGGTCACTACCTACTTTTATGACCTGCCATTTCAAGGTTAGCACCTGCCATGCTACATTTCATAAAAATCTACTGATAGCTATCTTTCTTTTACTTCAAGAGACGTATTCTTTCTTACATTTTGAAAATTTATAAGGGGAGGAGGGACTTTGAACCGAGTAAGAGTTGTCTGATATGGGACTTTTTATTTTAGGGATTAGATGTAGTATTTTAGCCTACTTTTTACTACTTAGTATGAGTAGTATTCTGCTGTGAAGTGCTAATTTCCTCTCAGCTATCACTGAGGATGTCTAGACAGTAAATGCTAGAGACAGACATTTGCATCATAGTTTTGTAAAGTGAGAATTTCACCCTCGGCTCCATACTAAGAATGATGTCTCTCCTTTTTCAAGCCTTCCTTAAAATGACACATCAGTGACAGCCAGCAGGGAGAAATTGCCATGTCCAAGGGACAGCTTGAGTTCCTTTTGGTTGGTAAAACCATGATATCATGTTCTTCCTGAGCTTACAGACTCCTTTGTAGCTGTCACTCTCTGTGACATTGTACTGTTAGCAACGTCAGCAGGCAGAGGTATAAATAAGGCGAGGATGTTTCCGTGCTGATGTGGAGTAGTGGTGTACACGTTTTGGAACTGCACTTGTTTTTAAAGGAAAGAGGAAGAGTAACTGTCATGGTCACAAATATGTGGTTTGGATAATTGCCCAAGAAGCCAGAAGTTGTCTAATAAAGTAGCTAGTGTTGCTGTACTGAACAGATCTTCTGTCTCTCTATGCTACAAATGTTGTGTAGAAGTTCTAGGAAAAGGTCACTTGGTGTTTGGCTAAGGCATTAATGGCATCCTCAGGAGCACCTATGCATCATCAGTGGCTAACCCTACATACTTCCCTTGCAAAGAACCATGCATAGGAATCCAGGGTGACATAGGTGATAACTCCATGTATCTGGCTCTCAGCAAGAGTAACTGCAACTTGAGTCCTGGTGCTCGCAGGGTGGCATTAATGGACTTAATTAACATGGCCAGAGGGTAAGAGAAGAGGAGTGCCTGTGCTCTGAAGAGGTCTCTACTCTTTGGTCACTTGAAAATCCAAAATCCTGTAAACAGAAAATAGCAAATTGAGGAAACAGATAAAAACCTTTCCATTTCCTCTGTACTCATAAATATAGTGTGCCTGTTGATTCAAAGAGCAACACTTTAGAGGTGGACTCCAGGTGTGTACCTGCTTTGAGACTTGAGACTGTATGGATAAAAGTTTAGGAAATTCAGGTGTATTGTGAGGACCAGGTTGAAGTGAAAAAGCATAAAAACCCCCTAAAATCCAGGAATCTTCATACTGCATTCAGTGGGCATTCTCTCAGGTGCTGTGAGAGGAGGTGATGCAGAAAATGGTTCTCTCATTAGAGGTAGCTGCCTTAATCTGTCTTTTTTGGTTTCTCTTTCTAGGTACTCAGCTTGTATAACACCATAAATCCAGAAGCTTCAGCCTCTCCGTGCTGTGTGTCCCAGGATTTGGAACCCCTCACCATCCTCTATTACATTGGAAAAACACCCAAAATCGAACAGCTGTCCAACATGATTGTAAAGTCTTGCAAGTGCAGCTAAAGGATATCCCTGAAACAGCATGACGTGTGTTTATAAAAAGAAAAGATAACCAAGGAAAAAAAGAGAGAGTGAGAAGGAAAGAAAGAAAAATAAAAACCTGGGTTCATCAGTGTTAAAAGAAAAAAAAGAAGAAAAAAAAGCGGTACTAGTCTGAACTGTTTGAAAGTTTGTTTTGTTTTTTGTTTTTTTTTTCAACTGGCATCTGAAGCAAAACATTGAAGGCTTTTTCCTACATTTCACCTACACATAGTGTGAGATAGACAAGAAGCAAAGTTAAAGAAAAAAGAAACCTTTTGAAAAATAAACACTGGAAGAAAATTGTTAGTGTTAACTATGTGAAAGGAAAAAAACAGGAAAATCCCATGAAGTGGAGTTGCTGTATCTGTCCCGTGCCTTACTTGATCTCTCTGTATTGTTACGCAATAGGCATCCTACCCATTCCTCTTAGCTATAGAGTTAACAGTGCGTTATTTATTTGTGTGTAAAAACTATCAAATGAACATTTCTGTATCACCATTGGAAAAATGAAAACCAGCCAATGTGGACAAAGTGGAGACCAAATAAGCTGCCAGAAATGCTTATAAAGCCTAAAGGAACACAAGTTCAAACGAATCAGAAAAGTAATGGTTAGTTAAGTTTGATTAAAATAGGAATCGGTTATTATATTACTGACAAACACTGCCTTTAAAATACTTTATTTTTCATGCCAGCTGCCTAGAGAGACTTCTTGTAAGGTCTCAAACCCTTGTTTTAAATACTGAATAATTTACTAATAAAAGACACTCTGTTTCAGTCTCAAAGACAAGTCTATAAGATTTTTTTTTTTTTACTGTAAATGATTTAAAATGTCAGTTTAGTAAACCAGTGAAATATTTAACATGTACTGGTCTAATCTTCAGACCTTAATATGTTGCTGTATAGCTATGCTATGGGAATTTTTTTTGTTCTTTTGGTATATGTAACCATGCCTAGAGTATTACAATAGGTGGGTAGTAAAAGCCAGCTTAATTGGAAACATATCTGTAGATCTCTATTTGTAAACTATTAAAAAATTACGTACTTTATCTGTAATGTGTAAATTTTCACCATATTTTTGTACTCTGTAATACTGTCAGCTCTCATGACTTTGAATTTGAATTTGGGGCTCTTTTGATCACTCAGAATCATGTGTTTCCCTCTAGCTGGCCAGTATGAGTAGAGTCCCTATATTTTGACTTGCACTACAAATACATGTTTTATAATAATTGCTATACATGTGCTTTGTATATTGTTCATCATTATGACATAAGCTACCTGACTCCATTTGTTTTTCTGTTTTATAAAAAAGGATTAAAGCGGTCTCCCCCCCTGCTCCTCCCCTCCTCCTCCAGTTGTCCCGGTTCATAACACTTAGATCGCAGTGTGGTTTGGATTCCTGGGCCTTCCCATTTTCTTTCAGCTGTAGGCGTTCAAACAGATGGGCAGGGAGCGAGGTGTTGAGAGAAGAGATGTCCCAGCCTGGCTGAGGCGAGGCAAAGCCTCACAGAGAATGGCATTCACCACTGTGCAGGAGGCTGTAGGGAGCGGCCGCCACGGCGATGCTCGCGTGGGGCAGGAGCAGAATCGCGGCGCCCTGGGAAGCATCGGCCCGGCACACGGGAACTCTGCAGCTCCTCTGCGGGGCTGCTCCTGCTGCAGGTAACACAGGTTTGCCTTTGACTTCCTCAGTGGCACAGCAGGGCCCGTTAGGCTTCTGGGGTATGTGTAAGGATTGGCAGGATCAGACCCTTGATTTTTGTAAGTTTACCAAATTTTTTTCTCAGTCGAGTTCACATTAAAGCTTCTTTTACAAAAATGAAAAAGGAACGTGGGGGCTCCTAGGATTTTGTTGTTAACACGTTTTCATGTTGTAGAGGGAGTAAGTAAAAAGATCACATCACACACATACTTACTTTTTAAAAAGCCCCAACCTAAATAAGAGTAAAAAGAATTCTGAAGAAGGCACAATCGTTTCATTTCACGTGATGAATGCTGCTGCAGAGCAAAGCTGGAGACCTGCAATGCGAGCATTCTGTTTGGATGAGAAGGACATTTTCTGCCATTGTCCTGGGCGGTGTTGGGAGGACACTCCTGAGCTTGGTGTTGCCAGCTCTGGTTTTAAGAAGTGCAGTTTCTTTGGCTTCAGCCGAATGCTGAGGTGAAATTGAGGTGCTGACACGGTGGCTTGCACAGGCAGCTCCTCAGGACTTCTGTGGAGCCTGTGTTTATTGCCTAGATGGGAACATAGCCCCAGAGCTGATCCAGTCCCACCCACTGGCTCAGGAGGGGAAGATATGTTAAGACTTCTGATTTATTTAGTGAGCTGAGGTGAACAGGTGAAGAATCTGTCCTGCTAACACTTGCTTGAGCCAGACTAACGCCAGTGAGAAGATGCACTGAACTCAGTGAAACTCCTCAGGGTAATACATACTCTGGATTTTGCTGTATAACAACAGCAAAATTGGTTTTATCAGGTTCAGTATGAGAACTGTATTTTTGTTGGACAGGAGAGAAGACAAGGGTGAGCACATTTTACAAAACTTAAAAATATTTTTGCAGTTCTCTGATACAGGAATGCTGCTCAAAACCACTTTTGAAAAAGTGGAATGGGAGAGCATAGTTGTCCAACTATACTCACTGTGTGCTGGATGCAGCTGAAAATTTGGAACTTGGATTTAGAGTTTTTCTCTAAGCATAAAACACTATTTCTGTAAGTCATTGCCCCAACATCGATTTTTTTTTAAATTTCTAGTGTTCCTCAAAATGCACTGATAATATTTTAAATTCTCTATTTTAAATCCACAATTTCTTTTTCTTCTTCATTAGGCATGTATTTCCCTTTAATTACCAAGGGTGTTAGGCCTGATCCTACAATATGCAGAACTCATGGGTGAAATTCTCCTCTCTAGAGTGAGGTAATGTGAGTCCTTAGCACTTCTCAGGTCTCATGTAAATACCCCTCGAATTATCTTTAGATGGGTCTGCAACAGCTCAAGGACTTTGTGCTATGGGGCCTTATTTTGGCGAGGTCATTGCCACTGTCTGAGCAAAGTCCCTGAGAGCTGATGGGAAATGTTCAGCATCTTAAAAGATCAGACCCAAGGGGCTGACTGGGGCTGAGGGGGAATCATAGCACTTAGCTGGGTGGGGTAGGACAGCACTTCTTATGTGTTTAGCATCAATACAACTGTATGGTTGGCATGGTTTAAAGGAGAAAAAAAAAGGAACTTAAAGAACAGCTGTGTTGTACTTTGGTGATTGATTACTCTGTATTTTAACACATTGTATGTCTGTTTTTGTGGTGCTCTAGTGGTAAATAAATTATTTCAATTATATGCTGGTGTGCTTTCATATGGCAGTGTTCTTCTGGCACAGGCAATTCCCCAGCTCTGGAATGTTAAATCCCTGCAAAGCTTGATTTGGTGTGGGATTTTGTCATGTGTGACCTTGATGTGGTCCACCGAAGGCTGAGGTGAAGAGCATCCCTCCAGGGTGAGGGTGGATCATATCTGCTATGGGGGTTGCTCTCACCTCAGCCACTATAGTGGATGTCTTGGTCTGTACACAGCTGCCTCAGTTATATCAGTTTACCAGGAGCAGCCATGTGGCACATGGAAGTGGATTTTTGACACAGGGTTCCTTAGTTTGTTGTCTATTTCCACACACTCTGCAATATGCAATTGCATTATCTAAGCAAATAAAAATTAAGGGGCCTGGAACTGCAAGCCTGAAAAGCGTTTCATCAGCTCTAGTCACTTAAATAAATAAAACTGATGGGAGGAAGGACTTCAGGATTGAATCATTGCTTTTAAAGTTAATAAAATTATATATGAAAATGCTTACAGAACAGGGACTGATGAGCAGACCAGGGACTGATCTTCCTGGTGCTTCTCTGGCATCTAAGGAGTGCATAGCATTTTTTGGCTTGAATGAAAGAGCATGTTTATGCCAGATTGTTTAGGGTTATTGTGATAAATTACAACAAATGGACTCTGTGGTCTGTCAATATGTTTAAGAATGTAACTTGGGATGAACATTAAAAACAATCTTAGGGGCGATTCCAGCACAGTTACACTCCAGCCTTAATCGATTTCAGTGAGTTTACACAGGCATAAAAGCATAGTCCTTCAAAATTTTCCAGATGCCAATTTTTATTCTGTCTATTTTTAGCTACCCAGCTATGTACTTTGACATGAAAGTAGTCCACCAGCCTCATTTTTATCCAAAGAAGCCCTCACCCTGCCTTGAGGTGAGAATATCTTTGCAGCCCTGTCTGCTGTATTCGTAAAGTCAGTGAGGAACAGGAGGGTTTGAGGAGGAATGCTATTTGGAAATTGTAGGTGAGAAAGTGGCCATGGTGCCTGTAACTAAAGAGGAACAAAGTGGAGGGAACACTGTGTGCTAAATGAGATTTTATAGCGTGGGGCTGAAAAGGTGGAGGATCTCCCGTGGTAATGAGATTTATGCAGAGTATTTTGATGCTGTGCTTGTCTTCCTTTTGTTAACACAGCCTCTCTAGACTGTATCAGTGAAGCCCTTACTGTGCTTGAATCAAGTTGTGGTTAATAAATATGGAATATTCAATGCAGGAAAAAAACCAAACCATGTAAATGTCTTGAAAACTGTTTTTTAGGCCAAAATCTGCCTCTTAGTTCAGACAGAACAGATTCTATGAGGAGCCATGAGTTCTGGAAGAAAATAAACCAAGAGGTTATGTAATTATATGTGGTTATAAAGTAGATGTGAAGTAATGTAGTTGGCTTGTCAGTGGGTATGGGTGTAACAGTAATTTCTTCATCTGTATAAAAATAAAATTAAATGGAACAGAAAGTTGATGAGAACTTCCAATCAAATTTGATATGCTCATTTAATGAAGTAACCTGCTGGAATCTAATACAGAACCCCTGGGGTATAAACCTTTATTCAGCCATATGGTGGTCCAAGAAACAAATATTTCCTATAAATGGGGTTTTTTAGTGCCAAACCAAGATGATTGCAGGAGGAAGGGTCAATGATCATTGATCTTTGGGTCTCAGCACTGTTTGCACATACTATAGACAGGTCCTGGTTTGATGATTCACAAACTTGTTCCAAAAACATTTGCTACAAGAAAGGGGACAAGGAAGATAAAAAAGGCAAAGGGGACCAGAGTCTCTTGTTGTTCAGTGAAGTACACCATGACCTCCCACATACTGTTTGATCCAGCTAATTAGAGATGGATGCAACCAAAATGTTAACATGTGAGTACATATTTGATCAAAAATCAAGTGGCTGGGGCTCTGAAGTAGCATTCAAACCTGAATCACTTTTATGAAATTCAGTTAAGTCCAATCTCTGCAACTGGTTTGTAACCAAACCTTAATCACCAAAGTTGTTGCTGGGGTGTGTAAGGCTTTGAGCTCAGTGTATCAGAAGTTCTTGAACTTGAGCTGCTCTGAGCGTGCCAGATGCAGGTCTCACAGCCCAGTCTTCTATTTTTTTCTTCCAAGAACAAAGGCACATAAATATAATTGCCACTCATATGAATGACAGTTGGAAACAGTCAAAATGTCCCTACACATCAAGGTGTTTCCCAGAGAGCCCGGAGTGTTGTGGGTCACCTCATTCTTCAGTGATTTAAAGATCAGCATTATGGGGCTGTGTGATGGGTTTTTGCCATTTGATGGAACCCACATGAAATGAATTGATGGCTTCATTCCAGTTCCTAGTGTAAACTTGTTGGCAGTCTCCAAGGATATGCAGACTAATTTCATCCATCAAAAGCAGAATATATCTTTATCCAGAAAAAAATGTATTTTCTTTTCTCCTTTGGAAAAATGTAAATACAAGACAAAATATGCAGCAGTTCATGAGCAAGTTATGCATTCCTCTGCAGTGTGTAACCTGTTCTCAAAGAGGTGGTCTGGATCAATTTGTGAACAGTTAGGAGGGAAAGCGGCATTTGGAGATACTCTGAAATATATTGTTTCCTCTGCATCTCTGCAATCCTCAGTTACCATAACAAAAAAGGAAATAAAAAAAAAGCCAGAAGACTGTCAATAAGCAAATAAACTGACATTTTTCACCATGATACCCAGCTATGATGTGTAACACAGAAGGTGAATCACTGCACATCCTGGGTGTCAGATACAGCCAACTGATGTACACCACAAGCTCGGGTCACAGAAAGCAGAGCAGGAAAGATGAACACAACAGAAGGTTTTTGTCAGCATAAGTATAGGCCCTACATAACACTGCAGGAAAACTGGACTAGTTTTTGTTGTACTTTTTGCTTTGGACTTCTTCCATAGCACAATGGGCCATTCCCATTTCTTGTGCTTTAAGAAAAGGGGTATCTTTAGGGAGGTAAGAATTTACCTAGGAATAACTGAAAGTCATTGATACATTTTGAGATCATTAGCAGTCAGGAGACATAATTTAAATGAGATGTTAACAAAACCTTAATTAACTTCTCCTGTAGTTAAGCACCCCTTGCTGTTCTCCTGGCCTCTATCTCTTATTTTAGTGTTAAAAGTTCCTCCACGGCTTTGCGGTAACAGATGGTGTCTATCAAATAGTCAAAATCTCAGCAAGTATCCCAAGGACTAAGGAGGAGATCTCAAGCATTAAACCCTCAGGTTTCTCTAGTTCCTGGTCCCTTAAAGCAGCACAGTAACACACCAGATGATCTGCAGGCTGTGCACAAAGCAGGAGCTCAAATGCAGTCTCAACAGTGGGCTATCCATGCAAATGCAAAAATACTCTGTTTTGATCTCCACAAAATACTCATGGACTCATTCAAACAACTCTCAAACTGATCAGACATCCTCCCCCACTGTAAGCCTTGTGAGCAGTGTAGGAGGAATCCATGACTCTCACCCATGCCAGGGGAAATTTATCCTCAGAAGCCAGTAAATATGTGTATGCAAAAATATGTGTCATGGGTTGCAGAGAGGAAAACCCCATCGTCCTGGATTTTAGCTTGAGTAAATTTCTTCTCAGTAGCTGTTAAAGTGTGGTGTTTTGGGTTCAGAATGAGCATGGTGTTGATGACTCACTGATGCTTTGGGCTTTTTGCTAAGTCCTTTGCTAGAGCAAGGACTATTTTCTCCCCCTTGCCTCATGCTCTGCCAGTAAGGAGGTGAGAAAAAGAAGCTGAGGGAGCACAGCTAGGACAGGTGACCTGAGCTAGTTGACCAGAGGGACATTCCATACCATAGAACATCATTCCCAGTGCATAAACTGGAGGGAGTTACCTGGAAGAGTAGCCAGTCTGGGCTCAGGAAAGGGGTCTGGAATCGGTCAGCGGGTGGTGAACAGTTGTATTGTGCATTACTTGTTATTTTGCTTCTATTGCCAGTATTATTATTTGCCATTATTATTGTATTTTACTTCATTTTCAATCATTAAACTGTTCTTATCTCAACATACAAGTGTCACTTGGATTCTCCCCCCACCATTCCACTGGGGTGAGGGGGGTTGAACGAGCAGTTGTGTGATGTTTTATCTCTAACTGGGTTTAAACCCACAGTACACTTGCAAGCAAGAATGTACATAGTGAAAAAGGAAAGAAGAATTAATCAAGTCATGCTTGATCCATTTCTGTGGATACATAGATTAAATCAGTGTGTATAAAGACCTCTTTAAAATTTACATTGGTCTGCAGTGTTTATATATATATATATTGATATATTTTTATATATATATATATATATGTATTTCTAATGTATTTGTAAGCCACTCCCTATATTTGCTAAGTAACTTTGCACTTTCTGAACAGTTTCAGTACCTGTATTCCTAGCAGTCTTGCTGTATGGCCCCAGGGATGAAAAAAGGAAATTTCAGAGGCTGATTCTCTTCTGGGTTACTCCATGATAGCAGTTTGGGTTTGTAACTTGCGTTGCTGGATGCAGGAAATTACTTTTGGAGGCAACAGAGTTGAACTGACTGGTCTTATTCCCAGCTCTCTTACTTCAGCTTTACTACAGCACAGCTTTTTCAACAGGGGACAGACCAGGCTTTAAAGTAATTTGTCTAAGAATAGTCAGTCTCAGTTTGCTGTTTTACTAGAGCCTTCACACAAAGCATATGTGTTTGTGAAGTGTTTGAACACTGATAGCCACAGTAGCCTGAAAGAAGGAATTTCTATTTCACATCTGAGCTTATATTTGAAATCTAAAAATATGATGAACATGGCAGTCTTCTGGAGAAGGAAATTGATCTTATTATCATTTAAATTGGTATATTTTGCAAGGTGTTGCTGCCATTTTTATCTCATCCAGCAGCATTGAAAATAACATTCTCTAATGCTGGAATCAATTCTTGGGCTGTATTTATTGCATGGGTGTAATATATAACTTTAGCCTGGGGAAAACTATCCTTTTCAGTTGCTTATAGTCCTCTCAAATACTTTTCAGTCTGACCTTTTGATACTGGAATCCAGCCCAGAGATAAATTTGTCTGCAGTTTTATCAGGCTTTATCTTTGACTTCTGAGAGTAACAGGTAAGTATATTTGCCTTACACTTTTCAAACATGCACAGCTCAGCTTGAGAGCAGAATTCAGTCATTTGCACTCTAGTTTGTCAGGGTCACAGTCAGATGAGTATATCAGCCTTCATTTCAAACATGAAAGCAGATTTCCAGTGTTCCTGACTGTAAAGAAATATATGGAACCAGGAGCTGTGTTGAATTAACACAGCAACATCTACTTCAGTCTGCAGAATTACCAAAGCAGACCATGGAGAGAAGTTTTGTTCTCTATAGCTTTTCAATGGAGAAAAAGCTTTTTCCTTTTCAGAGGAAAGGCCTTTCCCCCATGCCTCTGGCATACAGCAACAATGCCTCACATGTGAAACAATTGTCATCTTTTTTCTTTGGAATTTAAGAATGGAAACATAAGGATTTCAGGTTCTTGTTGAGGAAAAAAAAGAAAGAAAAATTAGGAAAAAGAAATAGTTAATCATTTAAAGTGTTTTCAGCCTCGACAATATTCTTCCCAGAAAAAAAAAATTGCAGCATGAGCTGGTCCAGCTGTGTAAGTGTTCTAGTAAGAAGTCTCTCTGGAAACAGCCCTGCCCCTTCCTATCTGTATTAAGAGGACAAACACTTCAGTGCCAATACTCTCCACCAGCTAATGGGAAGGGATGACAGACACCTCTTAAAACTGCTTTTAGCTGCACTTCTCTCTTGCAGTTGTGTCTTTATTCACTGCTGAGCAGTGGCAACTTGACAAGAGAATAAAGCTGTAATGGCACTTTGAAATAAGGTAGATGCAGAAGACAAACTGTGTTTGGGTATGTCTTGACGTCCAATGCTGTCTGACCTAAGAGAAAACGTAAGCGTGAAGCAATCTCATTCAACAAATAATGAGCAAGAATGGTACCCTGCATCCCCAGACAGAAACAGGCAGAAGGAGAAGGTTTTTCACCAAAGACCTGCTGAGGAAAGTGCAAGAGCAGTGACTCTCTCTCTCAAGTCACTACAAAAAATGATGACACATCCCTAGGCTGGCCAGGCACCGCGTGGGAGTAGCTTCATCGCAGTCTAGTTTCAGCTTCCTCATGCACTTGGGTTGTTTGGTGGTATGTGTCTGTCTCTGAATCCTAATTTATTCCTTTGAAATCTTTTCAAGGGTAATCTGCCACAGAATGTGTTTGTATAAAGGGATGAAAGTAGCAAATGTCCACATGAAAAATAAAGGTCAGTCAGACACTTTTTATGTGAATCATCATTACACCCATACTTCCTGCTGGAATAATTAGGAGATTTGTTTAGAACACTGTGCTTCTTTTGATTTATTCCAAATCTGTTGTAAATTACTGACTAGAGATTACATGCTGAGCAACTTTGTACTAAAATAATTCTTAATCCATACCAAAAATTTTCAATTTGCTTTAAGGGAACTGTTTCCAGAGGCTAAAGGACAAATCTGTTTCTTTTATCTCTTCATTCTGCAGCCTGTCTCCTGAAGTTTCTCTGTATCAATGCCATGAGTTCGTGGTGTTGATTTTCTTGTATCTTACGTTGACATCTCTTGAAAAAGTGTATGGCACAGAAGTTTGTCCATCAGTTTGCCACACAGACCATTGATAGCTAGGTGGCTTTGAAGCTGAGTTCCTAAAAGTGAAAGAAACCTCCCAATTTCCTAGTCTTGGAGCCCACATTCCAAGGTGTTTTTTTGGATCCCAGTCACAGTCTTCCCTCTTCAAGTCTGCTTCCAGAAACTCAAGATTTCTAAACAGAAGGTACCTTTCATGATGGAAACAGAACGGGAAGGCCAGAAAGCTCTTTAGATCTGTTTATAGGCTTGGAAACCTAAATATATTCCTAGCTAAGGAATATTTACATGAATACAACTAGCCATATGCAATGATGATGTACAGCCAAATTCTCCTTGTCTCAAAAAAAGCAAAGGAGACTTCTCTGCACACCCCATAGTGAAAAGGGCTGGTTAAAATGGGGATGTCCCTAGAGGTGTTCAAGGCCAGGCTGGATGGGCTCAGGGCAACCCGATCTGGTGGGTGGCATCCCTGCTCATGGCGGGGAGGTTGGAACTCCAAAATCTTTAAGGTTCCTGCCAAGCCAAACCATTTGGTGATTCTATGATTACCTTCAAGTAAATCATGAAGTTGACACTGCTGAATAGCCACTGGATTTCCAGTATTCAATTAACATTTTATTTGTTTGACTGGTGTCTTTTTGGGGGGTTTAAGATAAAATTTGGTGCATTCACTCAGCCTTCAAATGCAGCATTTTTTAACTGCTTAAATGAGAAATATTGTGTTTTTGTGTTACTATTTTAATGCAGCAAGCAAACAGAGATCAAAGTATCTTGAGAACTACATTTAATTATAATCTCCGCCACAAATGCCAGAGCAAGATGTGGCTCTGTCATAAAAGAAAACACAGTAAAACAATATTATGCAGTTTACAAATTCCATCAAACCACTGTACAAATAAACAATGCTACTGAATCACACAACAAATCATCTTACAATTAGGCCACACAAGACCATCTGGTTTGCAAACCAGCCTACAAGCCAAAGAGGAAAACTTTGAAGATAAATATTGCCATATGTGGAAGCCCAGGAAAAATATTGCTTACTAGCACGGAGCATCATTTTGAAATGTAATTCTCCGTGGGAATTGAAGATTTCTTACTGAGGATAATATGTTTTGCAAGAAACCTCACAAAATGGAAGCATAAGGTATTACAGATAGGCCCAGAGACTGCAAAAGAATGAAAACCCTTTTAAAGCAGCTGGATTTAGCCTGACTGCCGCTTGAGTACCTAAGTTAAATTGGAAGTTGTAACATTTTGTCTGTCCAGGACATTTGTCTGGTTGCATAAAGGAAACATCCTGTTCTTTCTCAGTCAAAGTGTACTGATAATGGAAAAAAGTAGAATTTGGTCTACATGAGCTTTAAATGGATAAAGTAGTGTTATTTAACCACTCATTATACTGATAATCAGAGATTCTTAGCATTCTCATGGAACAGTTTTGCAAAACTCAAGGTCTAAGGATCAAGATTTACCAAAGCAAACAGATACTTGGAAAGTCTGTCTTCAAGTCACATAATGGTTGTGCAGTTCAGGAGACTGGAATTCAGTGTTCTTAAACACCAAGACACCTAAAGACAGACACCAACCATAAAGATGTCTATAATCTTCTCTCAAAGATGCTGGCAAAGGAACATGTTTTTTCCAAAGTCAGAGGTATGTTCCTCCTTAATATTTGTGATTCAGGGTCAGGTCCTGAAGCATAATGGTCAGTAAAGGAGAATATTAAAAAAGAAGCAAATAATAAAAAACACAAAATCAACATCAGCCACTCATCCATCTGAACAATTTTTGATTAAAATAAAAAATGCAGAAGTGTTTCATTTGCTTGAAATTTACAGTCTCTGTGCTGTTCTGCTGGTTTGTTCCAAATTTGTTTTGCCTTTTACCATGAAAGACCGTGAACATTTGAAAAGGGTTTATCTTTCATGCTTTGAAAAAAAAAATGAAATATTAAAAAGGATAGTTTAGGACATTTATAGAATGATAAAATACACTTTAAACTGCATTGGTTTATATGCATTATACAGGGTATAAAATTGCTTGAAAGCTTATAATTGACATCTCTGGCTCATTAAATGTTTTCTTTCTGTCACAGGTATTTCTCATAAAGTTGATCAAAGGTTTGGATTCTCCAGAAAATGGCTCATATGTTAAGAATAACTCAGAAGTGCTGAAGTCACATTTTCATTCTTGCAGGGTTACTAATGAAATCTTTACTCTTGGTACTGAGGTTTTAGAGATGGGTTTAAGCAAAGTTTTTACAATCTAAGAAAATACCTTTAAAAAGGCAGCCTCCACTCCCAGTTTTCAGCCTCATGGCAAGTGTAACATCCCTACAGTTGTCCTGATTTAATTTTTTTCCCAACTGTGGTGTCCAGCCCGTCATCTTTTAAAGAGGTGTTATAGAACTAATTGCAGTTGTGGAGCTTTTTTTTTCACTAAGGTGTGAAGTTACATACGTGTGTCACACCTCAAGCTGGCCCAAAGCACACTGAGCTGGGTCTCCATTTGCTGCATTAGTTCAGTCCAGCGATTTTGGGGGAAGTCTGATTTGTGTCAGCACATGCCTTGATAAAACAGAAAGAGGAGCAAAAGTGTTGTTGGCCTGACTTTCAGTGTTGGTAGGTTTGAGCCATCAGAGTGTTTCATCACATATTCAGTGCATTCTGCATGTCACAGGGAGCACTGCTGTGCTTTATGTATATTCCCAGCTCATGAGAGTGTTTCACTCTCTGAAGTTTCTCCTAAAGCTCCTTAGATCACAGGGTAGAAAAAAATGGCCTGCTCTAACCCAGCTATAGCAATTGAGCCTTTTCTCAGGTTTTCTGGCTGATGTCTTACATGGTTTTAGGAGCAGTCCCTGCTTTGGGCTAGTGCAGAATGGAAGATCTCTCCTTTTGGCACCACAGGGCAGCAATATTCATGGAGATTCAGAAGGTGATATGCAAAGATCTGGCAGTTTATATCATATATAGATCCCAATTTTTTCAGAGTTATGCTGGCAGTTAAAATGGTGAGCAAGCAGGCTGTGCACACCTCAGTTTATGATTTGCACTACTTACCGCTTTTTTTATTTCAGACAGCAGCAGTCAGATTGCCAGCATTGACAGCAGGCCTAGCCCTATCTGGAGCAAGAGGAAGACCTGATCTTTACTCTTTCACCAGGGCATAGATAGCTAAAGCTGTGGAGAAAATCATGACAAATCCTACCACTCAAAAGGATTTTCTCCTCAAATGACTATGGTCTCAAGCTTTGACAGAGCAGCGCAAACTTCTCCTGGCTGGAGATGTGCTCATGGCTAGGCATCAGCACTACCCCAGAGATGGCTCAAAACATGTGTGAGTCACAGAAGGGAGAGTTTCAGATGGCAAATTTGGAAAAGATGTGCTGGGGTAGGGCCGGGAGGGGCAGGGAAGGGCAATAAGAGTGCCCATGGCTGGGAAAAAAAGGCACTTATGGTCACTTTATCTCTGTTTCTTGCTCTGTTGTCTGCCTGTCTCCTGGTATTTCTACCACAGCACAGGCTGCAGCCCTTAGTGTGCAAACAAACAGTCAGAAACAAAGACGCCTCCTTCCAAGTGCCTGGATTTTGTCTGAAATGTGAGCAGGAGATGCAGGAGATGAAATCTCCCTCATCCTTGCTGAGGCCTGTCTCTGCAGCTGATTTTGAACAGCACTGAGTCACGGCAAAAGACATCAGGAACTCCCTGAAGCCAAATAAACCCTTGCCAGCATCCCAAAGGGGATTCCCAGCCACCTCACTCATGTGCAGTGCCTCTGGCATCCAGTGACTTGCCCAGAATTATTTATTTGTTTTATTCACCTCTGTTTTGTCTGGAAAAGACTTATCTGTTTCTCCTCCTGCGGCTCAGGTCTTTCTTTCAGCTCCTGCCAAATTCAAGGGCCACTAGTTTTGCAAGCTTCTCTGGAGGAGGAGCCATCCCTCCTCCCTCGTCAGGCTGGCCCCCAGCCAGCTCCTGGGAGGTGACCAGGACGTGCGGGGAGAGGGATGCGGTGCCACGGCTGGAGGGAGAGACGCCAGGTAGGAGATGTGGTGTTTGGCACCCTGCAAAGGCTGTGGGGCTGAAGTATCACCCTGGGACATGGCTTTAGCCCTGGGCTGAGCTTCCAGTGGGGACACAGTCCCCTGGCACACAAGGGTGATGGCAAAGACAAATTGGATGGAGAGAGGAGGAAAAACGATGCTGTGTGGGGCTTTGCCGGGCTATGAATGTGGCCCTTAGCTCCTGGCATGTGTAGGATTAGCTCTGCCACAGAAAGCCTCTTTCCCCCTTGCCAGCAAGAGCCATTCTGGCTGGGACAGGACTCTCAGCTGCTGCCACAGCCAGGCCACTGTCATCCATGGAAACACACCGGTTTGATTCATCCTTGTATTTTCATCTGTGCCTTGCTTGGGGAGCTGCCCAACCAGCGTCTCCAAGGAGAGGGGCTGATGGGTGGCAAACTCCAGCAGTCAGACCGCACCAGGGGGAAGGAGTGGACCCCTCCCCAATTTTTGGGGTGTCTCAGGTTGGCATGGGCCTGGTTGTACCCCCACCACAGGCTCAGACCCACCGGGTGCAAGGGAGAGCATCGTCAGCACCGCCGAGATCCAACGCCCTTCGCTGCGGCTGCACATACAGCACTGTCCTGACATTAAATAAATAGTAAAAAAAAGGAGATGGAGAGAGAGAGTGAAACGTACACCCTCCATTTCACACAGTGTCCAGAAGGCCTGGCTGTCAGCATCCCGCTGGACTCCCTCCAGACAGGTATTCATTACATAGATTTGACTTTTTAAATACGATAGAAATGAGAACTGCAAACTTAATATGTTTTTCTTCTTGGGAGATGAGGGGGCAGGAGGGAGGGGAATAGCATTTACCTCATAATTTCCCTTTCTCTTCCCCCCCTGTGTAAGCCACATTATTCTTTCTGCAAAGGTACTTGGGGAAACTTGCTAAAATTTTCCCTCATGCTTGAAATTTACTTACCCTGGGTAACAGGAAATGTGGTGTCTTGTGATGTAGATTGTTATACCAGATGGTAATCTTAGCACATGCTATTTGTGTAGATCTGCGGTGCAAGTGAGTCATCATTCGTAGTTGACCTTCACTGCTGTGAAAATACTTCTTTCAATAATAACAACAACAATGACAATAACAATAACAAACAACCTTTCGACAGGGTTCGCCTCTGCCTGGCGTGAGGACAAGGGCCTGCTGTGCAGCCGGTGAAGGTGGGTCCTCGGCTCTCGGCAGAGCACAGTTACAATCCCTCTGGAGCAGGATCCAGGACTCGTTACGAGTCTTTCCATTGGCTCTGCTGAGCTCTGGATCAGGCCCCGGTCGTGTTGCATCACATTTCTTTACAGCCTCCTTACGTTCCCCTCTCTGCACTCCACTGTTGACAGAAAGCACTTGCCCTTTTTCTGCCATGTAGGAAGAGGCTCAGCCCCTTAATCAGACCTAAATAATGGGACCAGCTTGCTGCTGTTTTCTAGGTCCCTGCAGCATGCTGAATTTAGCAGAAAGAGAAGACTGTGAGAGGAATCACCCCTGAATCAAAATTATGCTTGCAATTTCCTCACCTTAAAAAGGAGCATTTTTACCTGAGAGAGGTAACAAAACCCTTTGCTATTTCAACGGTTTTGCTGGAGCCTCCCACAACACCTGTGGCAGCCTCAGCCTTTCTTATCCCTATTTGTTGTCTGCACAGATAATTCTGAACACAGGTTCCTGCTTCAGCAGATCTGCAGATCTAAGCCCAGATCCTGCAAGGGCTCTGTGGGTGCAGGATTGAGCTCATAAATTGAAATTACATTTATTATTAGTAGTGCCACTGCAGGCTGTAGAAATCCAGACATAGTATTTGACTCCAGTGTTTCCTGCAGCAGTGAATTCCACTCTGGGAAGAAGCATTTCCTTTCATTTTCCTGAAGTTGTCCTTCTGCTGTGGGATTTAAGACAAAGATTCATTTTTCTTTCCATTAAAATTAAAATACTGGATGCTAGCGGAAAGTGGTTTCTGGCTCTTTGTAAATATCAAAACCTCAGACCTTACTAGCTGTGATAGCTTTCCAAAGCTATTCTTCCAGGCATTTCAGCATCTATTTCACTGTGTCCTAGGAAAGAGGGTGAGAGTTTCAGAAAGGGGTACATATTCTGCTTAGAAAGTTGTTTGATAAAATAAATAAAGCATTTAAGTAAGGAGAACCCAGAAGCCTATCATATGTCAAACTTTTCAAAACCAATTACAACTCACATCTGATAGAGTGAAAATCACACTGGCAATTAGATCAAGAATGGCTGATTAAATTCCTCAGGCTCCCCAAATCACAACGCCAGTATTTGTTTCAAAGACCTTATAATTACTGTATTTAAAAGGCTGTTATTCAATACTCTACTCTAACTCTAAATTGCTCCTGATGTCAGCTCGAGGTACATGAAATCCTGCCTATGGCATATGCGATGGCTGATCAGTGCACATGACCCTGCATATCTTTTGCTTTGTACTAATCTTCTCTAAGATCAGAGGAGATGGATATTGCAGAAGAGGCAGTAGGTCTGACTAAAAGCCTATTAAATCAGTGGAAAAACTGGATGTTAATGGACTTTAGATCAGGTCCTTTGTGACTGATTTTGCTGGATCACTGTTGCAGTAAAAATGCCTCTTTTCTCATGCTGAACTGTACTTATCTAGCAGCCAGGGGAGTACAAGTGACACATACATTCATCTTAACCTACTCCACATTTTTCAGCTGCTTTTATGAGTGGATTGACCAAGCAGGAGCTAGTTGCTAAATAAAATAAATAAAAAAATTACTTTGGAGTGCTGTGAAATCATGTATTTCTTCTACAGCCTGTCTTGTTCAGGAACGTGTCATATTTGTTACACTGTCCTGCCGGTAGCATTGATAAAGTGTTATAAAATTGAAGTCCATTTTCTTGCTCTCACATCCAGGATATTCAGTCCTTGTAAAAGACAGAAAAATTCCTGATGTTTGAAAAAGTTACTTCTGGTGCCAAAGCAGACAGAAAACGTCTATGCTCCTGTAGAAATGCAAGGGGAATAAAGCTGTTTCTAAGGGGATAAATGTCTCTCCTATTTCCTATTCCCTGTTACTTTGGTTACTGTTACTTTTAAACATTCCTAGCATTTTGCACATAATAAAAAAATGGCAAAATCCCTGTTCATTCCTAGACACTATTTTCAAACCAATGCTGCTTGTGTCAAAGAAAAGTGAAAAGACCAAACTCCATCCCACTCCAGTATAGCAACCCATCCTAGGTGAAGCTCTTGCTACTCTGCTTTTTGAAGGAAGGAGATATAAAAATGAAAAAAAAAGTAAAAACAAGGATAGAAATTGCGCAAGAAGGAGGATTATGAAAAACATAATCATGAGACCCAGTGACCTGCCTATTATCTTTGGTCTTATGATCACCATCAACTGCATTTCTTCCTTCTGTGGTTTGGTCCAGGATGCAGATCCTGTATATGGCCATGGTATAACATAACAAAGAGTGCTCAGCTGTGGATAAATGTGACTGTCATAGCAGTTATTCCTTGCACCCAGGCATCATCGCCTCCTCCCCTCTACTGCCACTCTTTCCTCCAAAACTCTTCTTCAGAGGAAGCAGACCAGCAGGCAGCCCCTGTCACCATACCATTACCAGAGCCACAAACCAGTGTGTCCACATCAGGACAAAGAGCTCACCACTAGGAACATTTCCTGCTGGAAGCTTTTATAACTGTCCTTCAGCTTGTGTTTCTTTTATTTATTTAGGGATCTATTTTCAGCTTGCTATCTATTTGTGCTCTACCTAGGGCAGAAGGGTTTACTGGCCATCCGAAATATTTTTGTTCCATAAGCATTACCCACCAGTGCTCCTAGGTTTGTGTTTTGCATGATAGACTGCATGGGATTTCATATGTACTTTAATAACCTATTAAAATGACTGAGAGCTGCCACTATAGGTTTGCTCCTCCTGAAAGCATTTTAGCTTTCATTAAACAGTAGCATCTGTATTTGTACTGTGGCTTTGATTTTTTTTTCTTAATTCTTAAAAGTGTAAAAAACTCATTAATTTTTTTCCTCAAAGTGTTACACAGAAAACACCCCTGTCTGAAGTATCTACAAATCTGGCATTCTCTGATGTTCCTCGTTTGTCTGTCATTAGTAATACCCTCTAGTAACCTCTGGCTAAGGCATTTTTCAGATATGCAGTTCTTCTGGTAACTTATTTACTCAGGACAGTTTAATTCAGAGGCAACATCTGGATTTCCATGGAAGCCAGTCTTACAGCTTAGCTGACTGAGGTACCACAGAGGTCAAGAGAACTGCCTGTGGTGATACTTTAGCTGCTATTGAACTTAGGACCTTCCTGCCTCCAAAACTGTGTTGTAACTGTCAGACTCTCTCATCAAAAATCATATTCCTGGGGATGATCTTCTTTCCTTGGGCCCTGATTACATCCTTCCTTTTCCATGGTCATTTTTAGGCCAATTTTATCTGTTCACTGTATCAGCCCTGCAGTACTGTCTTAAGAAATATTGCTTTGCTTTGCATTTACTTCCAAATCACATTTCAGTGTTTTCTTCAGATGACAGACAAGTGAAAAAAGATTGACAGTGTCCTTTTGGCCCTTGAAAAATGATTTTCTATACCTTGCAAATTTCTGAGGTGCACAGGTGATCTTCATCTTCATTTTCATCTTCATCTTCATCTTCATCTTCTTTTTCATCTTCATCTTCATCTTCATCTATGATTATCTTGTGAAATTATGTCTTGTTCAGAGTGTTTTGAAGCCATAAAAAATCCATACAAAACAAAACTGTATTTTCTTCAGCTATTGTTTATGTGTTAATTAAACATCTCTTTGAACAAACGGTGTAAACTCTCTAATAAACTTGTAATGAAAGAAATATTCAAAGCCTCTGTGATTAATGAGCAGATGTTAACAGGCAGTGCAAGCTTATGGGAAACCATTTCTAATAGTGATGTCAACAGAGAACAATTCACAGACATAATTACTAAAAAATTATCAGAGACTTCCTTGTCAAGTATTTTGTATGTTTATAAAGCTGTTGGTGACTCATTTTAAGCAGTCTGGGAGACTTATTTGATTTGGAATCGGGGTTTTATTATAGCTTAGCTGTTATGTAATAGTTTACTCAGACAGAATGGTCAGCTATTCCTCCATCTCAGCATAGTCCTTATGTGTGCTCTGAGATTCCTTATAATTCTTTCAGCAAATCGTATCTAAATACTTTTCCATACTTTGGAAATACGGTTCTCGTTAAAGCTGAGTAGTAGAACAGCTCTTTGCTTAATTACCCATTAGATTGTCTGCCATCCACTATAAAGTTCAAATGCTGCAGTATTAGCCACCCTGTGCCGCTCAATTCCCTGTTCCATGTGCAGCAGCTCTCTCTGACATGCAAGCAGCCTCAGTAAATTTTGCCTGTGTTTGTTTTAGAGGCAATTTCACAGCAGACAGAGTGCTGTCATTTATGAAAGGCAGGTGCAATCACTAATTACTTAGGTTACAGCACAAACTGCAATTAATGTTGCCTTGTCTCTCCAGTATCATTAATGTTGAAGCAAAGTAATCTGGATGTAATTTTCGCACTGGCGCTAAAATGACATTTCAGTGAATCCAAGAGTTTCTTTTTCCAAGACATTCCAGTACAATCAGCTATAGAATTACCTATCTTTTTCTTTGATTGCTTACTGTCATTCCTTCAGATGAACTCCAAAACCCAAACTTGGAATGTTGAAAAAGGCAAGCACAGCTGTCCTCCATTCCTGGCCCTTCTCCGGGAGACTTTGAGGATTTTACATAGCTGAGATGTAGCTGGTATTTGTAGAAAGTGCTGAGATTTTTGGATGTTTATACAGACTTGTTTTGATTTCTGTGTATCATGGTAGTGACAAGCTGTGGCAGATGAATAATGCCCATCAATATCATATTTAGACTTGCACGACCAAACTGTGCTTGGTCTTGCCAACAAACCAAGATAGTTTTGGGCAACTGCTCTACAAACTCTCTGTAGCAGACTGTTGCATACTTTCTTTGCATACTTCATGTTTTCAGATCTGCAAATATTATTTAAATGAAATTAAAATTGTCAGCTGCAGTCAAACCTGACACAATTTCCTGGAGAATTACTTTGCTGCACAAACACAAAAGCTTATCAGTACAAACAGGTTTTGTAAGCAGCTCAGAGCATAATCATTTTGGGGCAGAAATAACCTATATTTTTAATATGCATATCCAGCCAGCTGCTTTTGGTACAGATGAGGCCCTAGTACACATTCTCAGCCTGCAAGGAGCTTCAGAAATATTTGTAGAAAAAGACACCTTCCTAGAGATGGCACTGGTGGTACTGCAGATGTCAGTATGCTCATCAGTACTCAGAAAGGGACTTTTGCAACAGGGAGCAAGCAGAGATGTCAGAGTTGGACCCATTCCTACTCAATATAGAAACTCTTCTGTGTCTTAGAGAATGAATGCCTCAAGGAGTGTGGCTTCTAAGGGTTCCTAGAAGCCAGTAAGAGCTGGGTGCCTAAAACCCACTTTACAAATGCTCTGGAACCAAGAGTGAGCAAAGGACTTTTGTGGCTGGAACTTTTAAGGGAACTGCAGCTTTCAAGCAGATGATGGAAGTATTTTTAATCAGGAAGCCAATGAGTGAAATGTTGTTCTCAGATGTATGAGTAAATTTAAAATGACTCCTCTGATATTGGGACACCTGATCTTGTATTTTTCTCTTGCTTTTTCTACCTCTACTACAGCCTATATGGCTCTGGTCCTGGGAAGATCCCCTCTCCTGAAGGAATTTTTTGACAGCAGATACGAAAATAGAAGGTTTCTAATCACCTTGATGATCTCTCACTGCTACAGCAGTTACCCTGACTTTTATGAGGGGTGGTTTGAAGTCTGAGAACTGGAAAGAGCCATTTACATCTCTCTCTTTCAAATTCTTTAGTAAGAACTGGCAATGTGACTCTCTGGACCACCTCATCCCCAAGCTTCCCTGGCTCTACACACAGCTCCCTTGTGCCAAGGAGAAGCTTTCTGCCAAAACAATGCCATGGAGGTGCTGGCTCTCTTTTGCCTGCAGATAATTCATTCCAACCTGTTAGCACACCTACAGCACTTTGGGCTTGTGTCTAACACCACACTTTTTGCAAATACATCAATGTGAAATAGAGATAGGACAGCAGTGACACACTGCAGCTTTTTCTCTTTGCCACTGTTTCTGTAGCATTACTGGGGAGATGTTTATCTGAGCAACATCTATCCTGGAAAACAGGATAGTGCTGGGATATTTACCTGGAAAAACAACTCAGTACAGAGAAACTGAAATCCTTTTCAGGATTGCCATCAGCATGGGCAACTTGTGAGGCCTTTTGGGAGCATCCAGAAGTGAGCGTTACCTAAAGAAGTACCTTCAAAATTTGGATAAATGATGCAAAAACAGTATTTATAAGGCTGGGAGACCTTCTGCCTTTCCTGCTGTGTTCATCTGTGGAGCTCCCTTTCTTTCCCAGGCTTCAGGCCACATGGGTTGGCAAGTTGGCCTTTGCAGCAGCTATGGCAAAACAGAAGCACTTGGTGGTGGGTTGAACCACCTTTGCAGAGACCCCTCCTTACCAGCCTTGAAATCTCCCAGAGCACAGATGAGTGGAAATTTATCAGTGTGAAAATCTCACTCATCAGGAGTGAGCCCTGGCAGTGTGTGCTGTGGTGGGAAGGGGAACATTGGCTGGTTTGAGGTGAGTTACTGCAGGAGCTGAAGTGACCCACCCAGCTGGGCAGCCCCAGGGACAGGACGTTCTCAGCTCTGTGTCCTTCAATGGCAATACCATCTGAGATGGAAAATTTGAAAATGCACAAGAACATTTAAAGGGTAAAATGTTATTTTAAGCACACAGTGTTTTCTAAACTATTTACGTATCTAAGCTATACTCATTTATGGCATGATCAAGCAAGGTACCAAAGCCTATATTTAAGCATGCAGGAGCTCTAATCAACTTCCTATTGCATGGTCAGCACGGAGTGTCATAATGGAATGCATTTCTCAAGTCATGCTTTTAACTGGCTTTGAAAAGCCCATCTCTACACTGCTGAATCACATCTGAGTCTTTTGATACAGGCCAAACCTCAAATCAGCAAGCTTAAGTCTGTAATATTCATATGAATAATAATTAACATCCTCAATAGATCTTTTAATTATAAAAATATTCTGCTTTTTTATGGACAGGTGTAAACAGCATGCAGCTTGGTGAATGGTAACAGCAGAAATATTGAGGGGTGTAAAAGAGATGGAGGGAATGACTCATGTATGTATAGCTCTGAACACCATAATTTTTGAAGCAACTTCTGGATAGGAAAGTTGAAATTGTTACCAAAACAATAAAATTCAGGGCCGGTTTTATTTTGAAAACCTTTGAAGTAACTCCCTTTTATATATTTTAATGTTTTTAAATCCTCAGCAAGACCTTTTGTAAAGTTATTTTCAATTTTTTTTGTCAGAAAAATTGTGGTGAGCTATAAGCATGGGTATGTAAAATGAACAGTAATAAAATAGCAATACAACCTGAACAGCAGGTACTTTCCAGAAGTGTTTTTGTTACTTTTTGTAAGATATGCTTGGAGGAAAAATGAGTGTTGCAGTGTCCAAATGGCTAAAAAAGCAGACCCAGTAAATAAACCCTGTTTTGGACTGTTTGTATCTAGCTGGAGAATACAAAGCAGAGAAGGGAGGTGCTCTGCACAGGGGCTGCTTGAACTTTGTAAAAGGGAAAAGAAGCTTTGGGGGTATCCTGTGCCATAGAAAGAAATGTGTGTCAGAGCTGTATGTGTCTGTATATTTATGTGGTGTGTGTGGGTGAGAGAGAGGGTCCTGGAAGCAAAAACTAAATGAGGGATGTGGTCCTGGAAAGAGAAAACTAGGGAAAGGCCAAAGAGCATTGCTGAGCTGGATCCAGCCCTGGGACACCACTCCAGCCAAGGAAGCTGTGAGTTAGATTTTTTAAATTTTTTATTTTTTACATGTACATTTTTATTACATTCTGAGTAATTTCCCACAACATTCCACATTTTTAAGCCTTTTCAGAAGGGGAAAGGGAGGGAGGCTTGAGAAACATCAGAATTTTTATTTTTTTTTTGAGAAATTCCAGATCTCCTGAGAGCATAAAACAATTTTAAGGTTCCTTACCCGTATTTAAAAACCTAATGATGACATAACCAAATAGACTATAAAGGAGCAGCAGCTGCTCAGTGAGAAGAAAACCGTAGGGGGCAGATCCTCTGCTGGCGATCGCTGGTGAAATCGGAGGCAGCCTGACAGCTGTCAGCAGCTGGATGCTCCCGGCCATCAGCGAAGGCTGGTTCTCCTGCCGGGCATCCTGGCCAGCCGGGAGCGGGCAGGGGCAGCGCAGCTCCCCTTAGAGGTGCGGAGAGGAGCCCGGCTGACTCGGGGATCCCAGCGAGCCCGAGGTGCAGCCGGGATGCAGCACATCCTCCCTCCTGCGGGACCTGCCTCCCTGCGGTCCTGCCGGCAGGCACAGCCTCGGGACACCCCGCGGCAGGGCAGCTCGTCCCCCAAGCACCCAGAAACAGCGCCCGCTTCTGCTTAGGTCATTTTTGCCGCCTGCCATAATTATTTCTATTACTTGTTGCTGTGGTCTGGTTTTTAAAAGTCGGTTCTTACTGCGTTCGTTTTTCAGAAGAGCTGGGAAATGGTTACAACCTGGGGGTGATGATGGTAGAACGCACTACATAATTTCTGAGTACTGTGGGAGATACATCCTCCCATCATAACATTTTTATGGCAAGTTTAATGTTCGGCTCATCTGGAATAAGCTGTGAGAGCCACACTACAGGAAGCTGTCAGGGTTACTGCCGATTTTTTATTCTCTTTGGAGGAGAAGAAAACACAGGCTTCTGTCCTCAGTGGATTCTGTGATTTGTGAAGCACTGAAAGAGATCAGATTTCTGCAGAAAAGGAATATCCAATGGGTAATTATTTGTGCCAATTCCAGTTCAAACATAAGCCTTTCTTATACAAATAGTTCGTGGCAGAGCAAGAGGTATTAAGAGGGATGTGAGCTGTAACCAGAGTGGAGGGAATGCTAGTATTTTGTCCGGACTGGGGTTTGGGAGGTGGGTTTATTGCTGTTTAGAATAAGAATCGAGAAATTCTGGAACAGTGCTGTGCTTTATTTTTGTTCTGTTGTGAAATTCCATCCTTACAGCTCTGTCTTTCTGTCCACACAGGAAATCTTTTCTTTTCCGAAAGGGCTAGACTCTGCGTTTCATACGCTACCCCACGTTGTGGGCACAGCAGAATGGCACCAACCCGAGAAGGCTGCCCTGCCCAGCCCTTCGCAAGCAAACTACGGGCGGGGGAAGAAGGTGGTGGGGGGGAATTTATTACTTCTTTTTAAGTGTTGCAGCCACTCTCTTCTGCCACATGGAGCACAGGAGGGGGCAGAGACATGCTTCTGAGCCCCCCCTTTGCCCCCTGCCTTCCCCGCCTCTTCTCTGAAGAGTTGCTCCTGTGTTCCCTGGAGAAAAGAGGCTGTGATTCTTGGCAGACTTCATGTCAGCTACTCAGGTCAGGGGGAAGTCATTACTTCCTCCTCCCACACTGCTCAGTCGTGCTAGGTTAGGACAAGAGTTTGCAAGACGTTGCCCAATGTTTGTAATGTGTCTTTCCCATAAAGGAAGAAACTGAAATGCGTCATAAACCTTAAAATTCCAGAAAATGAAGCTGCTTTTTGATAGGTGAAAATGTACCAAAATATAATAAATAAAGAATTTGAATATGGTTGTGGTTACAGCTCTCATCTGGGAATGGGGAGAACTTGAATTGTCTTCTTGACCACACCTCAGACTTGGATTTTTGATTAGGCTGAGATGCTGTCTGTCTTTTGATGATAGAAGGGCCTCTATTTTCCCAGCTGAAAAGAGATTATCCACCTGGGAAGAGGAAACAGGAAGCTTTCTTGTGTACTGAGTGCATTTGTCACAAAGCAGCCTGAGACAGTGAGTGAATGGACTCTCCTTATTGTTGTAAGGCTTTATTTATTAAATACAGTTAGCAGTAGGACTACAATGACAGCAGTAAAACTATAATGAGGATCTTTTGTCACAGAAATAACAGTGTGACCTCAGCTGACATATTTAAAGGAAAAGAGAAAAATTGGAAGACTAGTGGAAACATTACTGAGCCTTCTATCCTTAACCTATTTCTCTTAGATAATTGCATTCCCAATTAATACTATCATTATCTACTATCTATTAATAGAACTTAGTGATGTTCTTTTCTTTCAAAGTGATGAAAGAAAATAAATTCTTTCTTTTCTTAGTAATGCCTTTTCTTTCATATCATTATTATGGGCAATGCAAGCCCCACAAGGAAGGACAGCCACAAGAAGAGCACACAGAACTCAGCTAAGGAAACACAGGTTGCCTGCTCTGGAAAGGGGACCCTGCACTAGCATCATGATCACTGGGAACTCCTTCCCCTCAGAAAGAGAGCCCCATCTTATCAGTTAATTAAATTTTTTAAACTTGGTAATTTCACCACCTACCCCTTCTACCCTTAGAAAGTAGTGGAAGACAAACAGGCTTTATGGTATGGTGGCCTAAATCCCTTCTCCCCAAAATTCCCTTCTCCCTCCCCACCATCTCACAGGGAAATCCTGGGTCCTGGTACAATATCAGACAGCAAACACCTGGATGCTATAAAGCATCACTAGTGGAAGTACCTGCTCCAAAGGAATTGACACCAAAAATCTGGGGCTCTCATTTTTTCCACAAGCAAGGTGCTCCTAAGCCAGCTCATGCCTGTTGCTAATACTGCCATGCATTTCCAAAGCCTTCACACTTGAAGCAATTGCAAGTGGGGACATTTCTGCATGTCTCCCACACCTTCCCATTCCCTGTCTTTTCCAGGTTATAAAGATTGTGTGTGTTGATGTTGTCCTGAACTGCCTGGCGGAGCTGGCTGCCATATCTGATGGTATGTTCTTGCACTGGCACTGCAGCAGACTGGACTGAGCTTCCAATAATAAGCACTGACACTAACATAAATATTTGTGGTTATGCTTCCCATTTTTTCCTTATAGGAAGCAAGCTAAAATTTTGAAATACTTCAGTGATGTGATCAGTGGACAGTAGTGGGAAAAATTTTCTCCAAAACTTGATTTGTGATCAAAACAAGGAAGGAAGATCTGAAAGACCAGAAAATAGTTTTCTTAATCAGGATATGGCACTTTACAACATCTGGATGTCAAAGCAAGTGTTTTGAATTCAATATTATTAACATGTGTCACTTAAATGAATTTTTTTCCTTCAGAGATGATTGGGTGGTTACAATTTTTGGCAATGGTTTTGCAGTCTGTTGCTTACTTTACCTGACCCATGGTCTGTTTGTCTTATGATGTCTGTGGGAAAACAAAACAAAACAAAAACCAGTTCCCCCCCTCCTTCCCTCTCCCCAGTCCTGAAAATAGCTCAATACCCAGAAAAAAAAAAATCTAGGACTGAGCCTCATCCTCTCAGTGAACCGTTCTGACCGGAGGGTAACCTTATGGGATTAATGCTGCTTTTGTCTATGACATCATGTAACACCAAAAAAAAAAAAAAGTATCTGATTCTTCTGAAAATCAAAGAGACATGATTAAACAGAATAATACAGCCTGGGAATGTAGAAAAGAAAGTTTGAATAAAAGGTCAGAGAAAGATCAGGCATCAGCTCTCGCTCTCTGCAAAATGATAAAACTAACAGGGAGTAGTGACTCAGCTTCCCCTGATCAAAAAGCTCCTTTCTTTGCAGTGTAAACAACTGTAGTCAGTGTTCTTGAAATCCCAGACTGAAACATCAACCAACGCTGGAAAATAAGATTCCCCAGAATGCCTTCCCTATCCTAGGCATAACCTGTGGCTGAGGTTTCAGGGGATTTTATTCCCTGTGACTGGGATTCACTGTCTAAAGCTGGCTGCTGTATGAGTAGAAGGGAAAAAAGTTTTGTTATGTGGATTGTGACCTCAAGAGTGTGAAACAAATATTTTGTTTCAAATCATCCCTTAACCCATTTCAGCAGTAAATTGAGTGACCAGTATTATAAACCAAAAAAAAAAAAAAAAAATGGGGAAGTGTGGCTTTGGAGGAATGAATAAAAAACGAAGCTAACAAAGAATAACTCTTCCAAGCTAAAGCTCGGTGTCTAATTTTTTGCTGAATAACTTGTTTTGAAGAATAAGAGACTCCTGCTCTTGCCAGGTCCCTGCAGCTAGATTTTATAGCTACAATGAACAAGTATGCATCTGTGTAAATGCTCTTTAATTTTCTTTTTACATCATATTTACACTGCTCAGACAGTAAAACTGCTGAATGTTTTAATTAGCACTCCCATGGCTATGAAGTTGTTTGAAACTTTCAGGCGATGTGAGAAGGCTGGCACACCAATAAAGGCTGAAGTCGCTCGATGCTGACAAAGGGGGCGAGGTGTTTGAAGTGCTCCAATTGTATTTGTTTTGGGCTGGGGACCGGCCCGAGTGCCGGATTCCTGAGCCCTTCCCCAGAGCGCAGCCCCGACCCGCAGCGTGGGCAGCGCTCCTTGGAGCGCCGCTGCATCCCACGGGACATCTCCCGGAGCCTTGTCCTGCTCACAGGGACCTCAGGGCTGCAGAGTCCGGCTCAGGGAAGGCTGGGTCCTGTTCCTGCTCCAGCATTTGTCACCTGTGGAAGCAGAGGTGGGGAAAGTTTCGGGCTCAGTGTTCTCAGAAGTTCCCCCGCTGAGGTTATTAAGAAGAAATCAAGTAGTTTGAATGAATTGAATGCTTTCTAGGGAATGAATCATTGTATTTTTATTAATGCAATTTTAATGTAAATTTCATAGACTTATAGAATAAATGAGGCTGGAAAACACCTCGGGAGGTCATATAGTCCAACCTCATGAAGAACAGTATTTTGCACGTAAATGTGGAGCTGGCAAAACCTGCCGGCTGCAGAGTATCTCCTGTCTTTTTTGACTGTAGAACACAAACCACTGTGCAAACTGTCTAACACTGGTCTGTTAATTCATTTCAGCCCCAATCCATGCCGTGGGGTGGAGAGCAGCTCCTCTGTGATGTTTGGGCTCTGTGTGGGCTCCGTCAGCACAGCTGCTGATCACCAGACTGTACCACTGGGAACAGACTTCAAGAGATGCTCTAATGCAACTGCTCTATAGAGCAGGACCAATAATCTCAAAGCTGTGTGGGCTTGCTGTGTTTGCAGTGTACACATTTGTCCCAAAAACCTACACTGAAACCATGGATGGTGCTGTGGCTGTTTAAAATGTCCCCTGGAACTTTCATAGCTCAGATACCAATCGGACAAGTGATTGCTCTTAGCTTGGACTCAGCATCCCCCTAATGACCAATGGAGAGGTCATTCACTTGGCATTGGAGAGAAAAAGGAAAATCTTGGGACAGAGCAAATAAATAAGCCCATGGACTTGAGAAGGCTGTTAAAAAATATGAGAATTTATTAAACTAATTGTTCAGGTGAGTACTAGAAAAAGTGTGACAAGAAAAAAAAAAGAAAAACAAATGAAGAGGAGTATTGTAGGTAAAAAGAAACTAAGATGATAAGCAGTGGCAAAACCCAAGTTTTTCTCATGTGTCTTCAAACAAAAAAGAGATACTTAGGAGGACACATTGTACTGCAGAGGGTATTTGTCACTTCTGTGTGTGAGGTGTCATAAGGGTGAGATTTGGTGTGAAGACCCAGAGGCCAAAGAGCAAAGAAAAACCTGAAACACTTATCTTCTGTAACAAACCCAAGTTTCATTAACATTACATTTTTGGTAGTTTGAATTCTCAAGTTTTAAAGTAATTGCATTGCTCTCTCTGAATTCTGGTTTGAGGTCAGCTTCTGATTCTTGCCATCTTGTGGTGTGGTGCTGCACTGCGACCATCCCTCAGCGCCTCTGCAGATACAGCAGCTGAAAAACAATCTGCTTTCATAAAGGTCTCACTGAAAAAAAACCCAAAGGCCCTTTCTTTGATGATTCCTTTCTGTAATTTCCAGTATTTTTCCTATATCTAGGTCTTCATTTAAACTCTGTTTCTCTCTTTGTTTCCCCAGGTCTTAGAAGGAGTCCAAACTATTCCCAGTCTGGAACCTGAGACTGACAGAAATGACCTCTCTCCAAATCTCTTCCTAGCCTGAACTCTCGGGCATTTCCTACTTGCAAAGCCACAGAGCCTCCACACTCTTCTTGAAGCTGTTCTTGGATTTGAAATACTCCAGTTCATCATAGTCTGCACTGTATCTCAGACACTCATTTACTAGAGCTAAGACCATTTTTTAAATAGTGCTTTAAGAGGGAGCTGTACAGTTCAAGCTCCTATCCTCCTATGTCTTCTATCTTATCCTTCCATCCTCCTCAGACTCTACACTTTTAGGCAGGAAATAGTCATAGATAGGAGAGATGGCAGACCTCTGGAACCCACAGGCTTTAAAGGAACCCCTCTACTCTTGTGGTGCTCTTTATTTCAGCAGTCCACATCCAGGAGCCAAGCCCCACAGAGTTACCACAGGTGTTTCCTATTTTAATAACCTAAATATCAGGCTTGTGTGCTATTAGTGACATGCTTTTGTGCCTCAAGGTGCTGGAAAATGATTAATGTGTAAGGGTGTCTACTGCCAGCATCTGATCCAAGTTCACTGACTCTCAGTTAACCGGTTAGGAAAAGTCATGTCTCGTGCAGTAGTTCTGTCTCAGCAATCTTCCTCACAGAGAGGTCTCCATGGAAGACATCTGAGGCTTTGCTGACTTTCAGTTCGTCTCAGACTTTTCCAATCACAGTAAGAGTTGAGCGATTTTGACACTGGGGTCCTCTCTCTCCCAGTTTGCCAGAATGATGACTTCATTCTGGGCTTGAAGAACTTGGAGGTCAGTCAAAAAGATGTCTGGCTAACTGGCTTACCTAAGGCTGGCCAGCTGTGGCTGTCCTCACTATCTGATAAGCCTGGGACCCAGTGAGAAAGAACCTGTGCGTAACAAGTCTGCAGGGTCAGTGGTCCTGTTTAACAGGATTCCAATAACGAGTTTAGACTATTTTCCCAGCTATATTGTGAGGTAAAAAAAATATCCTCAGTTTATGTCTTAGTTTGTAGACCTGGTTACAAAATTGTACAACAGAGGGAATATAGAAACAGATGAGTTAAAATTAAAAAAAAAGTTCCAACTCAAAGTTCATGTCAAGGTTTCATTTGTTTGCTTGTTTGCTGGATTTTTTTGGTTGGTTGGTTGGTTGTTTTTTTAAACAACAACAAAAAATAACAGCAACAGAAACCCAGAACTGAGAGCCAAGCAAAAGCATGAATAAAGGCTTCTTTACTCTAGGATTTTGATCAGAATCCACAAGATTTATCCAGATACATTAATCTTGCACCTCTTTGTGTATCTTTAAAAGGATTTAAGAAAGCTTGAGCTGTTCATTGTTGGAGGTGGAATGTAGAATCATAGAATGGATCAGAGGATGCTTTGGATTGAAAAAGACCTTCAAGATCATCTGGTTCCAACCCCCTGGCATGGACAGAGACACCTTCCACTAGACCAGGTTTCTCAATGGCCAGTCCAGACTGGCCTTGAACACTGCCTGAGATGGGGAATCCACAACTTCTCTGGGAACCTGCCCCAGTGCCTCAAAATACATGTTCTTTGCATTGTCTGTTATGTGAAAAACCCCTTGAGCACTAGTAGATGACCTGAGTAGAATTTGAACAAGTTTCACCAATATTTTTGCTTTCAGAAAATGTTATTTTTCTTGCAGCTGGTATGAATTTTAGCTTCGATGAGTTTTTCACCCTTTTTTAGGAAGAAGTTTGTTGGTGAGTGACACCACCCTTTCTAAAAGGTGCAGTGCAAAAGTAAAGCACAGAAACAGCAGCTCCCTCTCTCCTGCCGGGACAGTGAGCTTGGGGCTAACTCGTCAGAGCCATACAGAGAGCAGGAGCTTCACAGACTGCAAGGATAATGAAGAGCTAAGACTTTGTGCCTGCCAAAGGGAAAGCCTGAAAAACAAAAGGCCTGTGGTTTGTCTTCCCATCACGTCCAGGGCTGCACTTGACAGCCACAAGGACTAAGTCCCTGCGCTCTCAGCCTGCCTCCATACAGATATAGGATGTTCAGTACTGCCCATCTTCTTCCTACTTCTGCCTACTTGTTGTTTTTTGGGTGTTTTAATAGTATCTGTGAATGTTTGCTCCTAGAGAAGACTACACAAATCCAGGGGAACTCAAGGGTAGAGTATGGGAAATGGTGAAATAAAACCTCTCTTCACTGAAATTTGTCACAGACTCCCCACAAGACACAGCTGCTTGATAATACTTGCTAGAAGTTTGAATCAAAACACATACTCACCAAAAAAAACCAAAAACCAAACCCCCAAAAACTAAAAAGAATGGCACATACCGAAGTGCAAAAGACTCAGAGACAGAAAAAAGGCTAACAAAAAGGAAAATAGAAACCGTGTTAAACACTGATTCCTCTCAGAGTTTTGACTAATATTGGGGAGGCCAACAATGAGTATACCACATCAGAGACCCTTTTCACCTTGCCCAAAGTAATGAGCTCATGTTTGCAGATTGCCTAACACTTTGTTTTCAAGCCAGAAGTATCAGATTTACACTTGAATAACAAATTGTTACAATGTGGGAAGAGGTTATGGACAAAGTACAAATCTGTGGGATGCTTTAACCATCTATGATTTTGTTTGTTAGAACATGCAATAGAAAAGAGACAATCTTGAGCACCACAGCCCCTAAAGGGGAAAGATGGAACAGTGCAGTGCCACACAGTCCCTGACACTGCAGGATATTTCATTAATGCAAAGCAATTATACACGTGTTGAACAATGCCTTCAGTTAGCTCATTTGCTTTGTGGCATTTCTCTTTTTAATCCTAAATTAACATAGTTTTGAATGTTGTAGGGAAAAATACACTGGGTACCTTCTTCCAAAGTGAATATTTGCCTTTTCTGCTCCTTGGTTAGATGAAGCACTGAAAACAAGCTCCAGCTCTTGCTTTCTTTGCAGGTGGAACCTATGGATGCAACTGATGAGAGTATGTTTTCCCTGTTCATCCCACTTGTCTACTCTCATCTACCTGCTTCATTCTTCAGTTCTCTGCTAAACCTCGTCAAATTTAAATTAAAGGTGAACTTGGACTTAAGTGACGACTATAAAGTGGTTCCATGGCAGACCAGTAGATCCTATTTGATAATTCAGCATTCATTGCCCTTATATATCTTCGGTAACTTTTAAAGAGCAAAAGTCATTTTTGGGTCTCCAAGGAACACTCTGAAAATTTTAAGAATACATTTTAAGCATGAGCTGTGACATGATAAACTCTCTCCTTGTTTTCTTCTTTGGCAAGCATGGTAAGTATTTTGAAGGATATTGAATTAATTGACTTAGCATCTGTTTCTGCAAATACTTTTTGCTATACAGCTGGATGTTTTTAGGGACACTGCTTCCCTAAAAACTGCTTCTTTCTTACCTGGTTTTATTTTAATTACTGATTGGAGATGATTGCCGTAAATGCATGAAAACCTGAGTTGCCGTCTTCATGTTGTAGTTTGAAAAATCCATCTCTAATCCTGGCTCAGAAAATCTTAAAAGAAAATTAGTTTGATTTGTGTCTTCAGATACTGGAAAATGTTTAAATCAATGCTCCCTCCTCTCTCTCTCTCTCTCTGTCTCCTCTTCCACCCCTCTTGCACGCTTTCTCTCTTGATGTCTTATTGAACAGGAAAAGGGAGGGGGAAAAAATGCAGGGCTTGAAGGAAAGTCTCAAAGTCATGAGGTACAAATCCTCTTTCCATATTCTTTCCCTGCTTCCATTCCCCCAGGGCCCTTGAAGGCAAAGATAAAAGTATCTCAGATGGCCAACAAAGTGTCTCTGCTTGATTTTACTGAACGGGAGAGCATGAGACAAAACAGACTGCAGTGTGGTTGCCATTTAAATTAGCTATATAAAATTGTGATGACAGTCTGAGTTAATTAATAAATCATTATTACAATTTCATATATTAATATTCTGTCTGCCATAAAAAAAGTCTACATATCTTTGAGAATACTGCACAAGCCAAATACTGCTTTGTTACAAGGCATTTAACAGATGATTTCCTTCTGTGAACAATATTATTCAGAGGACCATTTAATGCCTCAAGGGATAAAATGTGTATTTCTACAGTCATGCCATAAAGGACAGATTTTGGGAAGATTTCCTGAGTTTAGCTTCTTTCCTGCAAGTTCAGAAGGTTTTTTTAATTTCTCAGCTGACTTGACCCAGTGACTCTTCCAAGGCGTTGAAGCGAGCAGTGTCTATTGTTATTTATTTGTTATGTTCTGGAGGTAACACTTGCCTTAAGGAATTAGTGAGAGCAGCAGGATGCTCCTCATTTCCACCTGGTGAAACACCCTCCCTGTCCTGCTTTTCCCCACCTTCCTCTTCCAAAGCCTCTACCCTCTGCTGTCCCAGGCTCCCTAAAAATCCCTCTGCGTCTTTCTTTGGCTTCAAAGAGCTGCTGGAGGTGAGAGTGGCTTTGCATTGAGCTGGGCGGCTCCGCGATAGCAACTCAGTGGTACTGATGACGTATTTTGATGATGTGTGAATCGCACACAGAAATAAGACAAAGAAGTGCATTTTTCGGTCCACTGGAAATACTTTATGTAGCTTGAAATTCGGTGTTCCAGTGAGTGATCAGATACATAAGTTTTAAATAAATAAATCAGTAATTAAAAAAACTCAGTAAAACCAATCCAGAATTAAATATTTTTGATTCTTCAAAATTCCACTTCTGTTTTTTTGTTAAAATTGTTTACTAACAAGAGCATGAACTTGAAGGGAATTTTAAATATTTTATTACCTTTGGGTTTTGCACGCTGCTGCCTTGAGATAAGCTGCTGCAAGCTGGAGCGCATTTTCAAGGTTCTAAGTGAGCAAAATATTCATTATAATCTTAAACTGCTACATTTAATTGAAATTGCAAAATGTTCCACAGTGTTAGATACAAAATACTAAAGAAAAGTAACTTTTGCTTCTTGCAAATATATATTAGCCTGTATTGTACTGCATGCTGTTCTGGCTAGATTGCTTCTGGTATCTGAGATAATTAATTTAAAGCAGCCTTGCATATCTCCACAACCCATCATGAAAAATTATTTGAGGAGCAGGCTGAGACCTAATCCTCTTCTCTTACTCCTGGAACAATTGGAGATTCTTCCACGGAATTAATACAGTGAAACTAGTGTGAAGTATCTTCTCTGAGGGAAAAAAAACCTGGCCCAAGGTTTCTGAAATATTTGGGTAAAGTCTCAAAGTGAAGGGCACCATATGTATCTAATATTATTTGGTGAAATGCAAATATATCACTGCTGCAGCACTCAGCACTTCGGTCCCAGCTCCCTATTACAGTGTGCCAGGAGGCAGTGGAGGTAGGCAGCCCTTTCAAGAAAACATTTCATCCCTAATCCTGACTCTCCCTCCCTTCGCTCTTCATTGTCTCAGCTATGTGAGTGAGTTGTAGCCTTGACAAAGAACATGTTTGGGTCATTGTTAGCTGAGTGCTCTCGAATAGTTTTGTAGTATCAGGCTAATAAATTTACTACCACTAAGAGATTTTCCAAATCAGCTTTTTTTCAGGATGATATAAAAGTATTGAGGATGAGTGACAAAATGGTTTTATTTTCTAATGAAGCAAAAATAAAAATTAAGCTACAAATTTCTTGTTAGTGAAAAAAAATAAGATTTCAGGTAAACTCCTACCCCATACAGAATAAATTGAAATGCAAAGTTGTTTCATGGCCAAATAAGACCTGTATCATAAAGCTAAAAGAAATACTGACCTAGCAAAGAGAAATTATTCTCATTTTGATTTGTCAATAAAAAAAATAGCATCACAATAGTTATTATCAGCATGTAACTTTATCCACATGATGCCTCTGGTTTTGTTCTTGCATGGCCTCTGACTGTATCTACTTCACTGCTCCACTGGGAAAAAATGGGGGGTGGAAAAAGGGCTTTGTACTTTCTCAGCTATTAGAAAATAAAATTATTGACTTTTTTTTTTTTTTATTTTTTTTTTATTTTAACTCAGTGTGACCATGACTGTCTTTTGTTCCTAGCCTTGCAGAAGAACTCTGGGGATACCCACACTTTCCTTATTTGCATGGAAAAGAAGACTATTTTCAACCACAAGAAGTTCACACATGATGATTTCACATGAAAATAATTTAAACCATAGCACCTTCCTCATTCTAAGGTGTTATGTGTGCAAAATGGGTTGTATGCCAATGATTTCTTTACTGAGAAGAAAACTTTAGATCATCTGTCTCCAAGAGAGAATACTGCAGATTGACAATATTAAATTTCTTTAAGAGGTGAAACAAAATACATGGGCTTACAGAAGAATTAGAAAATTATATCCCAGCTGGAAAATTTTATGGGTAGAGAAAAATTGTGTGAGTGAAATACCAGTATCATAAAATAAATAACAGGAAATATGGTAATTTATGTGATAGAGAAAATTGTCACTTTCAGAATTGCCAGAAAGTCAACAGCATTTCACCCATTTGACTTCAGAAGTGAACTTAGACCTCAGAGGCTTAAAAATATATAAAGAGAAGTGAAATGAAATAAGAGCTCATGAATCCAACAGGGATTTACAAAGAAGAAAGCAATCTGTGCTAAAGGAGTTTTATAAATTTGGGAATGCATGTAATCAGAATTTAACTTATTCCTGGAAAGTGATTTAGAATATGCCAAATAAATTAAATTCCATTCTGCAAGATGAGCAATTAATGGGGCTCCTAATTTAGAAAGCATCACAATTCAGAAATGGTCTTTAAGCCTGTTTAACCTTAAGCATATGTTGAAAACCCACTGAATTCAGCTGGAAATTAAACACAGAAAACAGGAGGTCGAGCATGTCTACGCAGTAGTTTGCATTACTAATGCTTTATATTTCTGGAGATCCTTGCATCTCATGAGGGAAAGGCATTTCACAAATATTGGTGGGCAAGCAGTGCAGTTTCCATCTGACAGGACTCAGAGCTGGACAGGGGAAGTAGGGGTGCAGATCTCCCAGAGGGCCCAAACACAGCCACGTCCTCCCTGTTCCCACAGACACGGAACAAAGGAGCCATGTCCCATCCAGTGACCTTGCAATGGCCAGCGATTGTTACCCACCCTCGGGCCAGAAGAATGAACCTACCGCTGCTAATTTCTATTTTAAGTGCAGTGGAATGCTGCGGTCGTGCCGATACCGCTCCGCAGCAGACGCTGCTGGCAAGTGCTAGCGCAGCATTTAATGACAGTGACTGCATCTACAGAAGTGATACTGGCCACTGGGAAGCAGTTGTTGTAGGAATGTTGCTCCTGCCCTCGCAGTTGCTCCAAAGCCTATTAGAAACTGCGTTTTCCCATTTTCATCCTGACATTCGTGTAATTTTAGCTTCTACGTTTTGGCAAATACCGCCATGTATTTTTGGCTCACCCCTGAGTTATCTGAAGCAGAGCAGTGTGATTCCAGGCAGAAGAAGGCAGAATTGTCTCAGAATAACAAGCAGATTTTTTTTAATGCAGTGCAAATGGTTCATACATTACTTTTGCATGAATCAGACATTTATTTTCTAAAGGACGACGGGGGGGGGGAGGAGGGCAAAATCTTTTACTTAAATCCTCTCATAGCTCATTGCTGAATATCAGCTTCTAGAGACAAGGCTAAATGTATGCTAGGCTTCTTGGTTATTGTGCTTTTGGAGATTACCTGGTTTGAGTCATGAGGGTGTGCTACCTCACCCCAATTACGGAACTCCAGCAGAAATGGTAAAAACATGAAGGAAGAAAGGGGGCTTTTCTAGCATTCACAGGACATTCACATGAGCTGCATGGGCAGGATGAAATCATGCAACTGCCAAGGAACAAAAGCAAGTAGCAGAAAATGAACAATTATCAAATAAAGGGAGTCCTACAAATGCTAGAAGATGGAGACTGACTTGCTTTTATGCTGTGACCTTTCTTTGTGTTTTGCTCGCCACAGTAGTTCTCTACAGACGAGATGGCACCAACTAAACCTAAAAAATGAGTGACTGCCAAGATAATTCAAAGAATAATGAGGTTGCAACAACTGCAAAGATGCAAAGAAAACTGATGCCAGTTATCTCTTCAGAGAGCTCAGCGAGAAGGAATCAAATGCTTTGTCTTTAAAATGAATGGCTTTAAAACCTGAGATCACAGCTTGGCTTATCAGGACATGCTGAGGTACAGGATTATGCAGAAGTCACATGGTTGAGTCTTTGCTTGTGATTAATTTTGTGAAATTTGTTCTGCAGCACATTATACCATTTTTGCACTGGAGGGAGAAAACTTGCCTTTTGTAGAGGACTATATGAATTAAACTTTTAAGGAGAAAGGAATGAGAATAATAAGTTCAGCTTTCGAATAACTCTTGTGACTTGGATTGAAGGACTTCAGGAGTAAGAAGAGTTAGGAGATCTCCTTATTACACTGTATGTGTTAAGCAGTCCTTGGACCCTGATTGCTGGGAGAGGATTTCTCCTTACAGCAGATGTGCAAGGTCAGGGAATGGGTGTAGGCTTGGCCCCCTCCCAACCTCTGGCCATCATGGCCAATCCTAGAAAGGTCAAGAACTACCAGTACATGCTGATTTTAGAGGGCCACCCTTACACAGAAGGAAAAGAACAGAACATGCCTATGACACCTCAGAGAAATATCCTCTTTACATGAATCTCTAGGAAGTGCAGAACACTATCGCTGAAGTCTTAGCTGCCACAGTGTAGTCCTAAAGAATTTCTTCTGTCCCTGGCTGAGTACTGATGAGGATCAATCCCCACCTGTATTTATTGTTTCCTACTCTCAGTTTTATTTGGAATCTCATGATGCTGACTCTCACTCCAGGTGCTGGAATCATGGTATTGCCTGAGGACCTTTGCTTTCATTTCAAGCACTCTACTACATTAATTGTTATAACCCACGGGCTGTACCAAGTACTGTGCCATTGAATGAGAGTGTGGATCACAAACATGAAGAATCTCAAGGGCAGACTTTTAGAATCATCTCTTGTCACATAAACATTCATGGAATAAGTTTTTCAGCTGCTCTCATCTTCTTTGGGAGCTCTTGTAAACACCTGCCCACCTGCTGAAGAAGACAGGAATCTGTCTTTTCATCCATGTTCTGAAATCCCATTTCCCATATTCTAGCAAACTCAGGGAGGCAGGGAGAACTGTGTGTAATGGGTGTCTGATCTCGGGCAACGGTGCTGCAGGAACAGAGGCTGCTGTGGTGAAGTGCAACCTGTAGCAGCGTGTTCTGTAAATCTTTCAGATTTACTATAAGAATAGCATTTTTCCCCTCACCAACCTACTTGTTGTTTGTAGCTCTGCTTCTGGCATGTAATAACACAGAAAAACATGTTGAGCTGAGCATTTGTGGGAGGCATGGGGAGAGGAGTTGTCTGAAAAAGTAATTTTAAAATGTCAAAAATAAGGTATCACATGCAATGAACACAAACATATTATTAACATACTGACAGAAGCCCTCATAATTTCCACACTGATCTCATGCTTTTTCAGGCTTAACTCATAATTTTCATTTTTTTTTAAAGCTGACAGTATATATTCTTTCAATATATACCCTGACATTTTCTCCCCTGGGTGCTTGTACAAGAACAAATCCAATACATTGAATAGACTACTAAGCTTTGAAATATGGAGCAGAAAAGAGAGAAAGAGGAGTTAGGCAACAATTTGATCATGACTGCCCTTATATATGAGCATTTCTTTTTCAGGGTCATGACTGGACCAGGGATGGAGAAATGACACCAGCCAATCAAACAAGTTCTGGACATATTGCCCGGGTTAGACCAACACTACATTGATTCCTAGATGATGGTTAGAAGCAGCAGTAACAACAATCACAAAAAGTGGACTGGTCTATCTGTAGTGCTTGTCAGCAGTTTATGAACATCATACTTTGCCTCAAATTTTTTTACCCCTTATTGTATTACAGCTTCACCCCAGTGGCTTTGTATGTCCAGTAACCTAAAGGATAATAATAATAAAAAAAAAAACCAAGTCACAAGAAAAGAATACTATTTAATGAGTTACAGCCTGAACCATACAGTCCATGGATAGCCATATGTCTGGGGAGATGACAGGTCTAAGTGATGAGCCTTGTTGCATGTGCACACCATTCCTCGGGAACCTATTGCTTTGATTTAAAAGGTACGGTGTGCTTGGCTTGCTCCTCCCAACATGTGCTAATGTTCTGTGTTTTTTGCTGTAATAGATTACTTAGCAGTTCATACTAATGTTTTGGAGGCAAATTGCTTTCCCATGTTTTATATTACGGACACTTGTTCAGGTCTGGTTCTGCGAGGAGCTGTGTGCTTTCAACTGGCAATTAAAACCATGCTAATGGGAGGCACGCTACGCTTCCCAGATGTGCAGAGCAGGTCCCCTGGTGCAGACAGTGAGGATGCTCTCCAAATGTGGGACTAGTACCAGTGACTCATTAGAGGCACTGCACCAGATTGTCCAAGCACAGAGGAGGAGCAATACATTTTGTCAGAAACCAGAGTGAAAACTTATTTGGTTATTTATTTATTTATTTGGTTGTGCACAGCCTAATTCCCATCTCTTAGTAACAAGGAAAATGTTTAGGTCTCAGCTTTTCTAGCACTCATATGATACATATTTAAAACTCTGGAAGTTACTGTACTCATAAAACATCACCTTCTTCATTCTCCACTTACTTCCACATGTCCAGTGCGTTTTACTATTCATTGATGTGTTATCTTTTGGTATCGAAGAAGCAAATTTTGAGTTCCCTATCATTGCTGTGCATGAGTTAACTCAGACCCAAGAGAAGTAAGTGCAATTCCATGCTGCTCTATGTATTGGTGGCTTTTTTCCCAGGCTGCTCTGGACCCAGTAATTAAGAAATAAGTACTCAAAAAGGATAGCACTGTGCAATTACTTAGTTAAGTAATTTGGAAGTAGTTCCATGCTGGCTTGCAGGCACTTAGCATTTGGAAGGCCCACACACCAAAAGAAATTAGCTTTTTCTTAGGTTCATGGAACATAGCTTATAGAATCATAGAATCATAGAATAAGCTGAGTTGGAAGGGCCCACAAGGATCATTGAGTTCAACTCCCAGCCCTGCACAGCACGCAAGAGTCACAGTATGTGCCTCAGAGTGATGTCCAAACGTTTCTTGAACTCTGTCAGGCTGCCTGGTGCTGTGACCACTTCGCTGGGAAGCCTGTTCCAGTGCCCAGCCTCCCTCTGGGTGAAAAACCTTTTCCTGATATCCAGCATAAACATCCCTTCTGAGCTTCAGGCCATTCTCTTGGGTCCTCTCACTGGCCACAAGAGTGAAGAGATCCACACTTGCCTCTCCGCTTCCTCTCATGAAGATGTTGAAGACTGCAATGAGCTCCCTGCTCCGCCTCCTTCTCTTGTTTAGATCTTGTGTGTCTCCAAAACAAAAGCTGGAATTCTATTTTTGTTCCATCATCATGCCTTATACAGAAGTATAGACTCATTAAGGTCTAAGATTGAGTCTAACAATCAACCCAACACTGCTGTGTTCACACTAAACCATATCAGGAAGTGCTGCTTCCACACATGCTTTTTGAAGCTTCCAGAGATGGTGACTCCACCACTTCCATGGGCAGCTTGTTCCAATGCCTGACTTCTGGTGAAGAAATTTTTCCTGATATCTAATTTGAACTCCCCTGGCTAACTTGAGACCATTTCCTCTCAATCTGTTACTTGTTACCTGTGAGAAGAGACTGACCTCCACCTGGCTACACGCTCCTTTCAGGCAGTTGTAGAGAGTGATAGGCTCTCTCCTGAACCTCCTTTTCTCCAGTCTAAACACCCCCAGCTCCCTCACCTGCTCTTCACAGCATTTGTGCCCCAGCATCTTCCCCAGCTCTGTTGCCCTTCTCCAGACTTGCTCCAGCCCTCAATGCCTTGCACCCAGAACTGCACTTAAGGTGTGGCCTCACCAGTGCCCAGCACAGGGGGACAATCCCTGCCCTGCTCCTGCTGGCCACACTATTGCTGATACAGGCCAGGACGTCACTGGCCTTCTGGGCTACCAGGGCACATGCTGGCTCGTGTTCAGACAGCTGTCAGCCTGTACCCCGAGGTCCTTTTCAGCTGAGCAACTTTCAGGCACTCCAATTCCATATGTTGGAGCTCTCATCTCCGTGAAAAATGTGAATTCATTGTGCTCTGATTACCAGTGAAGAAACCTAGGAGCTATGTAGGGAAGCATTTAACTCGGTTGAAAATGAATTAAAGTCATTATTTGAATGGTTTATTGCTGGATCATGCTTTTTTCCCAAGAGCCAAAAGATAAGGGGGAAAAAAAAGCAGAACAATACCTGGCAGGTACAGTGACTTGGTTGTGGTGCAAACTTTTGCAAGATTAATAGATAGTAGTTCACAAAAAAAGAGATGGAAGATGATGTTTTCCTGCTTGATAAATAAAAGCTTTTCAAAAAATCAAATAAGTAGTAAATACAATGCTTAGAAAAGGATGGCAATTTATCCCCTATGCACAAATATCCTCATGCTTTGCTTCTTGCATGAAGGAAGTTTGAGTTTATTGTAAATAAATAGATATGCAGAGAAATTATGTTTGCTATGCAGTGCCACAATGCATCCCCTCAGCAGGCTCTTGCATTGATTTTAATGTATAGCTGTTATGGAAGGACATATAGATCATTCTTATCCTGTATTAATATATCCCACCTTTATCCTCCAAGAAATTTAAGTGTGATTGAACACTTTTCCCTGAAAAAAACCACTTTTCCCTGGCATTCTATTCTGAAGCATTTAACTCTGTTTCTACCTTGGGTTAACAGTAATATTGAAAAGAGTTATTGAAATTTCATAAGAAAAGGTAGCCTGGAAATATTTCTTTACTCTTCTTAAGAAAATTCCACCTTAATTTTGCATTTGCAAGAAATATTGGGGGTTCATGTATGTTAAGAATTATTGTTAGGTTTTCAGGGTTTTCATTTTATGAGAAAAGACTCAAATTGCCGGAATTATTTTCCCTCTAGTTTTGTCAAATGTTGCCAAAAAAAAGAAAAAAATCAGTGAATTCTGAGTTTTAGGTGAATCATCTTATACTATTCTTGCACCAATTCCAGGAGTTTCAGAAGGACTCTTGGTTCTGGTTGTAATGTTCTAAATATATATATATATATATATATATATAAAATATACACAGGCTCCCTGCTGCCATCACACATCATGTGGTTTATCCAAATCTAAAGCTGACAGGCAGTAGTATTCACCTTCATATTACATTCCATCTGATGGGCGCCAGTGAACTGGACACTGTTGTGTCTGTGTCTGCTGTGGCTTTAGCTCCCACAGATAGAAGTAAACAATACCCAAGGCAAAGTCTGCAGAGACTGAGCTTCCACCCAGCCTTCTTTAATCTTCAGCCAGTTGGACAGCTTGGGAGCACTTCAAGAATCCATACTGTATGTGAAAGGGAATCCCATATCCTCGGGTTGCTTTTTTTCTCTTTTCTTAGCCATCCTGCTCCAGTCTTTGGGACATCAACCCCTTTTACTTCTGGTGTTTGTGTATCTCAAGGTTTCATCAATCATTGGCACTCACATGTTTCCACACTGGAAGAATATGCGGTGAGAATTCAACATTCAGGTTACAAATGCATTTCAACTAATTTGTGAATACTGTGGAAGCCTAAATTTTATCCCCTCTGATTGTTACAGGGCTGCATAGCAAGCTGTCATTCCATCTTTATTTCCAGCTCAGCTGCGTCCCACTTGTTGAACGCAGGATCTGCTCATACACTCAAAGCTTGCCAGAGGCAAAATCTCTCCCAGCACAGGGATTCTTTTGTCCTGTATGTTCAAGTTCTTGCAATGTCCTGTCCCTGAGCAATGACCAGAACTCAGCATCAATACTCATTGCAGTCAAAGATTTTTAGCTTTTTATTTTTTTTTAAGGTTTCATCAAAAATATTTCCTATCTAACTGATGTTAGATACCTACAAAATATGGACAGCACATATGTGAGTAAAATAACTTCTCAGACCATAATATAGGTTAGCATTTAGGCTTGCCAAAGAGTGTGAGTGTATCTTTGATCTGTGGGTGGCATTCTGTATCCAAATGTGCAGTACAAATATTATTTATCCTTTCAGTCAAGTAATTTATGACTATCTGACTTTAAAGAGAAGCCAACAAGATTCCAGTTTAAAAACATAATATTCATAACTTCCCTCTCCCCCCCTCCAATCGTATTTCATGTTGCCAGACTCTCATTCAAATAGATTGTTTTGCAAGTTCTAAACACCTAACAGTTAATTTGTAATGCAAAACAATATATACAAGGAACCCTGTCTAGTCTCTGCCAGGCAACCGAAGAATTGTGATTCATGCTGAAGAGAAAAAATTTGAAAATGTCTTATTCTATTAACCCTCTATACATCAATTGTTTAAACTATGTAGGATAATGGTTCATATAGGTTCCTCTACACGGCAATGTAAGCATCTTTTGTCACGAAGTTTGGTGTCCCCAAATTATTTTTCATGTCATACCGTGTTTAAGGTATTAAAGAGGCTATTTAAAGTCGTGAAGTGACTGACAGCCATCTACCTCCTGTAAAACAAACCTGCATTTTGTAGGGAAGGGGGTGGCGAGCAGGCAGAGCAGCTGGGGAGCCAGGGTGGAGCAGCTGGGTCAGGGCAGGGCTGGGAGGCTGCAGGGAAGGTACTGGAGGAAGCCCTGTCTGCTGGTGACTCAGCCCTTGGCATTCACCTCCCAGAGAACCAGGGCCACAGTGGCATTAGGGCACCCAGTACAGGGTTAGGGACTCATGCTCACAGCGTGGAAAATTGGATCAGTAGCCATTCACACATACCCCTTGCTTTTTTTCAGGAAAAAAAGTGGCCTGGCTGGGCTGCATTTAATGTGTTTACATTTGTCTATCTAAAATTAGCCTCTCCAAAACCACTTCTTTGGGCTGTGAAACAACATTCAGGCCATAGAGGTGTTTAAAGAGCCATTGGAATGACACATTTTTGCTTGACCTCTTAGTCTAGACCTTTCCTGAGACCAAACAGACCTGAGCTGAGCACTGCAGGGGCACAGCCACATTTGTTTTTGCAAACCTATTTCTTACCTTTAGCATGGTAGTGGTAATGTACTCATACATAAATGTAGAGATACTAGATATAGATACAGATGATAAAGGTAGATAAATAGATAGGTAGATAGATAGATAGATAGATAGAGAGATAGATAGATAGATAGATAGATAGATAGATAGATAGATAGATAGATAGATAGATAGATAGATAGATAGATAGATAGATAGATAGATGATAGATATAAAACTGATAGAGGCAGAAGTAGATGGATGCACTGGTACAGTAGCATGGCCACAATTCAGATCTGGGTAGCCAGGGTCATTGACCCTGGCTCCACAGCAGGTCCACAGACATGTCTTGTGTTTGCTTAATACCAGATCTGTTACAGAAATGAGAATCAGACCTTCAGGTTTATTAAAAACATTTACAAAACTGTACAAATAAAATCTAAAAATCTGCAGCCAGTTAATAAAGTTGTGGCTCTGCAGGGGCTGTTATTACTGCACTGTACACAAGAGACATTTCACACTAATATAAGCAACAAAATTTGAATTCTTCCGCTCCAAGACTGAAGGGACTAAATGAGAACTTTCAGGAACCTCTGACAATATGGGCCTCATAGCAGCCTCTGGAGCTTTCCTGGCTGTGTCCTGCAGAGTGGAGCTGGTGCACAATACATCCCTTCCTGCAACGCCATAATTTTCTCTTTGGACATTTCTTTTTATAGAGTTATAAAAGTTTTCAAATTTAATTACTTTTAGCACAAATTTCTCAACATAAACACATCAGGTACGTTTCTTCACTTAAGAATGTCTGAAGGAGTTGTGTTAATGTGACCTTTCTTTGGTAGAATTAGATTTTGGCCCATCATTAGTAGCCTCCAGGGAAATCCATCCTCCTCAACCCAGAAGGATTTCCAGTCTTCAGTCTGAATAGGTGTACTTTTGAAAGTTTTCCAAGAGAGGAATTTCCATCAGTACACAGAATTTTCACAATTTGTGATTTTTTTTCTCTCTCTTTTTTTTTTTTTTTTTTTTTTTTTTTTTTTAAGAGAAAGAAACTGAAGTGGGGTTAGAACTTTCTTGGGACAAGGCACGGTAACTTACATAATTTTATATGTTCATCTCCTTGGTCAAATCAGTAAACCTCAGACAGCAGATAAACAGTGGTTAAGAAAGAACATTTTATGGATATAAATTAAAGTTGTCATTGTATCTTAACAATGAAATTGGCTAATTGATGCCAAATACAGTTGTTAATGGGTATCTAATTTTAACTGATGTGTATGTATGATTTACTGCTTCACACAATTATCTTTTGTTACTTAAGGCATCCTACTTTATCTGATTATCTGGCAGCAGTAATCATTTATTTCCTGAGGTATTGGAACACAGCATAGGCTGTTCTTACATTGAATTAATGTATAAAATACACCCTCCCCAATAAATCCTGCCTTGAAAGTGCAGCCACGAGGGTCAATGCAGAGCCTGTGATGGAAGCTCATCACACACAAGTGTTCTACCCACTCCATTACTGCCCTGCTGTGGAAATCAGGATCCACTTCAAGAGGCTTTTCCCTTTTCTTATGGGAGCTAAATCCCTGTTATCTCTGTGACTAGTTCTTATCTACATCTTCTAACCTTGGAAGGACTCCAGCTGACAGACCCTGGTTCTGACTGGTGACAAGGAGGGGTCCAGCACATCTCCATGCTATGTCTGTCTTTCATTCAGGCTCTAGAATGCCTTTTTCTTCCCGTGCTATCCAAGCCTGAACCAGCTGACGCACAGTCCCTGACTCAGAAGCACAGCAGTGTGAGTAGACTTGGCAGAAGAAAACCAAGACAGGAAGCAGAAGATTGGAGGTACTTGCCCAGCAAACAAGCTGCAGCTCATAGCCGTGCTTCCTGACAAGTGAAGGAACACGATTTTTGGATTGCTGCTCTTTGGATACAGGATGATGCAACGCTCCTGAAGGACTCCCAGACAGCCAGAAACTCACCAGGCGATGTTGTTATGTACCACAGAAGGAGGTGGCTGCAAAAGTGGCACCATGATGCAGCCTGCCCAAGAAAACAGGGTTATGCTGAGCCAGTGTGTCTGTGTGTGTCTTTCCCTCAAATTCTGCTGCTTCTGCACATGAGGATGGGCATAGACAGGGATAGGGGACAGCAGGGCTGCTGCAATAGGACAGGGAGGGTGACTTGGCACTTCTACCACCACTGGCTGGTGCTAGTGACTCCTCTTTTCCCTTTTTCACTGTACCCACACTCCTTCCACTTCTTCATTCAAAGAGTGTTCACTCATCAGGACTGTGTAACTCCTTTCCTCCTTTGGCCTCTGGCAAAGAGGCCCAGGCAAAAGGAAACACACAGGAAGGGACAGGATGGGGTAAGCCACAAGATAAAAAAGGGCACATGCACAGCAGAAGGCTGAGACTGAAAGGCCTGTGCTCTGGATGCATGAAGGAAAAAGAGGAAACTTGAGAAACAGAGAGCTCTCTCACAACCCCCACTATGTGCCAGTGTGAGCAACAGGTCCCTCCTCAGCGTTCTCATTCCCTTCCATTTCCCCCCTGGGCCACCAACAGAAACCTGAATGTCTTCATGCACTGAGAAGCCTCCAGTCATCCCTGATGATCTCATAATTTGTGTTTGTTAGACATACACTCATAAAAAAATATTATGAAAAGGGCTTCATCATTTCCATCCTTCTTCACCCTCTAAGATAATTTCATTTACTAGGACTTGTGGCCATGAGGTTTATATTTTACCCATAGTCTCACTTACCCAGAAGTCTTGTACTAACTCTAAAACTAACTCTAAAATAGGAACTGGGTATTATCCTTGAAATGGCCTGTATGTCCTCTAGTTACCCTTGTCCTCATTGATAATTGAGAAGTTTCCAGAACAATTCCAGGGAACCAGTTTAGTGAATATTGCATATTGCCTCTGTTGAGGGTAGAGCTGTTCCATCTTTTTATGGTGTCATTGTGTAGAAAGTAACACAATATGCTTACAGAAATTGCCACTGATGCCTTCTCAGACTTGTTAAAAACATAGACTTGCAAAAACGTTTGGTTTCAGCATTATTTCAGAAAATTCACTATAGTTTTGTATGCAACATTTCTGAAACACATGAAACCTCAATTTTCTTCACCCAGAGTTAGCAAGAAATGCAATCCCCTATCCCACCTGGAAGTGATCTCTTTCTGGTCCTACAATTGTAGAATGTCCAGCTAAGCTGGTAATTATGATTGTTAGTGTTGTCACAATTTCTTAAGATCTTATTTTAATAGAAGGCAATCACAAAACAATATTAAACATGCCAGTGTTAATTATGCTTATTCTTTAGACAATTGTGCTGTCACTGAACTGATGTGTTAGAAAAAAATTGAGGACCTTTGACAAGCACAGTGTCATACTCAAACATATGTGGGCACTCAGTACTGAAAGAAATAATGCCAGATGTGTGTTTGCACAATAGTATGATTCATGATTACTGAAATCTGTGTGATGGAAAAAATTTAGTGCTTTTTAAACCATTTTGATATTATTTTCCATTGAAACCCTGCCCTTCTTTCATGACTTTGACAGAGAGGACCTCTCTATTTCCCCTTTAGTAATTCTTTTTTTTCTTTCAGGTAGAAAGCATCATGTCATGGATGCCACCTCTCCAGCTGGAAGACATTCTTCAGCCAAAATGGGATCCTGGCATTCTGCTTAAATGTCAACTGCCAGCCTGTACAATTTAAAATTCAATAACTTTATTGGCTTTAATCAATAAAAGAATTTAGGTATTTAGTTGGCTCACATTTTTACAGTCAAATGTCACAAGCTATTCATTCACATGACTCAGGATTTGTGCTTGCGAAAATTTGTGTGTCCTCATGCAGACTTCACTCTTGAAATAATTGCTTCCATAAAGTTATTTGTAACATTAGATTGTGTTTCTGCAGAAATGTGAAATCATGTATTTTTAGATGATTTTTATTCTAGTAAATTCAAGAAGAATTTTCTCCTAAGAAAATGTCCTTCACAATGAATTACTGCTAAAAGACCTTTACATTCAGATTATAAAAAAAACCCAACAAAACAAAACACAAAACCCAAAACACTCAAATGTGTGATTGCTCCTGTTTGAAGAACCTGTTCAGGATTAGTGGGATTTCTGTGATTGCTGCTTGCAATGGGCATTGCAAAGATGCTCATTTCCAGAGTCAGGCTGCTACACAGCTACAATCCTACACATTGCTCATGAAAGGAGCAAGGGACAATGTCCCAGCCTCGAGCTGCAGCACAGACCTTGCAGACCTTGTCAACACCACCCTATCTTGTGTCCAGCTGCAGTCCCCTCCCCTGCCCACTGCCCTGCTCTGTGCTTGTGAGAGGTCCATGCTGTTGGCCCAAGATAAGCTAAAGGAAACATCTTCTGGGAGAGGAAGGCTGACATGGCACAAGAGCTCTTGAGAGCAATGTGCCATCCTAATGAGAAACACTGATGAGAACATTCCTGCCTTCTTTAGGAACTCGGGCATTTCCAGGCTTTCTGTCAGGGGCTTACATTCAAGTGCCGTACTTTATTCCATGAGGACCTCAAGAGCAACTCAGAGATGAAGGATGTTTCTCTGGCAGATTTTCCATACAGAAACAGATGTGGTTCTCAGGCACTTGCCTGCCCTTATCCTTACAGACAACAATAGTATATGTGTTTTTTCTGCACACGGTAGTTTTCCCTCTTTTGTTAGTTTGCCCTATTTCCTGCCAGGTGTCTTGCTTTCCACTGGTTTAGGCTTGTTCTATTTTACAGCTGAGCCTATTTACATGACTGTCTCCATGGAGATGCTCAAAACCTGGGCAGACATGGGCCTGGGCCACCTGTTCCAGCTGACCCTGCTGGAGCTGAGGATGAGTTAGATGACCTCCAAGGTTTCTCCCAGCCCCAGCGAGTACGTGGCTCTGTGAAACAGAAGCCAGTACAAATTTTCCTACCATACGTAAATGAGATTTATATTTCCCACACTTCGGAGAATACTTATAACTGACTTAGAGGAAAATAGAAAACAGCACTTAGCACTTGCCTGAAGATTTGCAATCTCCCACAAGCACTTAATGACACAGATGATGATGACGTATTTCAGATCATATACGTTGAAGAGTATTAAAGTTTTTTTTGGCGTACAGCTCTGCTTCTTCACTTTCCCCCTCACTCCTGCTCTATGACTGTGTAAAACAGAAACTGTTTCACCAACATGCTTAACACCACAGAATGGCATGAGCAACATTTCTTGCAGTTGCTAGACAGCCTTCTCATCTTTTCATTTTGGCATAAAAAAAAGTGACCTGATTCAAAATCAGCACAGTTCTTAGATAAAACAACCTTTTTTAGCTGAGGATATCCAATATCTGATAAATATTGACACTGTAAGGCCAGCCTAACTGTGCTATCAAGGAACAAAGTATTTTTGGGTGAGGTTTGGTGCACACACCCAGTAAAACAGCCGTTATAAAGTAGACATGGTAAAGCAGCCCAGGCACTCTCTGCTTTGAGTTTGAGGTGTGTCCTTAGAGGGGCATCTCAATTAAGTGTTTTGTAACCTGTTTGGTAAAGGTAAAGGATAGATTGTGCCCACCTCAATATCTCCTGTCCCAAGCTATCACCTGAACAGAAAGAAAATCTTAGAATTCTGTATGAGCCGCTACAACGAGCAACAGCAAGGAGGCTGAACAGATCTGAGCACAGTTGGTGTTTTCCAGGGGGCATGTTTTTCCTGCTCAGAATGGGTTTATTGTACTTGTAGCCTATCCAGTCACCTGCCATTTCTCACCTCTGCACCACTGACAGGAACACCTGAGTATTAATACTTTCTTTGGCTTTTAGAGAAGGGGAGCCTGGGGTTGTATATCATTCTGCCTGGCATTCAAGCTGTATGTAATGCATCCTTTGGAATGTTTTGCTTAAAATGCATGCAACTGTCCGAAGACTTGAAGCCTAGGGCCCTATTGTCCAATCATATGTAGTGTGGAATTAAATACCTCATTGTTTAGCTATTAGTTCCTATTAGTTTCTTCTCAGCTGCTGCAAGAACATCTGTTACAGTGTGCAAGCCACTCCAGCACATAGATACAGCCTTCCACGTCCCTGTCTTTCCAACTCTCTTTTTCACCTACTTCTGGGAAAAAAAAAAAAAAAAAAAAAAAGAAAAGAGGAATTAATTCTTTACCTTACAGGAGTGAAAAAAGAAATGCTATACGTGCTTTCCAAATACAGTAAAATACAGTGCTTCAGAGAATACCCTGTCCAAGAAGCAAACAGAACTGTGAGAGGAAAGGGTGTAACACAGGTGTAAAGGTAAGCACATGTCTTATTAGTTAGAATATTACTTGGGGTTAATTAAAGAGATGTCATTAAGCTCATTTCCTGTTATGAACATACTTAAAGGCTCTGGCTAGCTGTGTTGTGGAAAAGAGATTAGATAAGTGGTCTTGCAATAATTTGCTCAGCTCTTTTGTCCCCAAAAGATCAGAGGTCAGGGACCAGAAATCAGAGAGTAAACCAAAAGAGCTAGACAATTTCATTTAAGCCATTTGCTTTTTAAAAAAATACAAACCAAAACCAAACAAACAGGAAAATAAAACAATAAAGAAAATATGTTAAAAGCAGAATTTTGAGGAATAGTGCCCAATTATATTAGGCAACTAGATGCTAGAAACTTTAATGTCATGGCAGATGACATTTTTTGCCACAAAATGTAACCATTAAAGTAATAGACAAACAAAAAGAACAGTTACACTGCAGGTGTAGGCCTTGCTTAGGAAAATACAGCGTGTCTGACCAGACTGGGAAGTGACGCACTTGCTGTTTAGGACCTGCCTACCAACGGGTGAGGAAGAATCCAAATCATTCCATCAATGCACAATACAAATCTGGATGAACTCTCTTGCCTTTTGACCCATTGCCCTTCCTGCATTTACTTTGATGACTCTCAAGCTCTTGTTCTCTTCCTTGATTTCTGTAGTACACCAATATACTTCAACTTTCAGACAAGTTTTTACCATCTGTGCAGAAAGCTATTGTCCTAAGTAAGTACTGGAAAACTCTTTCAGATAATAAAATTTCTAATGTACTTCCAGCAGGCAGAATTAATCTTTTGTCATTCATTGTCAGCACTGTATAAAACTTCTAAAAAAGTGCCAAGCCTTACTTATGATTTGCTTTCAGGATGGTATCGAATGTGTCCTTGTTTTTAGACATATCCAGATACAGAGAGTTTCAAGAAATGTTAATGTGCATGCATATCTCCAAATATTCTCTGCAACTGAACAAGATGCCTTCCATAAACTTCACTTCAAAATCAAATTTACTTTGTGTATAAGCAATTTTCCTATTCTGTTTTTCTGTTAATCAACACAAAACTGCCTGGAAAGTTAGATGGTGATATCTGTGAAATCAGTGTTCAAATTCTGTGTTGACAATATTTGCTCTTTCAACTTGAAGAGTTAATGTAATTTATTGAAAATAATTTAAGAAAAATGTGATAAAACATGGGAATGTCTGACAATAGAAATGTGAGATTTGTTCAAAGACAAATCAGAATGTATCAGAAAACAGCCACTGAAACATTTTTCCAATTGTCTGTAAAAGGAGAACTCTAAAGACCTACAGCAGGAATATAGATGCATGCTCTGGGGACATTTCTGGCTTTCAGATTCCTGCATTTTTGCTGCCAAAGACGAAAGCCAAACATATTGCTAAGGCTTTAAGACACATTTTCATCAGTAAAATATCTTATAAAATAGATCCCAAAAATATTGAATGACTGCCAAAATGTCAATTTATTTTTTTATGTCCTCATTGAACAATGAAATATTTATGTTAATAAAGGCATGTTATAATAAATGAATATTATGGAAACCACCATTCACAGTTTTTAATTAACAGTAGGCACTGAAATTAAAAATGAGGACACCCTATATTCTTACTGCTTTAAGGTCTCTTTTCAGATGACAGTGCTCTGCACAATAATTTTGCAGAGATATACTGCTCCAGGAATGTCTGATACTCATTCTGATTTTGTTTTTTTCTAAGGTTATTTATGAGTAATCTGTGTTACCCTGGTGTGTGGTGAGAGCCCAGTCTGGTGCTGTTAACACTGCATTTGCAACTCAGTTTAGGAAAGATGTCGCCTCTATGTAGAATTTTCACTTCTGAACTTTAAAAGTATCGGTAGCTTCACTAACTTAAGCCATTCCTTCACACCCAAAAGAGTGGCTGGTCCATTGAAATGGCTTAATATCTAAATGCTGGTATTGTTCAACTTCCTTGTATGCAAAAGCTGCAAGTTATCACTCCAACATTAACAAGTGCTCCTTTCCAGCATCTGTAGGTTTTATTTTGTAGGCCAGAAGCTTTTATTCTGTAGGCCAGAGACCTGAATGGTGTTGTGTTACCACTCCTGAGCTGGCAATTAGAGTAGAGGCAATGGCTGGCACTAAAGCTTGCTTTGAGAGCAAGCAATGCTCCAGATTACTGTTTCCTATTTAGGACTTAAATTTGATCCACTTGCAACTGATGTTGGATGTGACAGATAATATCCTGGATATCTAATTTATATTTGATTGTTTAAGGTGAGATTTTCCAAATGGTCTCAGTGCTGGAATAACCCCTCTCCCACTGAAGTCACTGCCAAAGCTAGAGGAGGTTGAAAAAACTCCCATCCTTATTAGCCATTGAAATATCTGGTGAAGAAACAGGAAGCCAGACATAATTTTTATGCTGGCTCCCTGGAAAATGCACTGACTTTTAGAATTTTCTTTATGAGTTTGAACTCCTCACCTGGCTCCCTGTCGAAATCAGCTCACAATAGGAGGTGCAAAATACATATTTTCGACTAAAAGCTCCTGGGATGGTTGCTCTTACCCTCTTCCTTCTCTAGATACAGAGCATCTGGAATGGTGTCAGGCATCTCATAAATAAGGACAGCTGCTACTACAAAAAGTTGACAGGCAAATAGAAGGGATTGTGACAGAAAAAAGAAGCAGGGAAAAAGTGGAGGATTTTGTGGTAATTTCCTAACCAAACCTCTCTACTGATACCTTTTTCCTGAAAGGGAAGCTTATTTTAATTTAGTCTAGCCTCCCTTTCACACATTTTTCTCTCATGTGATGTCAGAAGCAATACTTTTTGGACCTTTAAGTGCTGTGATTTCAGTAAAGCTATTAAACAAATAGGGGCCTCCTTGGAAAGGGAAGAAGAGTGATGTGTGCTATAAAGACAAGAAGAGCCAGATGTCACTTGTTAAACACATGGGTTGAGAAGAGTGAAAGGCAGATCTGAAAGCTTAGATAAGCATCAGGGTATTCACTCCTCCAGCATGACACACTCCGTCTTGTAAATAATTGCTAAGTGTCCTCACACTCACACAGCTCATGGATTCCACAGGGGTGAGAGCATAAGACAGCCCTGCAGACACACTTTTGAGGTAACTCTAATTTGAACTAGGAAGCTATCCAGTTTTGATGTCAGGAATTTTTAGTAATATCCACAGCACTTGGGTAAGTGTTTCTCATGGTGAGTTGGCCTCACCAAGAAAAACAAGTGCCCTATATTGAGTCAAATAAGGCCAGCACAGAGCACTGGTATCAGAATTTTTCTTCTTTCTTTGCCAAACTTAAAAAACCTTAATGCAATCAGGGCTGTGGGGCAGAGGGTCTCTCCTGTCACTTTCCAGTTGTGAGGAGTAGCTGAAATAGGCACTGGGAATTGGACCCATCTCCTTAGAGACATCTGTTAAAGGGGTTATTTCTTACAACATCAGAGCACATTCAACAGTGTATGGACGAGGTGCTCTGCCCCATCCTTGTCCCACTGCTCTGCAGCAGAGAGTTGTGCTGCTGCTTGGGTGCTACCAGAGAGGAGCTCTGCTTGCTGAGCTTGCTGGCCTTTCTCCAGCTCCACACAGGGCTTGGGAAGCAGCAGTGATGCATCTTCCAGTTTTCTGGAAGCACAGAGCCTTCCTGGCACGGACGTGCCCTACAGGCCGTTTCCTGGCAGATCACATTCAGACTGTGCAGCGTGAGTGATGCAAGGTGGACCTGGCCAGAGGATCTTGTCCAGTGCCTTTCAGGAGCACCACACCAGAAGTCACACTTCCACAGCTAAAACTGTCCCACTCCTTAGAGGGTACAGCCACAGTGATTCACACCAAGCAGCAAGACCGGTCCATGGAGTTAATGTATTTAACTGGTACATATAAGCAGTCTTAGATATCAACTCACATGCTCATCATTTGCAAGATTCAGGCCTGCTTGTGACCCAGGTTCTGCTCCCTGCAACGCTATGTATATCAGATACCCAAATGTGATAATGATGGGAACAGATGTGGAAATATATAGATAGCTCTGGAACCCAGTCAGAATGGCCGCATCTCATAGTGCCATGCCAGAAAGAAGGAAAAAAAAAATCAAAAGAAAGAGAAAATATCCTTCTTGCTTAAAAGAAACCATAACTTGTTCTAAATTTATTGTTCATATTCTTATTCTCTATGCAGGCTTTAAAAATGAACAAATTCTTTAAGATCACAAAGCTCTCACTGTCTGCTGAAATGGCAAAGCTAGCAGCAGCCAGGGTAAAATTTCAAGATTTCCACTTTGAAGTGGAACTTGGAGTTAATGGGCTAGGCATGCCCTGATACATAGTGCACAGCAACATACCTTGGTTGAATCATAGAAGCTAGAGATGGAAAAGACCTATTAGGTCATCTTTTCCATCTCCCTGCCAATGTAGGATTATTCTCTGCCAATTCAGGATTATTCTCGAATGTTTTCTAGTCTAGCTTTAAATGACTCAGGCTGTGGGGCTTCCACCACTTCCCCTGGGAGGCTATTCCACAGACTAATAGACTTTGCTGTTAGGGAAAATTTTCCTGATATGTAGCCTGAATTTTACTTTGTTCCATTGCATGTTAGTTCTCCCTGTTATGAGTGTATTACACTACCATAGGTAATTTGTCTCCCTGTGTCGGTGTTTATGACCTTCAAATACTTTGAGATGGCTTCAAAATCCACCTTAGGATGGATCTTAGGTAGCATTATACACCACTGCTGTCATATATAATATACTTGTAGCATCAATTAGATGATGATACTTAAAACATATTCATATTTTCTCCATCGTGCTGTGAGATCCTCCAGAGTGGAACACATATTGCACCGCTTAGTAAAACCAAACTTGCCTCCTGCTGTTTGGCAGAAATTGTACCCAAAGTGATTGAAAAGCACCTACAGCTTGAAAAGTGCCTGAAGCTACTTGATCCTGCCGTGCTGACTTCCACCTGTGGGATCACAACGTGTGATGGGTTAAATTAACACAACTGCCTCCACTATTGCCTTTTCCATACATTTTCCACATGGGCATTTCAGAGTGAGAAGCTGACAGGCAGGTGGGGGGAAGCTCTCTGGGGCTGGGAAAAGAGAGGGCAAGGGAAAATTGCTTTGCATGAATGGCTCCTGAAAGGGTGGAGACATTCTGGCTTGGATGAGTTTGGATTAAGAAAGCAACAGGCAAAATTAAAGCTTTTAGGGCAGAGTGTGGGACAGCAGCAACCTGGGGCCAAGGCATGAGGACTGGGAAGCTTCCTATGGGTCAGGATCTTGCAGCCAGGGCTGTCCCACCACTTCCATTTGGGGACCAGGGCAGGACAGGGCTGAAATGGTTTCCTTTACCAGGAACTACTTGGAAATGCATCAAGACACTGCTCTTTTATTATACAGCCGAGTATATTTTAAAGACCTCCCTGGCTGTGCAGAGGGATGATCCCTGAAAATCAGAGTTCTCTTGCACCTGCTGCAGGGTGTCCTTTAGTCCTAGAGATTCTCTCTGCATATCTCTGTGTCCTGGCCAAAGAGTGGCTGTGTTACCTACAGGTGACCTCTTCCACTGATTTTTTTCTATTTTGATGTGACCATACAGGGAATTGTGAGAAAATCTTCACTGAAGAAGACACAGAGATTTCTAATCCTGACCAAAATTTTCACAGATCTTTTTTGGAGAAAATCTTGCCTTTTCATCGTTGTTGCAGAGGAGATCACCAGCAGTCACAGGACCAAGATGCTGAGACACCAGACACTATCCATTTATACTTTACCTATCCCCTCACTTTAAATTTATTGCTTGGTTCAGAGTCAAATATTTTGAGCAGAAAAACTTAGTGACTTGAGTCACAAATTAATCATAGCATTTTGATAATGTAAAAATCAGCAGGATTAGGACATCAACATATTTTACAATGAACCTTCATAATATTCATCATGCTACCACAGTCATTCAGCTTTATAACACACACTTATACACATGAAGACTTTTAAGAATTAGAAACATTTTAAAATAAATTTTTTACTAGCAGAAATCAGAAAACCAAAGCAAAGACATTTCCTTAGATTCCAAGCAGAAAAATGTCCATAAGATATTGCTGCAGGAACAGTAAAAGAAAGCCCCACAAAACAAATCAGAACATTTGAGAGGTGTCATCATTCAGCCCATGAACTTGCACACATGGAACATCTGCTTTTGCTCTGTGATTGCTCCTAGTTGCTCCACAGAGGTCAATAATTCACTGGCACCATCTCCTTACATTTAGTTGTATGTGTGATCAGGCTCCATAAAACACATGTACAGACCCTTAACATGCTTCCAGCACTTTTGGACCATCTATCCCAAGATCCTCTGTCTCACCAAGAGTGTTTGATGTATGGCATAGTGACTTTGTAAACCATATTGCCTTTCCCATAGGTTTATATTGCAGCTTGCTAAGGACCAGGCGAACAGCAAAATATAGTTCCCTTTAAAATCACAGTAGTCTTGAGTAAAATAATCTTCTTCTCGTTTTTGGGTCCTGCTCCTGCTGGTTCCCTTCCTCCTGCCCCCAACTCCTAGTAGAGGCCAATTGCTGCATGGAATTGAAGGGCAGGTAAGGAGAAAAGCCAGATCCATGTCACACACCCCACCCTTTCCTTCTTCCCAGGCTTAACTTTATTCCTGATTCCCTACCTCCTGTCCCCTAGCAGCACAGCGGGTTACAGGGTAGGAGTGGGGATTACAGCCAGCTCATATCATGTTTTTTTGTGCTGCAACTTCCTCCTCAGGGAATGGAGTCTTTCTCCTTCTCCCAGTGTGGGGTCCTTCCCAGAGGAGATAATCCTTCACGAATTTCTTCAGTGTGAGACCTTCCCATGGGCTGTAGTTCTTCATGAACTGCTCCAGCTTGGATTCCTTAGGAGGGGCACAAGTCCTACCAGGAAACCTGCTCCAGCATGGGCTCCTCTCTCAATTGGTCAGCAGGGCCCTGCCAGGTTCCTGCCCCTGCACAGGCTTCCCATGGAGTCACAGACTTTGTTCTTGCATCCACCTTCTGCAGTGTGAGCTCCTCCACGGGCTGCTGGTGGACCTCTGCTCCATCATGGGATCCATGGGCTGCATGGGCACAGCTGCCTCACCATGGTCTTCACGCCTCCTGCTGTAGCTGGCATTGCACTGTTCCCTCCTCCCACCACTTAAACAGATGATCTCAGAGGTGCTGCCACCATCACTCATTGGCTCAGCCTTGGCCAGCAGCAGGTGTGTCCTGGAGCTGCAGGCGTTGGCTCCGTTGGACATGGAGGAAGCTCCTCAAAGAAGTCACTCCTGTAGTCCCCCCACTACCATTACCTTGCCATACAAATCCAATATAATGGCATCATCTAACAGAGAACATCTTTGGAAAACGCTACTAATTTAACACTGGAGCACTGACCTAGTCAGCAGCTGCCTTCATTCTCCACACACTTTTAGACACAGACTTAAAAGAATATACTAAAGAATGAATTAATTGGCTATACACCAAAGTTTCATGGGAATGCATCGGTTTTGTGAGAGTCAAATTAAAAATGAGAAGCATTCTTTTCAGGAATTTTACTGGTATATAAATACACTTAATTATTTCATTCCTTAAGACAAACAATATGTAAGCATTGTTTTGAAATACAGAGCAAAGGAAATAGCACAAATTATTTCAAGATAATACATGGGTGTGGTATGGATAACAGCTAAGTTTGTTTTGTGGACATAAGCCCTTCTGGTTCTTTCCATGCCTCTTTGGCAAACCCTTAAAATACATTGGCACTTTATAAAGAAACTATACAACTATGAAGACTTTGGAGGACCCCATTTTTTATTGAGACTAAATGCTTTAAGTACACCAGTGTATATCCTTAATGATTAATGCACGCATGGCAATACATCCAAACCACACAAAGCTGTGGAGTTACAAGGAGAACCATCTGGCCCTCCCTTTCCTGGTGCCATCTCCTCTGTTCAGGGCTGACACAGCTCCTGCAGAGCTGCATCACCTCCTTCATGAGGCAAGTGAAGGAAAGGGGCAGGGAAGATGGAACAACAAGCTGTGCTGTGGCAGCAGTGGTCACTTGGGGCAAGCAAGACGTGGCTATTCTTGGCTCAAAAACTTCTTTCCTAGAACAGCAGGTGGGCCACAACTGCCTCTGTGATGCTTCTGTCTTTAGGGATGCTCCAAAGGCAGTGGAAAAACTCACTTTCCATAGCAGTGCAAGAGCCTTGACTGAGCCGAGTGCTGCAGGTACGGAAGGAGAGCAACACAATTCATGGATGAGAAAGTGTCCCAAACAGCACAGAGCCAGATACTAATACCCTTACTCATAGTCAGTAGCATTCTGCTTCATAAACTGTCCCTTGTGGCACTTCTAATTTGGTTCTCTGAGGAAGGTTTTGTTAAGCCAGAGTATCAGAGGATGATCTTAGTGTTGAAGACTTAAATTAGGCAATCACCAAAAACCCAAGGACCATTAATGGGGAAAGGGCCAGATCTTGTGTTTCTGTTTTCTTCCCTAAAATGTGGTTTAAGGCCTTTCCTAAGGGACAGCTCATGCATTTTTACTGATTGTTGTGAGAAGCCAGCGGAACTGAGTCCCCCCGCCCATGCAGCAGAGCTGAAAGCAGAGCAAAGCTGAAGAAGCAGAGCTGTGAAGATTTTGCAAATGCCTGTTTACTGAAAAGAACAGATATTAATAGGCACAATTAAAAGGCAAATATCTAAAGACAAAACAATTAAGCTCCTGTGCATCCCTAATGACAGTGATAAAGGCATTGCTATTTAGTGCAAAACCAAATGGTCCTAGATTAAGTGCTGGGCACTCAAATTTCAGATGATGCTAGTAATCTGAATTTCTCATTATAGAATTTATGCCAGACTAACACTCTTGCCAAGAGTGATTTAACTATTCACAGTGTCAAACTGACCTGGTAGCTCATAGAAAGAGAGCGCTAATTGCAACTTCATTTTATTTCATGACAAATTAAAAACTGGGCAGTGTTTCATATCATAAACTCAAATTATAATGAAAATCTCCTCTACTGGCAGCTGCACTTAGAAGTATTAAATCCCAGCTAACAATGGGATTTAATTTTAAGAAGAAACTAAACGGGCAAGAAGTTTCTTCTTCCCTTGAAACCAAAGGTATTTCTCCGATGATAAGGTAAGGACTTGCTCAGAGAAAGGATGCTGTTATCTTCCTGGTGCCTTCTGCAGCTCTGCTTTCCCAGCATCCAATTACAATGCAAACATTTGCTTTTCTTATCAGTTCTGTGCTGGAGCAAACAAGGTCTTAAGAAAACTTTCAAAGTGACAGAAGGATACAAGAAGAAAACAGCAAGGAGGGCATAGTTGAAAGGGGAGGATAGGAAGATATAACTGTTAAAATTAATTTAATTGCACAGTATACAAGAAAAAACTAACTCAATGTTAACTCATTCAAAAGTGCAATCGACATGGATAAATATGTGCCTTAGACCCACAGGTGTTTACAAAATTTTAAACTTAAAAAACATCCTTATTTACCCCAATATTAATGTATGTAAAATCTAAAGTTTTATATTTGGCCTGAAAAAATTTATAACAAATATTCTGGAGATGGTAAAAGAGAAGGCAGATATAATCTCACTGAATGTTAAATAAACACAGGGAATATGACCTCTTGTTTGCAGTTTCCCTCCTGCAGGCTGCTAGGCTGTGTGCTGTGATTCTTCTGAAAATCTTTGCAAAATCCTATGGAAATTATTTGATATTTACAGCCTATGATCAATGCTGCATTTGCTGGTAAAGTTTGTTCGGCACCAAGTCTCCATCACTTGATTTAGCTCACTTTGCTTACATAGAATTTAAATAACAAGGTGCACCAGCGACATTCAACATCAAGTTGAATATGAGTGCATAATCTTGTATTTAATGAAGAACATGCATGCTCCTATTGAAGGACATGTCAATGGATTATGACTTTTTGCTATGTAAATGCAGTTGCTGATGTAGACTCTGTATAGATAGAATCCTACAAAAAATGGTGATTGCAACAGAAGGGAATATTGTTAGAAAATCTGAGGGATAAAATTTGTGATACTTGAAAAGCAAGAGAGGTTTTTGGTGACTTTTTATGCAGGTAACTCCACTGCAAATGGCAAAAGTATTTCAGAATGGTAAGAAGACTGTAGATTAGTTAAAACAAAACTCTCATGTCCCCACTATGTCTGTTCAGAATTCTGCTTTACAGGAATCACAACAGAAAGAACAGCAACAGTAACCCTGTTATCTCTACAATGCTCAGAATATGAAAGTGCTTTGCAAGTAAATCATGACTGAGCCGTAACTGAGTGCGCTGAATGTGTCCTTGACATGGTCTGTGATTCTGATTCTGTGCCAGTCAAGAGGACATGAGTTTTTTCTGCAGGGTTGCCTACCCTTCTTGCAGAGAAGGAAGAGTGGTGTGAGAGCAGTGCGGTGTTTGAACTCCAGCTATTCTCTGCTGCCCAGAGGCATATCCTACTTTCTCTCAGAGGCTCCTACACCCAGGAGAGAGAACTGAGAGAACAAACAAAGCCACTACAAATATGTGGGCACACATTACTAATGGATACACCTCCTGGTTTTTGCCAGCCCCTGGTCCAGGCAGCAGCCTCTGCAATCTGTGGAGTAGCACTGGTCCTGCTCCTGCCTGTAGGGAAAGGAGCCACACTGCAAGGAATGCATGGATTTGATGAGAAGTTTTTCCACCATGCACCATTTTTGATTAATTACTGCTTTCTCCTGTATTCTGAATGTCATTTTAGTATGCCAAGAATGTCAAAGTTTTAGTGGTCAAATATAGCCAAGTGCATTCTTGGAAAAACTGTGACTGAAGAGAAGGACAAAGTGTAACACATGGTATGTGAAACAGAGAGTGAGAGGTGAAGGACTAGAAGATCCCAGAATGGGGAAGTAGCCCTTACTGCATGATCCATACTTCCTTATTCTGAATTCAGTTTCATTTTAAATAACCTCATAATTTGTCAAAGTGTAGATATTACTTTTATCAGTAGATTTTTCTTATTCTCCCTGCAGAGCACCTCATTTTGCTGCTGTTTCCATCAGCATGTCTGTAGATGTAGTGGCACCTTCATTTTTGCTGGTGCCAGATTCTGCACCTGTAGAGTTTCTATTCCCTTCTAAACACAACATATAGAGCGTGACAGATTTGACAAAGATAATATCTGATTATAGTAGGAGGACCTGCAGTAAGTGAATTATATTCCACTGTGAGCTTAAGGAATTGTAGTGCAGTACATGGGGAGCTCAGCAAGAGGCATAACTCAGGCAAAAACCTGCCTCCAGAAGCTTTGTTCCCATCCTTTGCTGCTCCTCAGAGGCATTTTCTGCAGTAGGATGCTTATTTCTCTCCTCTTGTCTGCTCAGTCAGACTCAGCCACAGTCTGTGAAACTGTTTCAGTCTGCCTTGTCCCTGGATTCACCCTTCTTTGTTTGCTGACTTATACTTCTGGTACCATTATTTCTTTGGCAACACATCCTGAAACCAGACAATGTCAGGGATCAAGTGGTGAATTATAGTGATATATCTATCAATATTTATACAAGGCAAATAGAGGCACAGTAGAAATGTTAATTCCCACTTTTATGCGTTCATCTGAGATTAGAGGCTGATTGTTCTTGAATCACTCATTCACAAATGTCTCCATGTGGCACTGCTATCTATTAATTTTATTTTTTCTTGCCGGTTTTTTTTTAATGCTGGAAATAAAGAGGAAGCTGATCTATCTGGAGCAAACAAAATTGGTGCAAGAGACTTCCAGAGATAGTATTCTTCAATCAATCCTACCAAAGTTTGCCTAATTAGTTTCATTTATAGTCTCCACTTTTCGGTAAGAGTGTGAAATCTGTTCTCTGTTGCTTTCCCTGCAAGAAAGGCAGGGATGTGCAGTAGTGAGGCAGGGGGAGGTCACCAAGATGACATGGGGTCTGGAACACATGATGTATGAGAAGAGACTGGGAAGGGCATTCATTCAGTCTTATCAGGAAAAGGGTGATTGAATATCATTTTGTTCTCTTTAGATAAGGAATAGGAGGGTACAGACAAGGTAGACATCAACTCAGAGGAACACACTGACAGCTTGGTCACAAACTGCAACAAGGGGAATTCTGACCAGACAGCTGTAGATGTCATCTCTAGTTACAGTGATTGTCTGTTCAACTAATAGATAAATAGATATGACTTGTTTTTAAAATTATTTAATGTTCTGATAGTTAAACATTGTTGAAAGCCAGTTTGGCCACAATGGGCTTGTGTAAGTTATACTTGCACACTTATTTTCATATTATTTTTTTTCTTGATACCACTGTAGATGCGGTCTATGAATCCAGTGGAGAGTAAGAAAAATAACAACTGTTTTTTATTAAGAGCAAGAGATTAAATCAATTCATTGGACCTGAAACTGCATGAGTAGGTGAGGCAACATTCCAGTTCATCTTAGTTCCAAAATACGCCTTCTCACACTGAAGCTCCACAGCAGGATATGAAATCACAAACATCACATCATCAGAACAAATGCTCATTGCAAGATTGTGAAGGCAGGACACCATAAATCAACAGCTCCTGAGAGCTGCTGGGTTTGGACTTTTCTAAAGATAAATGAAATCTTTTATGGCCTGTCATTTTAAAATGAACCCAAAATAAAGAAAATAAAAATATGTCTGTGCAAAAACTGTAATTTAATAAGTAAGGTTGGCTAAAAAACAAAAAAGTCTCCCCACAAATGCTCCTGCAAATGGGCCATGATTCAATAAAATACTGAATCATAAGCTTAGCTTTAAGTCTAATTACACACTGGTTTTACAAAGAATTTAAGCACTTTGTTAAATATATCTAAGAGTGTACCTGTTTTGCTGTTTTGGACATATTCATTTGCATTTTTAATTAATCCATTTCAGATTCAGTCACATCTCTCTATATTTGCTTGCAATGCACATGCAGACAAGTGAATGTCTAGCCTTTTGAGCTGACCAAAAAAGGCTTCCAAATGTACACAGGTGGATGCTGACATCAGCTAGCTTTTTAATATGTTAATTACTCTGGATATTCTTATGCAGCACTTGGTGTGAATTAAAAGGTGCAATGTCTCCTGGTAATCTAATAGTAGCAGAGTTCAAATTTTAAGTAAAACTGAGTAATATAGATAGTTAACAAAAATACATTTAGACAGAAAAGGTGTTGGAAAAACCTGTGATGGGCTGGCTCCAGTTGGGTATTCCACTGGAACACACAAAACAGAACCAGATATAAGCAGAAGGTGTTCTGCTGTGAAATGATTCACTCAGCTCTTGCCATGAGTTGTTTCGGCCAAGATAACTGCTTACTTGGCATCATTGCATGCTGTATAGATTCTCAGAGGAAGGTGCCAAACCCTTCTTATTTTAGCATTATTAGTGTTATAGCTGTGCTTTAGTTGTGCAGGGCTTTGTTGTTGGTTTCAAAACACTTGATGCTGGGTGTGGTATGCAGAAGCCCTCACCCTGGGAAAGAGAGCTCTCCACGTCCCTGCAGTTTCCAGCAGTGGTTGTTGTTTTTGCTCCCCTGGTTGCACGAGGGCTGTTCTGCTGCCTGAGTGCTCTCAACTGCTATGAACTGCATCAGGAGAGTGTCCTGGACAATCCAATTCCTGCCTGGCTCTGCTTCTTTGGTTGTTGTTGTTTGTGTTGCTTAGGGTACCAAGTCGTTTCGGCTGCAGCTTCTTCCTTTCCTGCTCTTCTCTAAACTCTGCTACTACCCCCTGCTGTAATCTTGTACTTGTAAACTAAATGAATTACTTCTAGACAAGCCAAATGAGCCTGCTGGCGACATACAGGGCACTATCTCCCTAGAAACACCCTCTGTAAACTGAAACCAGCCAGCCAGCACCAACAAAGTCATTGCACCCATTCTGACACGTACACTCAATTTTTTAGCAGAGACGCAAGCAAAGAAAAAGCTTCCCCGGAATAATGGATTTTGGATTAAATAGACCAGTCTTCAGGGTGTCAGTTTTTCTCAGCTGGTAATGAATCCTCAAATCCCAAGGAGTTTATTTGAAAATGTACAGATGGAAAGGCAAACAGATGAGAACATATGCAGGTTTGCGTAGTTGTTTATTTCTAATTTACACAAACATTTTCATATGGGTAGGTGCTCCTGAAACTTAACATTGAATTTCAAATGCCCTGTTTAAACTTAAACATTCTGCGTCAAAAAATAAATCACAGGCGAGAAATTGGCAGCGATTTCAATAGAATCTGTCAATTTATACCAGGTGAAGGTCAGGTTTTAAATTTCTTAGACTCCACTGTTTCTTGTAACCACAGCTCTGAGTAGATGGGAGAGTAGCGCAGATCCCCAGTAACTTAGGGATGATGGATGGTGTTTCTATGGGATATACTCTCTCTCCAAACTATAAAACATAGAAAAAGAGTGTTCCATGAGTTTTTTAAAGAATCTGGAGGGCTTCTCTTCTCCCTGGTGCTGTGCATATGGAGAAGGCATCAAATCAAATGTCTGTCATTCTTAATGGAAAAATTCTCACTTACTTCAGTATTCAGTAGGTCACCTTTAAGACATCTGTGTAGTTTCATGAGACTACTCCAAAACATTAAGGAAAAATTGGTCCTCTATTTTTATTTTTTTTCTATTTGAAAGTGACAATAAAACATCTTTTTTCAATAAGCTCACATTAAGTGACAGTTAAATAAAGAAACCGTGGCACTTCAAAGCACTCTGTAGAAATTATAATCTAACTGACCCTTGGGGTTTGGGCTATGTTAGCTCAAAGGATCCCTGCAGCAGCACTCTAGGAAAAGTCCTAAGAGAGGCATTTTTTCCTGACCATAATCAGAGGGAAAATCTATCAGCTAGAATGACTAAATTTCAAGTACTCTCCTTTTATCCCTTCAAATTTTTCATTATTTCTTATTTTAGCTTTTTCAAGAGCACTCTCCATAGCTGAGAAGAAAGAACCACTAGAAAATCCTTAGATTCATGTGCTTAAAGATAACATGCCTCACTCCAGTTTTACAAGATATTCATGACTGAAAACAGATCATGATTTCTGAATGCTCCTCTGTTCTCTGCAAGCTCAAAAACCCCACAGTTTTGTTTGCATATTCCTTCTTCTGGGACTACTTTCTCTCCATCAGAATATTATATTTTCCTGTAAAGCTCTGCTTTAGGATTTCTTGGGTTGATGTTTCAGATAAAGATTAGGTGATCTTGCCTGGATGTAAAAAAAATGCCTACAAAACCAGCATATGGCTTCCTTTTTTTGTGCAATTCTTTTTTATACATAAGCCTGTACAAAATATGGTCACAAATTCTATGTGAATCTATGAGAGGAATATGAACGCAGCAGAGCTCCCTGCTTTAGGAGAAAAATATTCTTTTAAAATGAAATGTAGGCTTTTTTGGCTTTTAGATAAATTAATGCTTATACAAAAATTATAAACAGAGTCAAAATTATTTAATAATTTCATTTCTGAGAAAAAATTTCAGATGCTGTCTGGGACATTTGTTCTGAGTAGACAAAAGGTGTGTGTTTTGCTTTTGCCTGATGTGATATCTTTGGGATGTCACATAGTTGCCAAATAGCACATATGAAAGTAAACCTACTGTTCTTCAATATAATCTTACAGAGCAGAAGGGGGCAGGGAAATCTGTTAGATGAAAATAATACAGGGCTGCTAGAAGAGGAAGAAAAAGAGAGACACTTTAAGGAAATTAACTCTTTTTGTTCTTACAAAGTCATTTGACCATTTGACAGCAGGCACTGAGGCACAATATATAGTTGCACCATGCCTTTTAGCTGTATTTGTTACAGGTACAGTATAACACAACAACAGCAACAGCAACAGCAATAGCAATAGCAGTAATAATAATAATAACAATTATAATAATAATGTTGTGTCATTGGACTAGATGAGCTGAAAGAAGAGCAGCCCAAAGGCTAGTGAGGTAACTGCTCTTGGAAAAAATTCAAAACTACTTCCTCCCATTGTGCCCAAGTGTCATCCATTCTCAGGCAACACTATTTTGGTAAAATTATTTCTTCCTGTGTCACTCATTATTCAGCGAGATTCATATGACACTGGGTTTACAAAAATTATTTTCTTAAAGAGTATAATAAAAAGTTCTGAGATGTAGAGGACATAGGATAAGTCAGGGTGGAGGGGACATCATGTAGTACTGTCAACTGTAGCCAGCAGGGTTATTGATTAAGTACAGTTGGGTTTTTTATGGCTTTATTCAATAGGAAATTCAAAAGCCACAGAGGTGGAGTCTGCACAACCTTTCTGGGCAGCTTTTCTCACTGACTAACTGTTCTCATAGTGAAAAAATACTCCTAACTCGGTTGGGCTGAACACTCTTTTCAATGCACATGTGTTGACTCCCCTTCATGGTAAGGTGCTGGAAGCCCCACACTCTCTTCTTGCACCTTCCCCATAAATAATGGACAAACCAAGCCCTTCAAAACTGACTCTCCTTCAAGCTAAGCAGCCCCAGCTCCCTAGGGATGAACTAAACTGGGAGGTTAATCTGTAGACAGGCAAGAGGTGCCCTTGGTGCCTCACATATCTCTTTAGAAAGAGCTCAAGATTTAGACAGGCAGCAGAACTACAAGTGGAAAAAAACCAGGTTGGGTGACTGGGAACACCCTGCTCTGGTAAATGCATTTGAGAACTTTAGGTACTCTTAGTGCTTCAAGAGGGAAAGTATGGACCATTCCTTCCACTTTACAAACTGGGATGCTGGTCTCCAGTTAACCAAGAGTCAAATCCAGTTCTCCTGGCAAACTTGTGTTGTCTTGTCTACCTGAGTAAATGGAAAGATAGGCTTTGTTCTGGATTTTGTTCCAGTTTAGGAGCTGTTTTATTTTTAAAGATTCATAACTATGAAGTTTTTGAGAGGCCATTAGAAAGGCTAACACATTTTTCATGGAAAATCTTAAAAATACTTATAATTCATGAAAAAATAAAAGATACAACAGAAAATTCTCAGGGAATACATCCAGTACTCAGACCAATGATGCAATTTTGAGAGAAATATGCTATATGCTGCACTTTTATGCTCCTTGAGAAGATTTAGTTCCTGCCATGACTGGAAATCTCAGTTCAACTTTAACTGTGAAGTCTCTATTCACTGTCATAATAAAGACCAACCTTGGACTGCTCTCAGTCCTTGAAGACTTGAGAATTGGTGCTGTTTCTTTGTCTTTTAATTTATAGTGATCATACTGAAATGTTTAAAAAAAAAAGAATAACATTGCCATGAAAACAAACTCCATTCCTGCTGTTACTATATTTCTATAGGCTCCTCTCCTTACTATTGCTAAACAACATGAGATTTAAAACTGTAGATTTTTTCCCCTGTGAATTGCCATTATCCCACCTAATTCAATCAAACTACCTTCAAAACTCAGTTTAGCTCCAAAGAAACATATCTTTATACATAGACCTTCAAATATTGCTTTCCTCATCCAGTATGGATTTCACTGTTTTCAGATATACATTAGTTTTACTGCACAATACAAAATACAGAAACACACACTGGCATTTTCTTTTGCCCACCATCTTTCTCTTTAAATGACTTCATGAGAATACAGTTATTTAACAGAAGGCAAATTGTTTAAATGTAGATGTAGAAAAGCATCTTTAAGATAAAGCTCCAGCGGAAATCAAGTGGAAAAGTAAATGTTAAGAGCAGCAGGAGCTGACAGATGGCAGGGGTATATGGCAAAGCAAGTATGAAATGAAAAGCTTCAGAGTCATAGCAAACAATTAATTAAAGGTATGCACTGGCTCGTGGTACAAATTGCTGCAGGTGCAGTGCAGTACTATACATAGAATAGTCTACATTACTGTGATTTGTTCATTTATATGAACTGTTACCTCAGCTGTTTATTTCAAAAAGAGATGTGACCATGAGAAAATGCAACTTCAGCAGGTAACTCAGGCCTGTAATGATAAAACCCCCCAGAATTTGCCTCTCCCCACCCCTCCACTCTGCTGACAGCCCACACTTCCTTCTTCTCATTCAAGCCCAGCCTGGCACTTCTCAGGCTTCAGGCCTGCAGAGGTGAGTGAGCTCTGCAGCTTGTCTTACAGGGACACCCTTCGGGTTACTCCAGAAGGATTGAAGAGTCACAGAACAGGAGCAGCTACTTCAGTGCTGGCCATGAGAGCAGCACCAGTGCTCAGGACAAAAAAATCCCAGTGCCTTGCCTCAGGAAAACCCCACGGGAACTGGGTTTGAGGAAGAAGCCTCCAAAATATCTCTCTGTTTTTCCAGTCTGCCTGTGCCAAGCATCCTTTCACCAGGAAGAGGATACAGGTACAAATAATTATCTTACACTTAGATTTACCACAGATGGAGGTGCAGACATAGATATACACAGAGACAGATCAATAGATGGATATATAGGGAAGTAGATAAATCAGTGTGGATTAGGTGTGTATATATATATAGATATAGAAAGGGAAGCAGAATAGCTTAGACAAAGATTTGCATGAGTTACAGCTTTTTCTACCCCCAGACAGAACCATCTGTGAATGAGACAGCACTTCAGAGGGATAAGAACATGAATCAGCCCCAAGACATTATTAGGGTGTTATTGTGGCTGCAAATGTTAATACATAATCTAAGGAGATTTCTTCAATCAGCTAGACGTAGAGAAAGGGCATTTTTGTTCAGAAACTTTCTAGATAACTGAGATTCAGCTTTATACCTTGCTTAGAAAACTGTATTCCTACTCTCCTTGTCACAGGATACATCTGGTTTTCTCATTACTGTGCAAAAAGGAACTGTGTTATTGCACCAGACAGTAACCTGAGGCTATCTGGAATCATCATTTCCATTTTTCTCTTGCTTTAATGAATGCTTCTCCATTACTGTTTCTACTACAACAAGAGCATTAGCTTTCCTCACCACTGAATTATATCAGTTGTGATTCCATTAGGAAAGTGGCTTAGAACTTTCAGAAAAGCTGGGTGGAAGTACTTTAGTAGAAATTATTTCTGATGGAAAATACAACTTGTTGTTTAAGGGTTTTAAGTTTTATAAAGGAAATATGCAATATTAGCAATGTCTGTTGAGAGAATGAGAATGTATAATTTTGAACATCATAGAATGGCCTTAAAGATTGTCTTGTTCCAACCCCTCTGCCAGGGCAGGGACACCTTTCACTAGACCAGGTTGCTGAGAGCCCCATCCAACCTGGCCTTGAACACTTCCAAGGAACATAATATGAAAAGTTTTCATTTAGATAAGGAACTTTGATATTGTTTAAAATTGTATTAGAATTTTAAATTTAATAGTAAAGCTATACAGTGTCTTTAGTGAATTATATATACTGTTGCTTACAATACCTGAGTTATTAAAATATAATATGCTATAGTGCTTCAGCATGGTTAATTTAAAATGTATTAACAAGAGAATGCATGTCACGTGAAGCTGGTGCTATCAAAATGAAACACTTCTGTGAATTTGAAGGAAACTTTTGTTCATGAAGAAACACAAACATTTTAGTTTTTACTTCTGATTCAAATGAAAACCAGTTTTGAAATACTGCATTTTCCACTGGAGATAGGAATTTTGTTTCTCTGACCAGTTCTTGTCGTCAAATAAATTTGTTCTTTGAGAACTGTTGTTACAGATGTTCACACCTAAATACATCCATGGATACAGGAAAGAGATACTGTGATTCAATGTATTACTAACAGGTATAGAAATTCTGAATTCCACAGCTGCAATTCTTCTTTCCTGTTGATTTACCATACAGCTCTCTATAAACTTATTTGTTGTTTTGTTTCATTTCTCCCAAATACAGCTGGGACCATACATCATATTTTAACTCACTGTCTGTTGTGAAATTAAAAAGCTTCTTTTTGCAGTGCCCTTTCAAGGAATGAAATACTAAAGCCTGGGAAAGATTGCTGTAATCATTTAATTAGATATCCTGCAAAGCACTGAGCTAAGTTGAACTAAAATACATGGGATTTTATAAGTCTGTGTTAAAGACAGGAATTCATAGCCCTTAGTAAGCTGTTGTGATATTATATTTATTGTAAACAGAAGCTTGTGTCTAGAGGAAGCCACCCCTGTACTGTTATTTGCAGTTTTCATATCCTGGTCTTCTAATGAAACACATTTAGAGAATGGAAAGCAATTGGAATAGCAAGAGCTATGGAAAGAAACAGAAAACCATGCAATTGTTACTTTTAGTCCAATGTCCTCTCTTGTCTAATATCAGATTTGTTGCATTAATATGCAAGAGAAGAGTGATTTTTCAAAGGCACGTAATAGCACAGTTTTATCCTTAATGCCCTTCACTTAGAATCTGGCTTACACAATGAGGCAGCTGAGTTTACATCCCTTGCAAATATTTTAATATAACAGCATCCAAAGTGACAGTGAATATTTTTATTATCCATATAAATGACCCATCACTTCCTAAATCCTGTTAAGTTTTGGCCTCAAAAATATCCTGTGGTCATGTGCTACAGAAGTTAAGTATAAGCTATGTGAAAAAATATTTTCTTTTATTTGTTTCAATTATGTTATCTTTCAACTCCATCAAATATCTCTGGGGTTTTTAAAATACAAAGTGGGAGATGTTTGATTCACCCCTTCAATTCAATAGAGCTTTCAGTTCCTCTCCTGTGCTTGCTATTCCATAGAGAAGTTTGGGGAAAAAATATCTGAAAGCTTCTGAACCCTAAATTTTTCTAGAATGAAACTCAAGCAGCAGATTTCCAAACTTTGGAGAGGTCTCATATATTTCCACCCCCCTCCACTTCTGGTTTCCATTTAGAAGAAGAATTGTTGAAATACCACGAGGACGGCTGTTTTCACTGCCATGACAGGAAGCAGGAGTGTTGGAAATGTCACAAGAAAGTCTGTTCTTACGAGATTTCCATCCCAACAGAGCAGTCTCAAGAAGTTGCTTTGCATAGTTTAGATGTGGTTCAGATAAACATCTAAACTTCTGAAGATTTTCACAAACTGAATCTGAATTCTGAAACTTCTCAGGTTTGTCTGTCACAGACACTGACCTGGCATAAAATTTCAACAAAACAAAGCAATGAACCGCTTGGCATGGAAGCATTTCTCCTCCTGCTCCTCCTGCAGCCCTTTATCAGAAATAAGTCCAAAGGCACCACAGGTGTTATACTCAGAGGCAGGCTCTCTTGCACAGTGAGTGACCTGAGTGATCTCATGTGGGAAACCAGATTTCCACAGTCAGCTCCTCCATTTCCATATCTCTACCTTCTCTCCCCTTCCTTAGTCCATCAAATTGCTTCCCAGGGGCATGTGCAGAAACCTTTTGCCTGAATCCCTCTTGTCCTGACAAACACAAGAAGGGCAGGAGAGGAAGGAAGTGAGGAATGAGTGCCCTTGCTGACCAGCAAGAGAAGTGCAATCACTTGGTCTTTCTCAGAAGGGAGGTGCTAAAATTTTTCATTCTTTGGCCAGGTCTTGCAGCTGTACAGCCACACACTGACCCTTATCTGGGAGCCAGCAGGTGGTGATGTGTTAGTTATACATGATTTCCAGAGCACTATGCACACCCCCACTTCTCCTTTCCCTAGTGCTTCGGTGCCAGTGGTGGGCTATCAGCACCAGAAGAAAATGTTCTCCCAGAACACACCCAACAGAAAGTGATGCAGTAGCTCTTGACAAATACTTTTGCTTTCCTGTATATTGAGTGGACATTTTGTCCTGGTGCTGATGGACCACCCCTGGTGTGAAAGCTGCAGTTAAAGGAATAATGGGGGAGTGCAGGAATGAAATTCTTTCATTGCTATCAAACAAAGAATTAAACTATGAGAACCTCTTCAGCTGGGAATGCTGTCAAGCCAAAATGCAGTCTTAAAACTCGAGAACAGCTGCTGTGAAGGCAAGGAAGGCACACAGAGTTCTCACTCTGTGCAAAAGGAAGCCCAAGGAGCATTTCTTTCCACTGTCAGGCTGCTTTTACTCACGTTAAGGACACTGGGGTAAAGTTTCATCATCATGGGCCCTCAATGAACTGGCAAATCTCCAGTTGTTCCACTGGCTCGACTGGGCCCCCAGTAGAAATAGTGTATCTGCATGGAAGAATCAATGTTTGGAGGGTTCTGTGGTTCCTCCCTGTGTCCTGACATTTGTATTTCACATAGAACTATGACCAGACACCTGACTCTGAGCATACATCTCCTTGGGATTCAGATTCTTATAATGATGGACAAGCAAGTTTATATAAAAAGAGGTATTAGCACAGACCTCAGCATAAGCAAGTGTTTGGGGTTAAAAAAATTCTTAACTTATTTTCTCTTTTGCATTGTTTACATGTGGGTGTCTTCTGCTATTTTTCATCCCAGCTTGGAAAAGAAATATTTGATATACTGATTTACCATGAGAAAGACTGTTCTTTTGCCATTTCTAGCACATATAGAGTTAGGAAGTGCAGAGATCTCACAGGAGAAGGTCTTCTCAGGAGCTCCTAAATTACTTATGATTCGCTGAAGTGTCCAGTTTTTCCTGAACTCCACTAAAGTCAGAGGAACTGCAGCAGAAGCAGAATAATTTTTTAAACCTTTTTCAATTGGTCAGGGCTTTGTGTGTTTCTCACTCATGATGTATTTCTGATCTCAGAGGCTCTTTTGGTCATCACTTGGGTGAAACTAGGAGTGGTAAGTCACATGTGCACAGAGTTAAAGGCTGAATTAATGTGTGTTTGAGACATTAAGACAATCCCCCACATCCATGTTATGACCCAGAGACAGCCATGGAGAGCTAAAATGTACTTGGAGACGTGAAGGATAAGGATATATTTACTGATCTTTTGTCCTTCTCTGCCTATCTGGTAGTAGGGAGAGATAATGACATAAGCAAATATTTCAAACCAGGGTACTTAATAATTTTTATATGAAGAAGTCACACTTTTGCAGAGGCTGTACATTTCAGGTCTTACAAAAAGGTAGAATTTCAAGTGGCTTTGTTTCTTCAGACTTAAAAACAGTCTGAACTGTAATAACACATCCTATCAGACTAGTAAGCCCAATTTCATTTTTTTGTTTTGTTTTGTTTCATTGCATTAGAAGAATCAAGATGATGCAGTCCACATGGAATGCAAACCATGGCACTGAATCGCAAATTATATGGAAATATGCCTTTCATCTTAATTATAGACTGGACAGGGGAATGTACTATATTCTCTCATAAATGTGAGACGAGGGAAACTTTCCCAGGGTGTTTTGCTTTTACATTTCTGACTCTTATTTGGTTGAAAACTTATCAACCCATGTGATCCTGAGCTGTCTGACTTTCCATGATAAGATTGAAAGTATGTAGGAAATGTTTTCCCAGCACTGCCAGAAAAGGTCTAAAGGGCTGGGATATTAAAGTCACAAATTTCTGCTTCTCCATAACCCTTTAAAACACTGTCCCTTGGCTGAAATGGTAACTTTATTTTCAGATAGACAGGTAATTTTGGAAAATCTATCCCCATTCTAACTGAATGTTTTATATCTCCATTCTTGGTCTTCTTTCATACATCAGACATTTTGCTAATTTTATCCTGGGTTGTTTTGTGTTGAAGTAAAACAAAGGAGGAGTTTTTAGCTTTTGAAAAAGGGCCAAATCCCACTCAAAAGCGGTGTACAGTAGTACTGAAATCAGCTGCCCTACAATCAGGTGCCCAAGGGACTAGGGATCATCAGTGTTTTATCTAGGAGGACTTCTGCTTTGACCCACTGTCATTCCCTTTACAGATGCATCCTGAGAAGATCTGATTTAAACTTATACAAGAAGAGGTAGAAACTGTCAAAAATATTCCACTGGCAGACAAAAACATTTAGCTAATGCTATTTTTTTTTCAGAGTACTTAAGGGGACAGATATAATTTCAAGTACATTTGCACATTAGAAATGAAGTGTGCATCAATTGCTTTTATATATCAATGTTTCCAGAATTATTAATTCCTAATGACTCAGACAAAGTGGATTCCCAGTGAGACCCCTGAGCAGCATTTTCTCAGGAGTTATGCACAGTTGCTCTCAGTCGTCTTATCTGGTTTTCATCCCTTTTGAAAATTGTAGCCTCTCCATTTCTGATTTTTCAAAAGGAAGAACCTGTGTTCAGCCTGCCCCATATTCACACTTTTTCATAGCTATAAACCATTCAGAGCTAAGGTACAGAGGCCCCCAGTTTGTCCCTGGGGTCAAAAGCTGTTGGAAAGAAGGAAATGTTAAGGGAACTAACATGTGTAAATAATTTGGCAGAGGTGTCCTAAAAATAAACCTTTGGAGTGGAATATAATACTAGCATTAGGAGTGGACAGAATGCAAGGAAGAGTAGAACTGAAGTCAAGAGTCTTTGGATCATTTGAGATGATCTGAGCCAGCAGGTGGTAAATGTAGTTCAATATTAGCACACATCAAGTAATTTGTCTGCAAGCAAGAAACTGATGCAAGAAGTATTGTATGTGTTGAATTAAATAGTCATCCAGCACCATTCTCTGTAAAAAGACCTGGGAGTTATTGTGGAAAAATAGAAAAATAATTGAAGCCAGCAGCCAGCTGCACAGCTGTGTTAAAAAGATAAAAAAAAGAAAAAAAAGAAAAAAAAAAGGATGAAATATGCAAGCAGAATGCCAGTTTGCAGTAGCCAAAGGATAGAAGGGCAAAGACAGGCAATGTGTTTTCTGTGTTAGCTATTTGCAAGAACCTGTACGGAGTGCCAGTGATTGTACTGTGGGAAAGACATTAGAGCCAAGGAAAGGGGGGAATGATGAGAACAGCTCAGAAGAAAGCAAGGAAGAGCTAGGACCAGACAGTCTTAGAGAAAGGAGCCACTGAGTGGCTTAATGAAAGTTAGGTGTGTAAGAAAGGGAGTGACAGAATACTCAGAAACATTAAATACCCTCCTGTAAAGAGCTCCAGAACTACACATATAATCTTGAAATTACAATGCAAGAGTTAAATAATTAAACCAGCCATAGCCATAAGAGAATAGAAACTTCACGTTTCAAAGATGAGGTCTGAAATCAGTGGGATGAGACAGAGTTACACCAGCTGAAGATAGAGGTTATCCAATCAGCTGCAGAGGAAGAGCATAAATCAATGATTAAAGGAGCTTATGTTTCATATTAATCACTCACAGAAGCTCTGAGGAAGAAAACAACTGACTCACCTCCATTAACACGGTGGGTGGAAAGCTGCTGGCTGTCTTCCTGCCTGTTTGCCCTCAGATAATGCCTCTGGTGACTGTTCCTGCTTGGTTTAGGAAGGGGAATCCTCCTGAAATTTTTTGAGTTGCTTGCAAACCAGCTCTACTCCCTTGGAGATTAATTTCCCTGAGATATTCTTGTTTCCATGTGTCTTACCATCATCCTGTTCAACTTCTCCCTCTAAAAAATGTGCTTTCCTTGAGGTGACTGTGCTGCAGAGAGCCAGTACTAATTTGGGATGCTTCTGAGGGGATCATCTCCTGTCTATTGCATGAAACCATCGGCTGAGTCAATATTTGACACCGTTCCCTCTAAAGCACAAACTCACTGCAGTGTTCTTGCCTGAAAAATATGTGGAGGCTAGTTGCCCTGTGAGGTAGAACAGTCTATCCTGGAAATCCATGGAGCAGTACTGCCTGAAAAAGTGACATTTTCAACCTTTTCTGTATCATCCCGTTTTCATATTGTTTCAAGTCATCACCTGAACTGAATATGCAAGTCCTTCATGCTCACAGTACAAGGAAATGGAGCAGACCTATTACAGAAAATTAATGAGTCTGAAAGCAAGCAATAATAATAATAATAAAAAACTTTGTTATTAAAAGCAAAGCCATAGGAAATGGGAAGGAAGTAATTAGAAAGTGTTTTAATATTTTACCTTAACCATTAGGATTATATTAACAGGCTTGGGGCTTTCTGATTGAAAACAAGACCTGCTAGGAGAGTAAAAGCCCTGAGCTGTGTGATTGCAAATCATGTGAGAAGATGTTCCTCAGCTCAGCAATGAATAGTGGTCGGTGATGCAACCAGTGAGCGTGGCTGGAATTTCAAGGTGTAATAAGGCATGGTGAACCCACAGGGTCAGCCCATCTGTGGAAAGGAAGGAAAACATATTGTTGATTCAGGGATGTGGTTAGCACTTAAGGTAAAGACTGACCGACAGTGATTTATAGCTTCAAATTCCTTTTCACACTTGTGTGAGAACCTGAACCAAACAAAATACAGACGTTTAATATTGTACAGGATATAGAGTTTTTCAGGGTGTGCTGGCATATTGGGTATCAGAGTTACATCCTAAGTGTATGACGCTGCAACATAAATATTTAACATAAAATAACAGCCTCTGTAGAGAGGAGGTGGGATAGCAAAGACAGAACAAAACATGGCTGCAAGTTAAAAACTTCATTCCCAGATCAACAAACTTTCTTCACGCAACTGAGAAGTCACTTTCAATCTGAGTCAGGAGGACACTTGCACACAGGTGTGATCTTAACTTCATATAGTTAACTTCACATAGTTAGGTGTCATGTTAGAAGAAAAACACTGAATAATTTCACTAAAACTGGGTGAAGTACATGACTCTTGAGCTGACATATTCAAGTGACAATTGGTAGACAGGTAAAACCAGCTGTGTCAGGGCTGGTTAAGTTTTCTCTCACTGGGTTTCATTGGGTTGAAAGAAACTTGAAGAACTTCTTGTAAACAGAGATTATGAAAACTTTAGATTTGCCAAAAATGTGTAAAGCAGCAACACAGGTAAAACAAAAAAAACAACAAACAACCCAAACCCAAGCAATTAAAAAATCACACATTTGAGCATAACTTTCCTAAAAACAATTTTTAAAATCTATAAGTAATTTTGAAGATTGTTTTTTATGAACTCAGACAGAAGCAAAAGGGGAAGTGGTGGTTCTAAGACTGAAAATTATTTTTATAGAGTACTAAGGAAAACTAAGTATTTCAGAATCAGAAGTTCACTTCAATTGTTTGATTTTAGGGGTTTTTCAATTATGTAACTTCCAAATATATTATTTTATTGCTGATGTTCATCTGTCCAGATTCTAAATATTCTCTTAAACACACGGGCCATTGTCAATTATTTCTTTTGTTGTACTCTCTAGATAAAATTGTGTGTGCACCATGTATTCGATCCAATATCTGGGGGTTTTGCCCTTTTCTTCCCTGAAACGAACAAAAGAGAATCAGGTATATTAAAAAGAGAAAGAGAAATATCTTTTTAATCTACCTCCTCCTTACAGTCTCCAAAGTAAAATTCAGTCCAAACGACATTACTCTAAATATCTTTTCTCTCAAAGAGACAGTTAAAGTGGAAAACAATGACAGGACAAATGTTCATCACATTATAGATGTGCTGCTGAAAGCCATGCAGATACTTCAATGGCAGCTAACAAAGTAAAATGAATACAGACAAGAACAGAACATTCTCTGTTTAACTCAGGCTTGGTTCCACCCAGTGCCATTACAATAAATAACCAGCTTGAGTTTCTTTCACTTCTATTATCATGGGTTTGAGACTTTGCTGGAGTACCTTGAGGGAACAAGAAGAATTTGGTTCTGCTTTCACTTTCAGAAAACTTGTCCAACTCAGAGCAACCTTGAACAGTGCCTAGCATTTATTTCCCCAGAGTAGACATAAAAGAGGATTCCCTTTTCAAGTATAATCCACTCTGTAAATCCCTCAAGAGCCATTTGACTCAGCCAACATTATCCTCTGGCCTTCCATGGCTCAGAGTGCTGGCAGAGGCTCCACAGCCAGGCTGAGGCTGAGCTTTCAAGAGTGATCACTGTTGTCATTTATAAATCGTGTGGCGGCTGTGCCTTTGAGACCCAGGCATGGGGGAAAACCCCTCTGTACATGAAATGATTAAAAAAAAAAAATCCGCTTGCCACAAAGCCCTTACAAAGCAGCAGCTGCCTCCTCAGTAAAGCATCCTTGCTGGAGACAGCTTGGATTAGCCTATATATTCCCACACCTCTGTGTCTGGGTCAGTAGCACCATTCACTCTCCATGGAAAGTTTTGCTTTGCTCTGAGCCAAGAGTTAGTCCTGCCAAAAGAGGTATGATAAACGTCTGTTGCCTCCAAGCAAAATATGGAAAACAGCTTCTTTTCTCCGACTGCTTGTTTGTCTATTTGTTTGTTTTCTCATGGTGAAAGTCTCTATCTTGCTGGGGACATTACAGGCTGGTCTGAAACTACAGCTTAAACTTCTTCTGAGATACTCTCCCAATCCAGCTTGGAGCAACACATTTGATGTAGGCACATCTAACCTTTCAGAATAAAGCCCTGCAAATCACCAGAGCCTTTCCATCAGCTTTCTTCTGGCTCCAGCAGAAGTGCTTGTTCACATCACTGGGAGGAAGAAGCAGAATCAAAATGGGATAGGGGAGTCCTGTTGCTAGTAGCACTGTCCCCAGTCCCTTACTGCCCCTGCCCCCAGGGAACAGCACCTCTGGGCATCTGCCACCAGCTCCTTGAACCCCTCCTGGGAACATGGGAGCCTGACACGAGTGCTCTTCTTCATATTCCTCCATTTCTGATCCTGCAAATCCCCACAGCCCTTGTCTTTTGTTGTGCTCCACAGTCTGCTGTTTATCTCCACATGTTTGTTTTTCCTCTGTCTCCTTCTCTTCCTGGGAGGGCCAAAAGGTCTTGCTAGGGTTGAACTGGTGCCTGCTCCTAAATGAATTACAAAAGGAATAACTGTTTTTTCAACTTCTGATTTTTCTGTCAAAGCTGGTTGCTGTCAGTCAAGAAAATGGTATCTGAAGAAGGGGAAATTATTTCCTCCTCATTCCTTCCCTCACTCGCGTGGAAGCAGAAAGGGCTTATGCTTTTACACAGATGATGGATGAGTGACTGCTGAGATGAGAGGAGACATTTCTACAGCTTTACCTAAATTCTTGTTTTTGTAATGTTAAAGATTTCAGAAATTTTTAAAACCAATAAGTTCATAGCCTGAAATTCATCTGAGGAAAAGCCCTAATTTATTAACGCCACCCTTTCCTGCTCCCCCACCAGGAAAAGGCACACCCTCAAGCCCCAAGACAACAAGCTGAATGAATAACTGCTGCAACAGGAAGAGGAATATAAAATACGATTTAATGAGAACTTTTCTAATTTCAATATATATATATCTGACCTGGGCAGAGCGGCATTGCTTTGGAGGTGGAAATTTGCAGGTCACCAGCTAGGAAAGAGTAAAACACAGATGGGACTTTTTCAGTGCAGTTACAAATGGACATTTGGTATTCTTCAAACAAGTGCATATTTGTGCCAAAGAGCTGCCACTGAAAGATGCACCAGGGCTAATCACATCTGCTGTTTCCGTAATTGTCCCATTCTAGAGAAATGAGATTTCCTCCTCTTAGCCTGAATCAGTTCTACTGTTCTTTTAAAAAATGAGTGCTTATGTGGGCTTATCTGAAACTTAGTTTGGGAATATCCCCAGTACTGCAAGGGCAGAATAAAGCAGGGCTGTAGGCTTATGTATGTAGAATTACACTGCTGCTTGCCATGATATCGTGACAGTACTTGCCAGATGCCACAACAGATGTTCACCATAAATTTAGCACTGAAGAAATGGATTTCATCACTCAAAAAAATTATCATTCTGCTGTTTTGTGAAATGTTTGCAAGAAATTGCTTTCTTTTAAAATCCACATCTTTTCCTGCCTATTCTTAAGTCACTATTCTTCCAACATCTTCTCTCATATGTTTTATAGTAATTCCATTGTATTGTCATTATGTTATTGTGTCTCCCCTTTTGCTCACCCCACACTTAAAAAAAAAATTCAGAGTCCATTTGAACCTGAAGAATTTGGCCAGTTTAAAGAAAAAATAGCCTGAACAATGTTCTCAGGAGAAGTTTCCTAGCAGATGGTGTTACAAGTTCTTTTGTGTCAAAAAATGGAATGTTTTATAGACTGAACCTACAATATTTTTGTTCTTTGTTGTTGTTTATTTGCAGAATTGTTAATGATCACTATAAAAATGTCTCAGCTGGGATCAAAACACCACTGTGCTACAGATTGGCTAATACGTGTTGTCAAAAATTAAGACAAACTTCTATATAGAAACTTGGAAATACTATTATTCCCTCTTCAACTATGGAAAAATGTAACACTGGGACAGCTGGCCTGCTTAATGGAAAGCTGACTTCTAGGCATTGAGAAGGGATCATCATTATAAACGCAATCTTAGAGGAAGACAGAATTGGATCCAGTTTGCCTGAGCGCTAAGAAACTTCCAAAGAATCTTCTATTCCTGGGTACAAGTCAGTGAGAAACTGAATTAGAATTGTTAGCATCTAAGGTTAATAACTGAGAAATTAAATTCAGATGTAATAAGAAAATTAGACAGTTCTCTACCACTGTATAATAAAATTAGATATTTTATGTAGGTTTCAAGTTACTGAGGTAGAAGTGAGAGGATAATGGTGTACAGGACTTTGAAAATAAAGATGGTCAACACACTGCAGACAGAGCTGTCCAGAGTAAAGTTATATCTATTGTTGTTGTAGAAAATTTGCTTTAGTTTTGTTACGTGTAGATGAAAAGGGTCATGACAGTCAATACATATTTAGGCAACAAACAAAATGTCAAGGAGCATTTCTATGTGTATGAAGATGTCAGTGTCACAAAGTAAGTGATCTGTCTGACAAACTTTCAGGACCTGATAAAATCAATACTTTGTGAGAACCTAATTCACAATTTAACAATCATATAAATCATTCTTCTTTCAAGTAGGGTGCCAGTGGGTACTTTTTCCTGACCGATGCTAATTTCATCGATGGGTATCTGCAAAACCCTGCAGGGCTCTTGTCTGAGGGACACCCTGGGAAAATGCACCTCTTCCCTTACACTTCCACTGATGCCAGAGATAACAAAGGAATTGTGCTTGACTTCCTTAAACATGTCTACTGTGCTTTTTTTAAACTGATCACCAGAATCTCCTTAAATGCAGTTGAGCTCATTCAAGGGAGGCCTTGAGTTCCTAGGCTTTGATGTCAGCATGCAGGCACTGAGGACTGCTGGCCCATGAGTCATTTTTGTGCTGTACTCTCTCACAGCATACTCGTGCCTGCCACTGAGCTGGAGGAATGGTCTCCACTGTTATCAGACTGCTCCAAGAATGTGGATGCAGTAATTGCTCCACTCTTTAAGCCTCTTGTGGTTTCTCCGAATGGCATTCCTTCAAACTGCAGCCAGAACAGATTAACCCAGAGACACAAAGCTCACAATTAAAATAAATACATTAAAAAAAAATTCTTAATTTTCTCCAGTATCAGAAGATACTGAAAGCAGTCAGGTGCTGGCACTCAAATGTATATTTTAGTGAGAAAATCGAGGATGCCCAAGAGCTGTGGGTGCTCAGATGGGGAAGTGGAGGTACAATCAGGTCTGGTCCTGAATAACAGAGTAACCAAGGGAGAGGAGCAAGGCAGGGCCAATGGAACTGACTTTTCCCCTGTACTCTGCGAGCAGGGCACAGCTGCATTCTCCATGCACCCTATAAGTCATTGACAGCAACTGGGCACAGCCCCATCTCCTTCAGAGAAAGCGAATGCTGAGCTCAGTGCTTTCACGGGCAGCTGAGGAAAAACCTATAGCTCTTTGGCTGTGAAAGACAGAGTGTGAGCTTTTCACCCACAGATGTGTTTTCTCTGGCCGTCCCGTGCCACCCTCTGCAGTACAGGTCTGCAAAGTTCCTTTTTTCTTCAGTAAATTCCAGCATCTCTTACATGTTTACATTGGGGAATGCAGGAAAAGTGAACGTATGTTTTAAATGAAATGTAACTACTGTCAGAAGCTACTGGGAAAAATTGAGCTACCACCCAGCTAGATCTGTGGGTAGGCTTTTTTATAATTCAGTAGAAAAATGAGACAGCAACTCACACATGCTACATCCATCACACTTCAAAGAAGTGTGCATATAAAAACATATTTGTGGTGTTGTTCAGCATGCTGAACAAGCTTCATGCAACAACCTGTATCTTCCATCTGTCTGTAATTTCCAGTGGCTCCACTAACAACTTGCTGCATGAAAAGGCATCAACATTAATATGAGTTTATATCAGCAGCACTTGTCAAGAAATATTTCCCTACCTTCCCGTGCCATGCACCATCTCAAAGAAACACACGAGGCATTTTATTGCAAACGCTTTGGCTTTTCGGCCAGAAGCTGGAATTTACCATGGAAAGCAGACAATCCATGAAAAAAAAAAAAAGTTTAGCTGAAAAGCTAATTTTCCTTCCAAAACAGATTATGCAGCAGTGTTTCAGCCAGCTGTGCCTGGAGTACTGCTAACAGAGAAGGCCACAGGGATAAGCACAGGGGCACCAAACCAGCAGATGGACTTGGAGGTTCTGCAAACTCTTAGCTCAGGGGACAACAGCATTTTCAAACAGGATAATACCACCACTTTTACAAGAATGAAGAAGAAGGTGTGGGTGATAGCAGAACAGATGGCATGTCACTGATAATTTCCCAGCTGGAGAAGCCTTTGATAATAATAAGGTGCCCCTTGTGTGGGGCTCACTGCTTCCATGTTTCTCGTCTGTTGCTGCCCAAGGAAGCCCATTACACAGGTCTTCTGTGCAACACCATCATCATTTCATACACCTAAAGATCTCAGTCCTTCCACAGGTAACTCTCTTGTATGCTGCAGAAACATTTACTCCTATGAGGTTTCATCCATATCTTCACAGGACCTCTTGCTTTCCAGAATCAGGAATGCAAAAGCTACAAAGAGAGAGATCTCATGTACTCTACAGGGCCATTAGAAACAAATTTGGAGCTTTATTTTTAATATTATTCCTAGCTGCTGAAGCATTAAAGCCCAACAAGTCTGCGCTTCGCTTTATGACTGGCCATGCTGGCATGGCCTAAATTTCAGACCCTGAACTTCAGAGACTTCTGAAACTGAAAAGCATCAAAATTTTGGGTAAAATCTTTGCTCTGGTGAGTTGATGATGACAATGTTAGGTGGCATACTTAGTTCACTGGTTTATACCTTGCAGCCATGCACAAGAAGTGACTCACCTGTTAGGACACATTTCTGTGTTAAGGGCTTGATCCAGAGCATACTCAAGTGAATCTTTCCACAAACTCCAGAAGGCCTCAAGCCTCCAGTGCTGACACAAATACTTGAAGGATTTTGGAACAGCTCCCACACAAATGCTTGCAGTTCCTTCCTTGTTTTTACCTCACATGCTTCCACAACACAACAATTAAAGCTATGGGATAATTCTGTTGGTTTGTGTTTTGCCCCCACTTTCTCCATCTCCAGATAAATGGCACAAGAGAATTCCCACACTGAGGTCTGGGAATGTTGCGTGGTGGGAAAGTTTTATTTCCAGTAATGACATCTGTAGTCACATGCACCCAGGGAAGAGATGAGACCCCTGTTTTGCCCAGCGGAAGAGATAAAAGAAGGGTCTTGTAAACATATCTCTCACCTCGTGCATGTCTAAGAAGGTTCCATATAAATAGCACCATAACTTTTGCACTTGATGGCACTTGAGCGCATTATAAGCAGCAACAGGTGGGAGGCATGTTTGAACAATTGAGCATGCTGTAATAACCGTGCTTAGGAGGTCTATTATGTTCCTAATGCAAATTCCACATGCATGTTTGGTTATTTCAAACAGTTTGGGCTTTCTGACTGGATTAGGGGGGGCTGTTAGACAGGCTAGACAATGTGAGTCTATAGTTTGAGAGAGAGTAAGATGGGTTTTGTTTAAGCAGTTTTGGGGAGAAGAAGTAAGGCAGAAGAAGTGCCTGCCACAGAGCCATTTTGTTCAGCTGAGCCATGATGGACAGCTAAAATGTTCACACTTTGTATTTCACACAGGGTTAATGCTACCCTGAATAGCTATTTCCCCCCAGGATTGCATAGTACTGCAGAATGTAAAAGGAAAACTAAGTTTAGAATTAGGATATACAAGGGAAAAAATGCAGATAGGTTTTTGGCACTGGACTGTGGATGAAACCCAAGCCAAGAGCGCTTTGCATTTTCTAAAGATATTTGGAAGTGAATCGAAATTGCAGAAATGCCTACCTCTGGGAACTGGAGAACAGGGCATAGGAATCTGGAGAACTAGAAAAAAAAATTAAAGAGCACAGCCAAAAACTTCATATGGCTCAGCACTTGATGGTATAATGTTGCTCAGCAGGACAAGAATCACAGTCCCTGCACCACAGACGTCAGTCAGGGAGGAAGATTATTGTCTGTAGTCCCTTTCCATGAAAATCAAGAAGACAATGAAGGGAAGTGCTATTGCTTTTTGAGATTAACAGCAATTTGTTAGTTGCAGTTTTTTATTTCTGAATCAGAAATTTATTTTAAAGAGAGACTTCATGAACTGGCATCTGCAACTTTCTCCGTCAGCACCACATCCTGCATAACATGAAATTCTGTAATCTGGAAGATGTGCATGGAGGAAAAAAAATGACAAATTGTTAAAATTATTATTCCAAATTAACCCCAAAAGCTCAGCTCTGCAGAACTATAGAGGCACAGATTTTATAGGGTACAGAAAAATACATTGGCCCTTATGCTCTGTGCCCACAAACAAAACTGATGCTAGTGTGTGCTTCATTTTTGCTCTGAACTTCTCAATATGCTCCAACTGGAATTTGTGGTTAACTTCCAAGTGGGTAGAACAGGTCAAAAAAACAACACTTAAAACATATGAAAATATCAATAATGTTTTCATTTTTCAAGATTTAAAGCAGACTTGTCTGATTGATCAAGCATAATTCAAGTGATATTTTATTACCTTTCCTCCAAAATGATGAGATTATCATGTTTATTCTTATGTTATCCAAAGCAAGGGTTTTGTAAATCAGCCATTCATTTTTATAAAATAAGTTTTTATTTTACTCAGAAAATAAGATTTAATTTTCTGGTTTTATTTAGAACCTAAAATAAGGTAGGTCTTTCCTATTTCAATAGCTACATCCATTTAGAAAAAAATATTTGAAGAACAAAAGAATACCCTCAAAAATGACAGACAGTCAATCACTTTTGTGATGGACTTCAATACAGTCAGTTCTTTAAATGTAAATGTTTATATTTGAACACTTGCTGCCTGGCTTTTCTCCTGGGTAAGTAGCAGTTCATTTTGTAGGCACTGAACTTGCAGCCTTCAAAGCTACACAGTAGAAGCCAGTGGGAGTCTTGGTACTGACTTAGTGGGAGAAGGATTAAGCTTTCAGACACTATATTGATGACTGTCTTGGAAATAAACTGTCAGTATAAACTCACCAGATGCAAGACAGGGGTTTGAGCTCATATGCATAAGTATGTGAGCCACTTCTCCTCTTCAGTTATCCCCAGTTCTGTTCCTGTAGTGCACCTTTCATCAAGACCCTATTCAAGGGTCATTTTTCTAAAGAGCACTTAAAAAAATCCAGTGAGCTCTTTTCTTCTTTGTACTTGTGTTCAGGAAAGAGAATCTGTGGGTTGTTTTGTCTGGGTTTTTTTCTTTATAGCCATAAAAATTTTTGATGTGAATTGGCTTGTAGCCAAAAGCATTTCCTTGTATGAATTTATTTTAACATTGTTATTAGATTTGAGTGACACAGTTGCTGCAAGTGAAGTTATTTTTACAGGCACAACACCCATAAAGGCAGCATAAATTTACACAACTCACCCCATTTTCTTTCCTTTTTGCCTTCTTCTTAGGAAGAGATAGCTTCTAGGGATAGGCAGTAAATTCCAGCATCTTTTTCACTTAAATCTTGGCTTTCAAAGGAGTCATAAGTCAGGCAACTTTGAAAAAGACCTGTCTGAATCACTTAGACCTTGCAAGACAGAAGAATAATGACTAAATATCTTTAAGAATTTGGAAACTGTCAAGAAATGTGCGACCACAAACTATCATGGTGGGCTTTGTCATGAAGACTAGTACATTGAGAACTGGACTGAGACCTCTAAGCCATGTCAGAAACATGTACAATAGAAAAGGAATTGATCTCATGCTACCAATTGTTATACTCAAACCTCTTATATGACAGTACCAATTAATAATTATCAGATCCAGCTAAATCCAAAATGGAAGGTTTTACATAGCAATATTGGCCATCTGTACTCTGCAGTTCTACCTCCACTACAATTTACAATAAAATTCCTTAGAACTGTTCAAATAAATTCAATGGGATTAGTGAAGATATGGTCCAATCTTGATTTCACTAAGGATATGTGACAATGAACTCAAGTCACTGTGCAAGAAATCCTGGCTCAACACCAGGAAAAACAGAAGTCACAGTCAAGCACTGGAACAGGCTGCCCAAAATGGTGGTAGCATCTCCGCCCTTGGAGATATGCTGAACTGCCTGGGCAAGATGCTGGGCAGCCTCCTGCCACTGCACCTGGTCCAAGCAGGAGGCTGGGCTGGAAACCCTGAGGATCCCTGTGCACCCCCAGAGACTCTACAGCTCAAAGTCCTTCTCCCTAACAGTACTGGAAAGTAGGAAATGGGATGTGTATATGTCTCTCATGTATAACACTTCAAAAATCCCCAATGCTTCCACATCACACAGCATTTCACTTGCACAAAGTCATCCTTCATATTTTCACTGTCAGTAAACTTTGGTAATTCTGTAATTCTCCTCCAGTTTCTAGCTGGCTAAGGGTTAAAGATGAGTGCTTCTCAGGAGCCCAGTGCTGGGTTTGTAAGGGGTTCTGTCTGGTTTTTGTCTCTGAGAGCTGCCTTTCAGCCAGCCTGTGCTCCTCTTGCTTTTCCTTGGCTTGACTCTGCCTCCTCTGCATCTGAGTACATTAGATACGGAGTGTGGGGGATTTACAGTGCTGCTGGCAGTACCAGACAGAGAATAGCTTTGTAACTGTATCCCTGTCTCCCAGCAGAGAAAATCTTTGATGGAGATCTCTGCTCACTAATGTACATGTAAGAACAGAACCCCTCAATGCCCGCCTTTCATTAACATTGTAGAGAGAGTTATGCACAGGCTGTGAGGAGAATGGTGAAGCCTGAGCACGACATGTGTGTGTCTCTGTATGCCAAGCCAGACCCTTCCTTGCTATAAATCTGTTGCCTGAATATTGCTTTATCATGCTGTGGTCATTCACATCAGGCAAGGAGAATCTGACCTATGACATTCTCAAAAGTTTGTGCTTCTGAAGTTATAATATCCACAGGTCATCAAAACTTCTCTGTACCTCACTGCTGCCTCAAAACTAAACCCAGTGGTCACAACAAAACCTTTAAGGACATGTGTCCTTGGAGAATTATTTCTGAATAACAAAGCTGAGGTCTAAAGTTGTGACACTTATCTGTGCCTCATCTCAGTAACTAGAAATGTGCTGAGCTCTCTGGATATTTGGCTAAACACGCCAGCCAGATGGCTCCCCAGTGGGCAGAGCGGTGAGAAGCATTCTGGAAGATTTGCACAACATCATGTTACATGACATCATGCTACCTTGTCCAGGAGAGCCATAAAGAGGGTCTGAACCTCGCAGAAGATATCTGCTCCCGGAGCTTGGAGATTGCTTAGGAAATGAGCACATAGGCTGTGTCTACAGCACTGAGGCAGAAACAGGCTGGACACGAGGGGATGGCAAACAGAAAGAAATCTAAATGTGATTTTCTGATGGCAGGTCTCCATAAATACTCTCCATTATTTTTTGAATAACTTCCAAAATTCATCCAAAAACAAAAGTGGCAAAACATCAGTTCCCAGTGCACAACCCAGCAATGAAAAGATAAAATACCTGGCTTTTCAGGGACTTATTACTTTCTTATAGCACATTAAAGAACAGACATAATGCTTTGAGCTGAAACCTGTTCCTAAGCATTCCTGCAGGATCCCAGCATACAGTAGTCCTCTCAAAATTATATTCAGCAGTTGACTACTAAAGAAATGTTCTATTATTAACTAACATGTAATTAGTTCATTAAAAAATACCTCAGCTGAATACTGTGTAACATAATACAGCCTACTACTAGAGTGAGGAGATTTCAGGCCCGGCACAAATGGAAGTGAAATTACAGTGCAAAGAAGTGGAAAGGAGACAGTGCCAGCTGGCAGGGTACTAAGTGTTTCAAATTACTGTATGTTTATGACCTCTGTGTTCTTAAACAAAATTAATTAGATTATGCTATTCGAGAATCTTGGAATGCAGTGGCCACATGCCAAACTTATCTGAACCACACATCTTAAGTTTAATTAAGAGGTTCTTAATTTCTCCAGGTATTCCTTTTATACACACATATACTCACACGTGTGTGTTTAAAGTGGTGCCTGTGGGAAGTGATAAACAACAGACTGCGATTTCTGGGGTGTCTTTAAGGTGGCTGCTTGCTTAATAGGACTTGGGGGCTAAACCCATGAAAAGGCTTGGATATGACTTCAATGCTCACCTGCTACTTTAGGTCCCCAGTCAAAAATTCTGACCCTCAGGTTCCTTGTTCAGTTGCCATCTAAGTGTAGGGTGTTAAACCATGTTGCAGGGAGCTAAGCATTCATTGTTATAGTTTTCTGTGTCTTGTCTATGAAGTTCTACTGCTTACTGTAACCCCGTGCTGTGGGGCGCTCATCAACAGACTGAGCACCACTAGAAAAAAGAATTCAGATGGTTCTCCTCCCTGATGCTGCTCCTGAGGTCAGAGCAGCATCATCCACCTGTGCTATGAAAGGGGTGGGTCCATTTCCTTCACCAACCAAATAGATTTGAATTCTCATGCACCATATAGCAGAGAGCATCTTCCCATTTAGAAGATAATGTTCTGTACGGTTGGAAGAGGGACTTTGAAGAGGATGAGTGGGTCCTTAATCATCCTAATGAATGTCATTCCCACTACTTTTCTCTGACATAGTGAACATTCCCCAGTTCTGAGGAATGCAGGGAAAAGCTTCAAAGAAAGGTGAGAAAGTCCTTTGCCTGCAGAACCCCAGAGACTGGGCAGTAACGCATATTCCAGCAAAGAGTGAAATGTGTGCTTGAATTTCATCAGGTTTACAACATCCTTGATGCTTATGCTGAATGCTGAGCAACAATGGAGACAGACTCTCACCATACACTCCTCTGGGCACGCTTTGAAAGAAAGAACAATCTGTCTTTCTTCCATCAGCTTTGAAAGCATTCAGATGCATATCTTTTACAAGACATTTCAGGACTTTGAATTCTCAGGAGAAACACTCAAGGAAAAAAATGCAAAAACCCCCCTTGAACTGAAAAGAAATTTAAGCTACCCTTCATTGTTGATGTTTTCTAGTGGGCAGTACTGTGGCTTGCCAATAAACACGATGGTCCTTTTGGAGCCCACGCTCTTCGGCATGTAAAACTCACCTCACACTTACGTCCCTATGTCAGGGCTGATGATTCCCCTGCAGTGGTTGAGTGTTGATGCCCACCAGTATGGACGGATAGATCTGTCAAGCTAGTGGTAAAACAGAGATTGGGGAGTGTCCATAGCTCACAGAACTTTTGCTCAGAACAATATTGCTCAGTGGTGGTATTTTACATGTTCAGTGCACAAAGCATATTTGTAAACTCAGAGATCTACTTGTATGAATAGGCCCTGGAAGGGCTTGTCTACTTGTCCATGCTGGACAGGCACTTTACTACTCTGTCTCCTTCTATTCCTTATTAACAAGTGGTAAAGCTAAAATATTCATCACTGTCATGCAAGAAATTGAGCTGCAAAACCTTGGGTAGAAGTAAAGATTTCCCTTGGACTCCACTTTCCTTATTCCTCTGTGTACCATTGAATTGGCAAAGAAAATGTAAAAAGAAACCTTTGTGACTGTTAAGTAGCTGCCATTTTGGCTAACAAAAATAGAAATGATGGCTCAACCCTACCTGTTCAGACTGAAGGGATCTCTCTTCAATAAACACAGACCAGAACAGTCATCTGTAGCAAATACACATTAGTTATCAAATGTGATGGGAAAGTTTTTAAGGGCCACTGCTGTGAAAAATTAATCATGTTAAAACTTGACCATGTTTTCTCTGAAACAGCTGGCTGCTTGTCGCCAGGATTTGGATTCAATAACCTTTTGCTGAAAATGAGTCTTTACACACATGCTACAGGATTAGATTAAAACAGTTTAGTGCTCTGACCTCCAGAATTTCTCTCATTTTTGTTGTGCAGAATGCAACACAGGCAGCACATTCAGTCAATTTTGTTGTTTCTCTTCAATGCATTCTCATATTTCTCAATTTTCTCTTGACATGTGTCTTACTCTCAAAATGTTGTGATCCTCAGGTCACAGCCTGCCATAAAAAATTATACTAAAAATGCCAAAACATCATCAGACTTTACAAAAGAAAACTTCAAAGCAGCCCCTCTATGTTTACTGTGGCATTTATTATAATTTTTAAATTCAGAGGATTCCTTCTTTCTGGAGCCCACTTAAATGAAACTGTAGCTAAGGTGGATTCTTTCGAGCAATTGAAAAATTGTGAGAGAGAAAGGCACAGATCTTCTAGATGGTGTCCTTATTTTCAAAGAGAAACTTTTTACCAGTTCTGTTTCTTGAGTGGTTTTTTAGTTTGTGTTTTGGGTTAGTTTATTGTTTGGACATTTTCTGGCTCTTACCTGTACCAGAGTTAAAAGCTAGCTAAGAAAGGTAAAGACACATAAAGCTGAATCTGCTTTTCTAGCTCCCATAATCTTCTTAGATCTCTGCATGTCTGAGTTGGAATGAGGTGAAGAATGTATTGTATTGGACTGGTACAAACCTTTTACCTCTATTCAAGTCTGTTTCTTCACTAAAACATTGCTTCCTACTCTTTGACAGTAACTTTTCTACTGATATATCAGCAAATAAAATGCCTCTGGTACAGAACAAGGATAAAAATTGCTCTGGCAGAATGTTGTGCTGTTGACAGGTGATTTTTCTAGCAAAAGTGCTTGCCTAGCAGTAATGGGCATAATTGGATACTGTTTTACTCCAGCTTAATTCCAGGCTTTGCAGACTAAAACAAGGCTCTTTGAATTCAGCAAGCCATTATTTAAAATAGAAAACAACTATCTTGTGTTCTGGCTAATGTCTGGTAAAAAATAATTCGATTAACCAAATATGAGAACGATAGGAAGTGTTGGTGTTGGCTTCTCCCAGTATTTTCCAAACAGTAGAGTACAGTAGTTATGCAGTACATTTCCATGCAATGAAATACCTTTTTTCCCATGCTGTAAAATGGACAATACTTATATCATTGTGGTAAATATATAAGAGGGGATACTGCTTTTCATTACCTTCATTTTTTTATCCTGACATCTGGACAGTTTCAGTGTGGTCAAAATTAGTCCCAAAATCGTAACTTTTGTTCTTTCCTTTGTGGCTCCCTTACTCCTGGAGAAGTCAGGTCCTTGCTGTCATGGCTAGCAGTAGTCTGATTTGGAAATTTAATAAGAAATATGTTCAAATTTAGTGCTTTAACAAAAGCTGTGGGGAATAGAATGTGCTTGGGATCCAAAAGGCACAAAAGCAAAGATGGGTCATGGGTTGATTATGTGGGAACAAAATTTCTGCCACAGATTTCAAAGGCATGTACCCTTTCACTCACAGAGAAAAAGGAAAATAACACCAGAATCAACCCAACACTTTCCCAAAGTAAAAAACCTCCCTGCCCAAAAGACCAAGGAGTGCAAACCAGAACACTAAGGGTAAATATTTCCAATTACTCGTACATTTTCTTCTTTTTCAGATCCAAATACATATCTATATACTTCTTGGTCTACTGAAATAGCTTTTTTTCCTCTGCTGGCCTTATTTTTCTATATTATTTCTCTACCCTGAAACTCCTGTTTATTTGCCCATGTTTGTTCTCAGAAAAATCTGTTTTGTTCTTTCCCTTCCTCAAGATGCAGAATACTATTTCTATATACTATTAAAAAGAAATTAAAAAATGTGTGATTCTCCCTAATTTTCTCCAAGAAAGAGGCAAGCAGTCACAATGCACTCTCCTAGGCCTGAGCCAAAGAGATATACAACTTCTTTAAAAGTCTGTTTCAGCAGCAGTCCCTGCCAGGTCTCTGCCCATCACAGCCAAGGCAGTAAGTCCAGGACAGAGTGCTCTTGGAAGGGGCTTCTTTGCAGTTGGGAACTCTGGCAGGCTTTGTGCAGATCTTTTAGCTACAACTGTTTAAGATTATTTAGTGGCTTTTAAGCACTGTTCATGCCCATTCTGAAAAAGCCCACAGAACATCTGCACAGTGTCTGCTAGCTGTGCTCAGGGAGTGTATCAACAATCCTATATTGTTCTAAGCAAACATATATCTGTCCAGATTTTTTCCTGTGTCTTACTGTCCTCTTTGAGCATTGAGGAGGCTGTGACCTTTCATTGATTCAGGCATGGAAACTATAATTACAATACTGAGCAGTTATATTTGCTTTGGAAATGTAATCCTATTGTTCTCTTTTAAAGCTTAAACTAACAGTCAGCATGAATGTCATCTTTATAAAACTATAGGAAACCTACAGTGTCTGGTATTAATAAATGCCTCTGTGTTCAGTGTCGGAACAGGGTTGGGACTGAAAGGAGAGAATCCTCATGACAGAACTCAGGGGTTGTCTCTCTTGTGAATATTTTTATGAGATGCAACTGCTACAGAAGTGCATCTTGTGCATCCCAAGGCAATCAGTTTGCTTGTCAAGGGAGCACAGTGATAATTCATTCCTGACAGGAGAGGAGAACCCCTAATGGTGGTCTGAACTGCCACTGATCTTTGCTGACTCAATCCTAATCTCCTCTGAACTGCTGATGGTATGATCAGAGGAAGAATTCCTGCTGGGAATAGATGGGGAGGGATAGCAGCCTCACTGAAATCAGTGAGCCCTGCACTGCATATAGTGCAGCCATGCACTGATCACAGTCAATCCCAAACACTGCTGAATTTTACTTTTCATGGAATCATCCAATAGTCCTGAAGTGCAAGCAACAAAGATTTTATAAGGATAAAGGTGACAGCAGAGAATTATGTACTGGCTACCACAGTAACTGTGGACTGCAATCATTTAGAAAGTTGATCTAATTTGCCACAGTATTTTTCATAACCTACTTGCTGTTGTAATGAGTGGTAACTGAGGATGGTGGTGGAAGATTTGTCTTAAGATTATTATGCAGGGCAGGGTCTTAAGAACTGGATTTGGTTCATGATTCCTCTTTAGTCCTGCATGGATTCAAGAGAGTCACTTAATCTTTCCCAGCTCCTTTTCCCTGTCTACAAAAGAATAATGTTTTCTGTCTGTTAAAGTTGTAAGCTCTTTAGTTCCAAAGTGTAGCTGCATTATATGTTTATACTGCTGAAAATACATGTGGCTTTGATCTCAACAGTGGCCAACATACAGTCATTAATAAAAATAGTATTAATTGAAAGTAAAGACCTCATTACATTTTAATAGGGCTGTATTAGATAACAATGGCTGAACATACTGAATTCATGTAATTTTCACAATTGAGCTCAGAGTAGGGAATGATTTTGGCTGGAAACAACTCAAACAAGCTGTGCCAGCAGCTGTGAGGTCAGGAATAACTGCTGGGTTTTATTTTTCTCTCTTGGTATTCCTACAGTTCAGTCAGTAAAAGAAAGAGGTGAGAAGCATACAGAAAGTTCTGATGGGGTCCAGCACTACTTTTCTGAAGTTGGTCTTTGTTGGTAAAAAGGCACAGCTCAGGCTCACTGCTTTTATATGGTCCTAGGAATAAATGGATCAAAGCAGATTGTATCACAGTAAAGTCAAAAGATACGTAGCTATTACACTTTAAATCTTGTTTTCTTTTGCAAATCACTCCCAGAGTTAATTTTCACAGCCTACCCATCATATACAAGCCCCAGAGTGTATAAAAGTTGAGGCCTAGCATGCACCTTGTTTCTGTATGAAAATGGGTTTTTCTGGACAATATTTCATACAAGCACAGTTGTCAGGAGGCCAAAAATGCGTGCACATCAATGTAAGCCAGTTCTGGAAATGAGTTCACCTTTCAGCTCTGAACACAGGCTTTACAGAAAGGCCTTGCTATTGCAATGGCAGACAGGGAGACACAAGGAGCAATGCTGCCTTGCTAGCAGACTCTTCAAAAGACCTCGTGTAAGAGGAGGACTTGTACAAGAAGTTGTACATCTCTGACTCAAGCCTTGAAGATTGTGTTGTGACTGCTTGTGTCTTTCTGGGAGACTATCATAGGTTTTCTGATTTCTTTTTAATACCATATAGGAATGATTTTTCTGAAACTTGTGATTGCCTCATGAATGGGGCATGATTTATATTCAGAAATAAAAACTGAGTAACTTTTTCACAAGTAGCCACTCTTTACTGTGTTGTCCAAGACTTTTAGGTCAGTTCAGGACTTTTAAATCAGTCATCTTCCTTCTGATATTTGGCTGATCCAGGTAAGAAGGAAGCCAACACCTTACACAGATTTTTTTATGCTTGAAGACCTGACAGACACAAAATGTCTTGAACCAAAATATGAGAAAAGTGTCTGCAAACAAAAAAAGTGGTTTTTTTTAATTTTAAAAATGCATGTATTCATTTTTTCAGTTTTCCTTCTGATTTCTGTGTCTTCTGTGTTGTTTTTGCAGACTTCTGCCTGCAACCAGATATGTAAAGCAAAATATTTCAGATCTCTGCATCTAACTGCATTAGAGCTTGTTAATGCTTTAAACTCATGAACTAACCTGATGGACTATGCAGAGAGATCATGTGTCTGATCTAGCCCATGATTTGGATACAAATACTAGTGAATGTAAAGAAATTATAAATTCTAACTTTCCTGCTCCCATCAAATAAAATTTCTGCCATGAGTGATGATATATCCACTCTGTAAACAATGGATTACATTTGGAAGCAAACAGCCAGTTTATCATAATTCTTGCCTGCAGTTTGGTGCCCAATAGTCTTGGGTTTTGGTTCACAGCTTATGCTGTGCTCCCTGTCTCTTCCTCTTGATTCTGTGATCTCTCTTTTAAGGTGGTGTCAACAGATTTAATCATTGTATCACTGCTGTTGGGCAGATGAAAATAATGAAACCAGTGCATGACAAGTTTTTTAGGAAGAGGGGAAAAAAAGTAAAAGCCATCAACTACCAAGGACAAGGAAGGTAATAGACAGGATAAGAAATCCAGACACACTTCCACCTACATGAACTAAAAAACAGCACTGCAATTGAGGCTGATGCAGTGGCAAAGAATCCTCACTATGTGCCAGGGAAAAAAGAAATACATGACCAGAACTGGCATACAGTAAATTCCATCTTTGCATAAGTAGGAAGGAGACAACAGGTGCCATCAAGAAACATCATCATTGTGATCATCATCATCACTGAGGTAAGTTCACATGCCTCATGAATAGAAGTCTGAAAATGACTTGGGTTTTGTTTTTATTTTTGTTTTTCCTGGAGGATTACTGACCTCTTCCTGGACAATTCAAATTCCTGCTCTTAGTTTGCTAAACTGGAATGTTATGAACGACCCTGAGTATGGACAGGCTTGTGCCCACATTATTAGATTAGCAGTACCAAGAATGATCTGCAACCCATCTAAAGATATATTTTGGCTACTTCTTGCTCTCTGAGCTACTTTTGGCTTCTGTTTGATCTTTACCCCAGACTAACACGAGGTGAAGAGGAGAGTCCTGGCATGGCAGGGCCATACCCTGTTCCTATACCTCTCAGAACTGCTACATGTGTTGTTTGTGGCTCAGAAATGCCACACATCTCCTTTCAGTGCCTCAAGGCACCCAGATGTAGCAAAGGGGATGATTTGGAACCCAAATCCCTTGTGAACCAGTGTAGAATGGGAACCAGCCTTGCTGCAGCTGTGTTCTCATACAAGATTTCCTGGCATGTGAACAACATTTTTCGTGGCCTCATTTTAGACTTTTTGCAGAGAGGGCAAAGTCACTAACTCCTTGAAAGGAGAAGAAAGAACACAGAGCCAAGCTTTTAGTAAAAATTAACAGTGCTGGATAAAGTCACTATTTAATGCTCTGTTATGCTCTGTCCGTGAATCTGAGAGAAGCTGCCAAAACGTGGAGTGTGAAATAGGATTTTTCTTCTATTTCATAGGAGGTGTGTTTAAATTCACAGAAGGAAGGGCTGAGCACATATGGATATGATATCTGGGTGGTCAAAGAGAAGCTGTCTGTAAACTGGACTTCCTTCAGGAGCTGATGCCTGAGGACAAGGCTAAGCCTTAGCACCCATCAGTTGTTTCAACTAGTAAGGCACACCATAACAAGATTTTGGACTTGCTCACCCCAATGACTATCGACAAATTCATGTGGCCACTATGACACCAAAAAAAATTTTTATTATGCTTAAGCATAAGGCAAATGAACCCCTTAATTATTATTACATCCGTTTACACAGGAATCATGTCAGTCCAGCTAAATGTGTGAACATTTGGCCACTGTCTCTGCTTCCTTTTTGATGCAGAGGTTTCTGGCCTTGTTCCCAAAACTCCAGCAGAGCCATCAAAACAGCAGTAGGGGACAACTTGGCAAAGTGAGACCATGTGGCTGGGAGTCTGGAGACCTGGGTTCTGGTCTGGGCTTTATCACAGATTTCCTGTGGACATGAGATGAATTCACTTAATCTCACACTCCCTTAGTTTCCTCTTTTGTAGAAGAAGGATGATAATAATCACCCACTTAGCAGAGGAGTTGCAAAGGCAGTTAATGTTTCTAAAGCCTGTCGATGTCCATAACTGTAACCACTAAATAAGCAAAATATATTACAACTATTATTTATTTTACTATGTGCATATTGCCAAAGCCTGTAAATTTCCCTCAGAGTCTGCAGATGAATTAGCTGTTCTCCTAAATACTCAAGTGAGAAAGAAACTATGGCCAAAGAAACTACTGAATCCTGCTTGAAGGAAGTAGCTAATGAATGAACAGTTCACTCTGGAAGGGTAGAATTGGACTTGAAATCCAGATATTTGGTGTTCACGGGTCACTGCCTGTGAGCAAGCTGCTGGTTAGGCCAGAAGACCAACTCTGGTCCTTTCCAGCCTCACACATTTTGTGATTCTCTGATCATGTGGTGTTTTATTTATTATTTCAATGATTATTTCCAAAGACTCCATCATTTTCTGATGTGCAATTTGCTAACATGAAAAATAAATAAAAAACTTTGCTAACTAATCTGATGTGCTATAGATTTCCATGTTCTGATAGCAACACAGAGTTGAAGTGTTTAACTCAAAATCTAAATATTTTTCCATTATGTAATTATTGTTTTTCACAAAACCATCTTTTTAAAATGAAGTACAATCATGATCTGGTACATACTAAAAAAACAGTGTGTATTTTGCCTTCATAAAAATAAATAATTTTCAGTTCTCATTACCTCATTATCATGACTGCTTCAGAATTTTATGGATTACTTCTGCTGATAACAATTTAAATTTAATATATTTCTAAAACCTTTTCTGATAGAACCATTTCACATGATGGGAATTTGAGTAACTCTTGTCACAAATGTTTTGTGAGATGTTATTTTCTGATGTGACCAGTGGCATGAACCAGTGTATCTGTATTACTCACACATGCGAAACACACAGAACTTCTCAGATCAGCTAATGTACCTGAATATGATGAACCAGAAAGCATTAGTATCTGCTAAACACTCATATGAATATTAAAAGTTCCCAGTATTTCTCAGACCTGCTTTGCATTATACAGGTACATCAATCTACTTATTAGAAGACCATAAAGCAAGGGATTTGGGATGTAAACATTCTAAAACATATAGAGACAACCTGTTCCAGATTCAGGAGTAGGCTGGGACAAGATACAGAAAAGCAATGCTGTCACCCTTTTTCAAGCCTGTGTTTAATATGTTACAACCCCTTATTTAACATCTCTTTTGGAGCTTTGTCTATTCTGCTTTTCTATTTTAAAATTTCTGTAAAATGTTTTTCTGCGTAATTGCCTTTATGAAGTATAAGAATCACAGAGCAAAACTGAATGCACCCCCTCATCTCATCCTGGATCAAAACTGTGTTTCAACATTTTTTAACAATATTCAGTCAAAGAATTATATAAGTAATAGTAGACCAGATTAAATCATGAGTATCAAACTATCTATGCCACATTGATATTACTTTTGTGTAGAAAAATATAGAGGATTTCTAATCAATAAGAAAATTTGCAAGAAAGGTTTTAAAACAGCACAGAAAACCAAGCCAATAAGAGAATGGGTAATAAAGATGGAAGTCCTTATTTAATTTAGTTTATGTTAAATTTTAATAACCTTGCAGAGACAATAATCTGAAGTACGTGCTTCCAATATTCACGTATTCTTTACAGTATTGACTGTCGTGGGTCCAACTTCATGCCTGACTGGAAATGTAAAATACATTCTGACAATCCTTACTTCCATGTAATGAAATAAATGGGTTCTTTTCTTTCTCTTCCCTGTCCAATTCCCACTACCTCACCTTAGTGTGGAGTTCCATGCTTGAAATGAGAGAAAAGTGGAAAATGTTTCCTTTGTTTCCAAGGTATCAGTCCAGCAAAATCTGGAAACTTCCAGTAGATGATATTCAGCATTCCTTACCCCAAATAAATGGATTAATAAATGCAATGCTCTCTGTGCAAAGTCAAGGAGAAGATCAAAAGAAACGCTCCTTCCACCTTTAACACTTAAGTAACAGATACTTTTATATGTAAAGTCAATGAAACAAACTGCATTCCATAAGCAAGTTGTTTTCAGTTAGCCCTATGTCAGGAAAAAATAGTGAGGAATCACATTGTAAATTACCTTAAGCTAATTTAAAATAAGGTTCTTCCTTCATCCAGTATCTCCTGTTCATTGCATCACATTGCATTGCAATCTCAGCAGAACTTCAGAGATCTACTTCAGAGATTTATTTCTGCAGAAATAAACCCCAATCTTTGGTCTGAAAGTTTATCATCCAGCAGATTTACATATACTTCAATCAATAAATCAGTCAAGAAGATTCAGTCAAGCTTATGTGATCAGATTCTGATCTAACAGGTGTTGAAAATAATGGGAAGTCTGTACTTGATAATTTGGTTGCCTTTCTTTTGGGCATGGCATAATAAATGCAATGAATGAATACTGCTGTATTCCTTTTGCAAACACTTTCCCGCCTTCCACTGATCACCTAGGCATGGTTTCACCATCACTTGTGGCAACAAACAGAAAAAATTCTTTTTCATGGACCCAGAACCAAAGAGATTTTTCAGTGGAAACTTCTCTGAATTCCTCTTGCAGAGCCTCTGCATTAAATGAGGGAGCAATGAAAGATCTGCACTCGCTGGTCTCTGAGTATTTGGGAATGGAATTATCCTGTACAAAGAGAGAGTGCCTGCAGCTGTCGGAGCAGAGCTCAGAGAAATATGCCAACATTTTCACAGTGCAAGAGCAGATGTGGTTGAAATTGTTGACATGAAGCAAGGGCACAAGGTCAAATGCAGATTTTCCATATCAGTTTTTTCAAATGTCTTTTCCGATTAAGGCAAGGATGGTACTTGGCCAGGGAATTCAACACAAATCTTATGAAAGGCATAATTGGTCAGGAAACAGAAGCTGGTGTAATGTATTCCAGCTCGTAACAATACTACCTCATGAATAACGCTTTGGTTTATTTTTATTTCACTTTTTAAACGTTATGAATATGTAGTACAATGCCTACTCTCAGTCTTATGAATGCATGTAAACACTCATTAATGTTAACAGGAAATGTGTATGATTTTCAAGGGAAATGTAGACTTTTCCTTCTCCCTCCACACCCTGTTTTGCTAGGCAGAGTTCAAGGGGAAAACCCTAGAGGCATCCTGCTTGGAGTGGTGGTTTTGATCAGCACCATTTTCCTTCATACAATGCTTTACAGAAGAAATTTCATCTCATCTTTCCTACAGAAATATGAGATTAAACTCTTGGTCAACAGAACCACGTACTGGGCTGAGCAGGATGCCAGCACATTCACAATCCTGAGCACTGGCAACCACAAAGAGAAGGGGACAGACCCCTACAGGGAAGAGACTGGGTTAAAAAATCACCTCAAAAAATAAAAAAGAAATCATCTGTCATCCCATTCCCCATTTTTGAGTCTCAGAGCTGTACAGGAGCCCTAAATTTCTCAGTATGATGTGAGGCTTTTCTAGAAAACCAACCTTTTAAATGAAAACTGAGATTGCCTTTTAATCCTAGAGCTGGGAAATATGAAGCAGTAAGGAAAGCATCAAATGTTGTGAGATTCATCATAACATCTCAGAATTTGGCAAGGCTGCACCCCAGTTTGTAGCTGAGAGAAGTCACATCCTGAGCAAGTGTTATTTGCTGCAGAGCACTGCACTCCTGGGTCCTGCTGCTCCAGGACACTGCCTGAAGTCAACTGAGCTCCACTTGCGTGATACCGGATCAGCACAGTGGTGAACCAGACCCCAACTTTTATTGACTTTTCAGGCACTCTGCCACTTGGCAGGAGAACTTAGATTCAAAACATAAAAGCCATTTTTTAAAGCATGAGGGATTCACTGGTAACAGCAACTGGAAAGCTGAAATTGAAACCAAAAAGGCACAGTACCACATTACCAAGTCCCTGAGCCATCTTGTTCCCTTTACTGCTTTTTTTTAATCTCTGTGCACTGATCACTGATCATTTTTTGCTTGGACTAGAAAATGACAGTTAATGTTCCAGATTTTTTTTTTTTTTTAAATGATTAGTTCATAGTAGTAATATTTCAGTCATGCAATCTTATTTTCTCACAGAACGGGTTAGGGTTGTTTTTTTTACTTTTTCAATACTCCAAACTATTTTGAATATTTTCAATATTTTAAACTTCTGGACAAGTGACAAATATTAGAACTATGAGATGGGTTGAGTAGCTTTTGCCAGACAGATTAAATCTCCTGAGAATTTCTTTGCTCCATTCATGGACAAGCAACCGACCATTATTTGCTGAAGTCTGTATGTGCACAGTTAAATTTTGGGTTTTGACAAATATTCATGTTTGTGACTTGGACATTTTCCCTCTTCAGAGAATTTTTTTCAGTAAAATTCTGTTGCTCCAGAAAGCAAAATGGAAAGTGCAAAAACATTGAGGAAGCAAACAAAATTAGCATTTTTATTGCAAATTTTGTCTACTCTATTAGAAAAAGAAAACCTTTCCCAACAAGAAGGGTTTTTTTACCCTTGTTTTGAACATCTTCAAAAGCATCTATATTACACACATAATCACAAACCATAATCTACAGTAGATTTTTAGATTTTTTTAGATTTTTTTTCACTGCAAGTGCTTCATGCTAAAACTGTGTCTTCCCTTATGTGCAGTTTGTTTCAATGTTTTCAAAACCTTTTCAATGGTTTTCATCGCTGATATTTGTTTAGGTGTGGTGGCTCACTGTTCTGTAGCCCTGTGAGGTGAGTTTGGTGCTTTCACTAAACTTTACTGAGGATAAGCACAATAACACAACATTTTGTATTAGTGAGCACAGTTACTTGCTTCTGTAATGGAGAGACCAAGTTTTAAATAGTGACAAAGGCTTAGTCAGATGTGCTTAAGATAGGCCAACAAAAATAACATGGGGTTTCTGAGCTGCCTGTGGTTTATCTTTCCAGAGGTAAAAAGAGAAGTTGCAATAATACTGTCACTAATACCATCAAATGGATACTTGTGGTGTTTCACTTTTTTTTTTGTGCACCATTTGGGATCAAAACCCCAGTGATAAGAAGCCAAGTGAGTGGTTTTCTCTTGGCCCTGTGTTCTCTGATTTCTCATGTAAAAAGTGACCCAGTAGTCTAAGAAATAACAACCAGGAGTATGCCCTTTCCAGATCATTGTTCCACACTGAAACAAAACTGAGGTAGGTGGATTTCTCTCACAGGGAGAGAAATTAGAGAGATTAATCTGGTTGAAGACTTGCAATACATTGAATGCCTGTAAGAACAAGATTGGGACCCTCTGAACATCCCATCCTAAATTCTCACTGTGGCATCACTCAGAAATAAAATATGGAAACCAGAATACATATATTTCAAATGGTTCAGATGTTTCCACTGATTCAGAGAGACCTGAAATAAGCCTTTAAGATGCTATAAAAGGAGGAAACATCAGAAGTTACTTGTTTATTACTTCTTAATAATTCATTATTTTTATTGATTCCTCTCAGCCAAGGATAATATCTAAACCTGTATTTGTGTATCTGCAGATGGAAGGGGTCACAACCTGCTGAAGGCTCAGGCAAAATACTGCATTAATAGTGCTGAGTAGAAAAAGCAAAAGAGGTGCCCAAGACTGAAAATCAGTAAGTAAAAATAACTTAAGAAAATAAATTTTAATTTCAAGGAGCTCCAGTCTGGGGTATGGCAAAGAGCCTGAGATCTGATTGTTGGTCTGATGGTAGACTTTTTGTGGGCCTGGGAGATGAAAGCAGATTATGTTTACATGGCATATCTGACCCCCTATATGCCAGTCTCATTTTATTCAGTGGAACATTCCCTTCCTCTAGAATTTGTCCTATGCATTTAGATAGCAAATTTTTCAAAGTCATGACTACTTCTTGTGAAGTCTGTGTTTATGCATTTGCTGAGGCCCTAAGGACTAATATATAATATAACAAAATAATAGAAGGTCTCATGAAGTCCAAGGCCTTCAAAACCTTGAAGAAAAAAGATAACTTTTATGCCTTTTTTTGGGGTTTTTTTTGGTTTTTTTGTTTTTTTTGTTTTTTTACTTTTAGTCCATAACCTTCCATATGTCACCATTGTATCTCTTCGTATCTCAGCAATATAATAGGCAACCTAAGAAGCGGATCATAGTGGAAAAGAGCAGCAAGAGCAAAAATTTATCAAAGTGCCATTTCAGGCAACTCAGGAAAAGTATTCTTTTCACCCTTTACTCTGGGCATGTTCTGTGCACTTTTTACATAATCATTTCATTACTTGCATCACACACTGCAGAATAAGAAGGAAAAGGAAAGATAATTTATGAGGCAGTAGTCTTCAAAATTTAGAAACTGTTCTGTTTTCAGAGAACTTCGAGACAAGGTAGGTGCCAGTTTTCTAAGTGCTCATTGACTTTCCTAGATGTTCTATCTCACTAATAGATCAAGACAATAGTTCTAAATTTAACTGATTGGGAAACAGGAAGAAAGTGGACTGAATACATTGTATGAAGGGCTATAATCTGAAAAGGCTACAAAAGGGCATTTTCTAGCTGAACATTTGCAGTGCTGTTTTTAACAACTCTAGCTCTGTAGAATGCACAAAGAAGCAGATAACAAAGCCTGGAGGCTAAAAAATCCCCCTTTCCATTACTATATCACTGGCCAACACATGATGAAATTCAATTTGTACCCTAGACAGAGGAAAACAAATCCATTAAGATGATGATAAAGCAACTGCCAAGGTACAACATTTTGTGATATCGATGCTTGTTACACCAAATCCAGAACATCACAGCCTTTCAGTTCCCATTCCTGCCCATTAATTTAAATGATAAAGTCAGTGGTAATTGAATGCACTATTTTAAGTGAAACAATTACCAAAGAAAGCCCAAGAAACAACTTATTTTTTATGGGATTAAGCTGTTGACTGAAATATAGAAAGGGAAAAGTAAAAGTAGTGGTAAACCTGGCTGAAAGACTTGTTTACATCTCTGTAATTTCCTGTGTTTCATCTGGTTATGAACTCCAGAGACTGAACTATTCCTTTGGGTTGCAACATGTTTCTAAGTTTTCTTTCTGTTCCCAAATATCTTAATTTAATGGCTAGTGTAAGTTTTCTTAGTGCTTTTAGATTTAAAAACACAAGTTTTACCATTTTTCTGCTAATTTTAGCACCTTAAACAAGAAACTAAGACACCAAGGATTCCTGATTCCTTCCTAAATGCCTTCATCCCATTCATGTGGTCATGTGACAATCAGTGCTGCTGCAAATTTAATCCACAGCCAAGCAATAGGTTGCTTCTTCATGTATAATTTATATTATATAATTTGTATGTTGCCCAGCTCTTACAGAGTGTCTCTGTTTGTGGGAAGGCTTTTCTTTTATACAATCCTTCCTCTGGAGCTGGTGAACTATTCCTGTACTTTTTCACTAATAATGAGAAAAAGTGTCTGGTATCCCATAGTGAAGGGGAGACTGTCTCAGTCTTGAGAGCATTTAGGTATAAACTAAATACCTAAGCACCCAGCCAGAGGTGAGCTTTCAAAAAATGAAGGATTGAATTATATACTCTGTGTCACAAAAAGAGTAATCAAGAGGGCCTGTCTACTCAATCTGCTAGTCTTTCCTTCCTGCCTGCCTTCCTGTCTTCCTGCCTTCCTGCCTCCTTTCTCTGTCTTGTTCTCACTCCCTATTTCTTTCTGAATCATGAATTCAAACATTAATTTTATCTAATATTTTCTTGTTAACTTGTTCAGTACATTAGGCTGCTTCATGTACTTGATTATTTTATGGCTCCATAGTGAAGAAAAAACAAATGACATTAATGAAAAGCATTCAGCACACAGGGAATCTGTTCAGTGCCCCTTTTCTGTGTGCTGTACTGCTTTCACTGAATATAGCTAGCTACATTTGCCTTCTTCTGCTACAAAGCAGTGACAAAAGTAGGATGTTGTTCATAAGAAGAAATGACAACATTGTTCCTTGATTATGAGTGTCTTCAAGCAGTCTGTTTTGGTACAATTAATTTTTGGGATTGTTACTCCTAAACATCTCTTCTAGTACTCCAGGTGTGAGAGCACATATTGTAACCATATTTGCATGTGGGAGATGTGTCTTAGTGGACCAAAGATTGCTTCCAAATCTTTCTTGCAATTGAGCTCTCCCTGAGGCCCTCCTACTCGAATGTAACAATTAAACTTTTTTTTTTTTTTTTTTTTTTTTTTTTAATTTTCACAGCTGTTGAACACTGGGAAATTCCTTTGATTCTGTGGGTGCTGTGCAATTCAGGTCACTTATTTTTAAAATTCTAAAATGAATTTGTGACACTAAGTATTAAGTATTGAGCTTCAAAACTTGTATCTGTATATGAGGGAAATCACAAACTGCTTGTTGCTGTTAAAAAAAGTGAGACAACATTTGCATAAAGCCAAGCACTTAGTTAATCCCTGGACAGGCAATGTGAAGTACAGTGTGTGCTGACTACATAGCCTGGAATGCCACCCCCTTACCAAGCTTAACCTGGAATTAAGGTCAGTTTGAGAACTAGGTATTAAACAAAGAATGCAGATGCTCTAAATGGAAAGTTTACAGTTTTAGCAGACTGCACTCAAGATCCTGGAGATTTTTACTTCACCTATTGACTTAAGCATTACAAATCTCCACAGTCCCCACATCCTTTTTCAAAGGAGCATCTGTTTCTCATGGTTCATTGAGGTATTAACCATTTCAGGCACCAGGTGGTTTTTATGATCAGATTTAATGCCTGACCCTACAGCCCTTACTTGAAGACTATTATACTGTGCAAAGTAGCCTTAATAAAAATGAGAGAGAGAGGAGGGAAATGGCTTGTTTATTGTCCATCCATGTCTTTGATATCATATGGAGTTGATTAGACAAAACCTGTAGCTTGTTTGCTTCAACCCCAATCAGCTTCGCACACCCAGCTTGAGATGTGAAGGTCTAGCTGAGTTTCTCTCTGCCATGCAAAGCTGCAGAAGCTCAAAGACTAAGGTTTGAAGGTTCACCTGCAGAACCCACTGCAGGATGTCAGCAGAGACACCAGTCTTGCCTGTGACACCCGAGGTGGTTTCCATGGTACCACCCTCCCAAGCTGCTGCTGCTCAGGAGGAGAGCAGGGATATGAGATGCCATGTGCCAGCTGCTCCTCTTACCTCTGACAGCTGGCTCCAGAGAAACTTATGGTTTCTGTGACCTCCCTTAAAACTCTTCCACTCCTTGTTTGCTCTGGGTGAGGGCTTATTCAGCTTGCCCCATTGCTGGTAACTGACCCCATGTCACTTCAGTGTTCCAGCTTTCCCAAGGGTGGGATGGCTTTGTAAAGCACTCAGAACAAGTGCCTTTTCTCTGTAGGTGAGGAGCAGAGAATGGATCTTGCATCCTAGATCACAGAATCCTAGTGCTTGATGCACCACCACAAGACTTTTGGATGCATGGTGTCAAGGCAATGCCCAAAGAATGCAGTGAAGTGTATGAATTCTGGCTTATGCATTTTAAGTTGTTCTCTTTGTCTTCTAAAAGTTCCTTAGATTTGAATGGAAATTATGGACTCAAATTTTCCATGGGTATCCTTTGAGATTTGTGGGTTTTTTTGTTTTTCTTTAGGACTCATATATCCACTCCTAATTCAATTCTGTAGGCTCAGCAGGGACTGCAGTTTTATCAACATAGATTATCTTCCTAAAAAGAGGCAGGGCCTCAGTAAGACAAGCAGGGGAAGCCTGTCTCTGTAATGATTGTGCTTTGGATAATAAAGAGGAATTATATCCCAAATGATAGCTATCAGCCTGACAATATTCAAACCCCTTGGATATGAATGGACAAATTAGAACAGAATGGTTATTTTCCTTTTCAGTTATTTATCTAAAGGCTTTTCATGGTACGTGATACAACAGTTCAGTGAAAGTTCAGCTTTCAACCCACAGCATTTGGTGTACTTCTAAAAGTGAAGACATGAATAGTATTTTTCTCCTGACCAGTATATAGCATTTTCTCCTGCTTGGGCAAGGCCCAATTAGCAGTGAATAGACGAGTCCTAAACTTGTCCATGTTGTGTGCTCAAAGCAGGTGAAACACACTGGGGTAGAGAGGTAAGAAACTTGTGGAAGCCGATAGTTTAAATCAATGAGATGTGAGAAGGCAACACAGGGTAGCTGGGAATAGGCCTGACCTTGGCAAGAAGGGCCTGACCTAGGCTCTTCAGTCTACAGCTGAGGACTTCATGTTCTCTACCTTATTTCTTTTTTTAACTTGCAGTGTCTCTTTAATCTGAAAAACAGAAAATGGAAGGTGATTTACAAAAGTTATTCTTGTTGCTTAGGAAGAATGTCAAGAGGTCTGTTGCTCTTAGTACATGAAAGCTACTTGAAGTGGCCAACTGCTTTGTCGTGTGAACGTGTGTTCTGCTCAGAGGGGAAATGGTTGTATTTTCTAGGAAGGAGATTGTATCCTAATGATGTTTAGAGAAAGAAAGGGAACTGGCAAAAAGCAGTAGCCTAAGACTAAATGACAGGCTTTGTGGTTTTGTTACAGTAGTTCCTTGTTAAACTAAGTTCTTCCAGAAAATTATGTTTTGTTGGGGATTGTGAAATGTCTGACTTAATGAGAAACAAGCATGCTGCCAGGGACCCTACACAGACACTAACCAGTGAACAATGTCTTCTACCAACACCATCAACATCAACTCAAATGCAGGCAGTTCAAGGGAGGCAAGGGGGAGACTGTTAAAAACCAGAAAATATGATGGAGATGTGGGGGAACACTACAGGCTATGTAATTTGGTTTAGTTTAATTTAGTGTCTTTGGCTGATTTTTCTTTTAGTTCTGCCTCCTTATACTTGGTTCAGGGGACTGAAACATCTGTTAGTTTGTAGAAAAACAGTGAGATTTCTAAAAAAGTTATGGAATTTTCAAAAATTCTGCAATAAATGTCTGAAAAAGATGCCAACTTATATTAGAATATATATAATTATTCACTTCTATGAAACTCACAAAGCATATAATAATTACAGAGGAAGGAAAATAACAGATAGGAAGGAACACCAAATGTCAGAATGTTTGGGTTACTAAGCCATACCAAGATTAAGATTAAGATCAAACTGAATTTCAGCTGTAGAAACAAAATATAAAGCAATAAGAGAAAATTGTCAAGCAAAAAAAAGTAAAAACGGACATCTGAAGGGCCTTTAATGTCAGAGCCAGAAAAAAAAACCTGATCTAAACGTTGGAAAGAAGCAAAAAGTATGAAGAGAAAGGCAACATGGCATGACTATGTATACAGTAGGTAGCATTAAAAAATAGCTTGGATTCCAAAAATGTTGATGTTAAAAAGTAGCTGATAATGTGTCATGCATCTAGAAAATATTTAAAAACAAAGTACACAGAATATAGCTGTAGGTGTAATAAAACTGGGCTGTGATTACAGATGTCAATGAATTTTTCTTGTCACAAACCATATAAAACCTATTCATGAGGTGATATCTTGTCTTTTTCAGCATGAGTGTGAAGATCTGCATGTATATCTGAAAACTCCATTGCCATTAATTTTTCCTAATTGCGGGAATGTAAATTCTGCATAAAAATTCAATAGAGAGGAAAATCATAATGAGTATATTGCCAATGTTTTTTTGAATATAACACTATTGTAATAAATATCTGGATATAAACCCACAATATAAATGGAAAATATAATATATGTTAACATTTAGTAAATCTATGTAGTAGTACTTAAGAAGTGTAACATTTAATACAGATAATGATATTTTTAACATAATAGGAGGTTGGCACACAGAATCGTTCACAAACCCTTTGATTCTGCATATTGCTAGATGCTAATTTATTTATGTGCCAATGGTAACAGCAAGTGCAAATCACTCTTGCTTTTCAAGGTGTGACAGGCCTTGATTTGGGCCCCTAGTAGAAACATGTTTCCTGCAGGCTAGGAAAATGCCACCGTGTGTTAGCAGTCTCAGTCCCTAGCTACCTGATCCCAGGCATGGACTGTAAAATTACAGCCAGCTTAGTCATTGAACCTGCTGAGGGGTCACTCCCCAGCTGCACAACCCCAGCCAGGATTTGTGGGAGTGCAGGAGAAGTGCTCCATCTCTCACCCTGCTCCGTGATACAATGCAGAGGGCTCACGGTGAATAGCAGGTTTTTATGGCTCCGTGAAAACACTATGTGGGAAAAGTGTGGTTCCCAATGACCTTTCTAACATTATTGACCACTGGGATTTACCAGCTGCTCTTTCCTCTCAGATTCGAGGGCTATAATTATAAGTGGCTGTAAAAGATGCACCAGGAGAGCAGCAGAAGTTCAAACAGGGGTCTCAAGAGACCAGTCTCAGGAGAAGAGCACTGCTTAGGGCAATACAATACAGTATTTTAATTTATCCACTTGAGAATTAGTAGAAATACAATGAGAAGGATGGCAAACCATATCGATTTTATAGGTTAAGGATGTGTGGAGTCTTCAACAAAGCACCCAAATATTCCTTGGGTTCATCAAACTTTTTCTAGCTCTTTGATATTTATTATACACACATGCTCATAATTCAGAGCATCAAACAAACAAGTCTGTCTCAGATCCTTAGTAAAAACGGTTTTGAAAGTTCCTCCAGTACTTCTATTGTATATTTGTAAGGAAAAGAAATAAAGAACGTATTTTGGGTTTGTTGCTGTTTGTGGCTTTCTGGGACTACAGAATTGCAATACAGAGTTACTAGAAAAAAACAAAGGACCCTTGTGCAGAATCTGCCTTTATTTTGCTCAGTTTAACGTTCCAAATCAATACCTTGCTTTCCTTAGCACCAAAATTCATTGATTTACAGAAACTACAATCCCTTTCAATGTTTTCTTTAATCTTCAATCATGACTAGGAATTCATGAGACAATCAGTTGTGGCTGTTTGTTTCAGACAATCTTTCTGTCCACCATTATAGGTGCAGATTCTTTTACCTCCCTAAATAGCTCATGTTCAACCTCTATAAAATGCAGAAAACTTTTCAACTCTTGTTGAATAAGATGTGTGTTTGTTAAGTGCTTGATAATTTTTTTTTATTTCTTGGGAACCCTGACCATTTTAATGAGCTATGAAGTGGTGAAGATTTGTGCATTGCCCAAAGCCAAGCTGTTTAATTTAAGGTTTTCCTATAGCTTATGCACAGATTTGAAATATGTTCTGGGTTATTTGTTGTTGTTGGGCTTGAGTTTTTGTTTTTTTTTTTCCTCCACTTCTGGCTCCACTCCTTTTAAAGCTTAGTGCTAAAGTTTCCCCAGGCAGCATTTTCCAAAACAGCTCAATTTGTTGGTGTCATAGGCTTGCTCAGCACACACAAGACACATTATTCCTTATTTATTTTGAGTTCCAGTATAAACACATTTGCAGCATTAGGACCAGCTCCCTTCTGCATGCCTGTGATTTCTGCTTGGTGGGTGCCAAGCTGCTTCTGTAAACCTAAGGGTGTAGCCAGAATTCACTTTGGGTGGCTTGAGAAACCCAGTCTGTCATTCACCTTATATCTAGCAATATTAGGTAATTCAATTTGTGTTTGCAGGAGAAGATTCTATGTATTCTTACATACTTTCACTTCAGCTTAAACAGGGAAAAGAAAAATGGTCCTGGAGTCATTTACAAAGAGATGCCTGGGATGCAAGCACATGGGAGGTTATTAATTCCGTATTAACACATGAATCCAGGTAGAGGACTGGTCAGAAGAAGCTACTGCAGACACCACAAGCACAGACATTCTGCCTGTTGCCTTCTTGTGTACATGCACCTCTTCTCCATGTGTGCCTGCAACACCACCAGAGCAGGCTTGTTCATTGCTGTGCTAATCATGCACAGCTCATGGATACTGCCCACCAGTTTACAAGGAAAGCTGGCACTTTGAGGGCTTTCTTTTTGTGTGTTGAAGGGGAAATAGGTAGAGAAGATTGCTTGTGTGATGCAGCATCCATTGATTTAGAAACTGGATGTTTGCTCATTCAAAATGTTTGCCATCAGCACTGCATAACGTAGCCCACAGTCTGTGCTGTGACTATTAAGCCACTCAGGACAAAAAAACAAAGAGGTTTTCTAAGGTGAGGAAGTTGCTCGGCTTTGTATTTGACTTTGCAGGATACTTCTGGGTGCTTAAATGTTTCCTTCTTAATAACCTCCCTGAGACAGAGGTCCGAGGAGGCACAGAGGCTTTGGAATATTTCAGCAGGTGTTTTCTACACTTAGGTAGTAGAGTACTGGTGGATTAGAAAGGCGCTTAATATGTGTTCAGGCCAGAATTTCAGCTGGCACAAGGAGATTTATTTCCACTGATGTCAAGAATCTGGCCCTATACTATCTAAGCACTTGAAATCTTCAAGACTTGGCTGCAGACCTTGAGAACAAGCTTTGTTGCAAGACTTTCAGCATTGAATGCTTGCTCTTGGACCACAAAAATATCCTTTCGTACAGTATTTTGGCACTTCACCTTCTGGTTTGGGCCAGAATTGAGACGTACATGAACATGGAAAATAAATTTTAAAGCAATGGAAATGTTCAAATGGAAACTTCAGATGGGTCTGTGCTAATGTTTAGTTTGAGGGAAAACTTCTGATCATAGTTATTTTTACGTGTACTGTTTCATTCATCTGTCCTTCAGTAGTGGTCATTTTGAAATGAACTGAGTTTGAAACTCCCAGGAGGGAAAAGATAATCTTGTGGTTAATGCACAGAACTAGGAGTCAGGAGTTCTGGCTTTTTATACATCTAGAGTGATTTTAGGCATTTCACTTAAGCCCTGATTCAGCAAAGTATGTAAGCATGGGAGTAACTTTAAGTACATGAGTGGCCTTGTTAAATCTAGTAGTGCATTTAGCAGCACCACACAGCCACGGAGCACTGTAAACAGTTTTTGTTAATGATGAATAAACAACTCTTATTCCTCATGCTGTGTGCTGGAGCTCTGATAAACAGCAACAGAATGCACAGGGTGATGGAGCAGTTCCCAGCACAAAAATGAATATTGATAAGTGTGCAATGCTGGGCAAACTCTGAAAAGGTCCCTAAATCTTTCCTTGCTCTTGCTTGAACAAACCCCCCCTGTGTAAGCTCTTCAGGCATCCATCTGAGTTTCTAAGGGGATTTTTTTTATTTTCTAATGGAGTAACTAAATAGCTGCCTAAAAGCAAAAAAACCTAAATAAAGTGTATTCAGATGGAAAATGCCTACAAAAGAGTTGTAAGGAATGGCTCTAAAGTGGTGAAAGAGCTAAGGAAACAGTTCCTTCTGTGAGGAAGAACATTTGTGTCAGGGGACTCTTGGATAGGGTCTGGAGTTTCATAAACACCAGTGCTGATTGTCAGAACTTCCTTCTCAAAATACTGAAAATAGTTTTATGTAGAAATGCATAATAAAGCACAGGGAGTGGGGAGGGGGTGCATGATCCATCACTCTCCTTTATTGCTCTGCTCAGGAACTGCAATGGTTAGTGTGAAATATGTTGTTTCTCCCAGCAGAATCTCTATAAATGGGAAAATCAAAACTTATTCTACCGCCAAATAAACACACTAAAGGTTAAATAATGTTGTGCTAGCTAGTGCTATTTGCACGCAGCTCACACTATGAACTGCAGAACGGAGCACGACTCCTGAGACTCACCAGTTATGCTTGGGTGGGGGTTCATTTGAAATCCCTCTTTAAAATGGTGCTGCATACTTGCTTCCTACCGTGAAACAGAGCTGTGACTGAAACAACTCCACGCACCTCAGAGCCACTCACTGCCACTTCTGCCCCAGAGAGAAAGGGTCTTTTGCTCCTGTGCATGGCAGAGTCACTGAGACAGTGGGCCCCTAGCACAGGTCTGCATTAGGAGGAGATTCTTTCTTCTCAAATTCATAGCTCCAAAAGAGTAAAAATACTTCCTCTTTTGCAAGTCTTTAGGGATCCTGGCTGCAGTCCTGCGAAGGAAAAAGGTTTATAGACACACACCTTCTTTTTCATATCAGGCTATCCATACTGCAGAGGAGGCTGGGACCTCTGCCCCTGCTGTACTCTCTGCTTTGGCCCCACTGCCTTATGTCCTAGCTGGACTTGTCTAGTTAGGGGTTTCATAGGGGAGTTGGTTTCCTGCCATTGGGAAACTGACAGTAATCCTGGATATCTCCATGTCATTGCTGGTTCCATCTCAGGAAGTGTAACCAGAGATTAATGCTTCCCTTTGGATACAGAACAGTGTGCAGTTCTCCACCTCCCCACAGATTTTCTACATTCCTATTCTAAGGAGATGAAAATTAGGGCAGGCAGCTCAAGAGCATCATCACCAAGATACAGTCATGAGTTGTGCTCCTTAAGCACCTGATGTTTTATCTCTGCAGATTGTTCCTGGCTGAAGTGGACATCTCAGGACCTCTCTCTGCCCCCCAAGCATTGTTGGCATTCATCAGGTATGTCTTTTGACACTGAGCTTGTAGGATTCACTTGTGGAAATTTTCTGTCACCCAGGAGAATGACTCCCATCATGTTTTATGCTAAACTTGAATTAAAGGAATGCAAAGTCCAGATATAGATCCCAAAATTGCATGCAACATTTTGAATTTAAAGCCACAAGACAGGAGCAGAGCCTAGGATCCTTCAAAAATTTCGATTTTTTTACTTTTGATTGACAGAGATCTTTAAGCAGGCTGCAGGCTTTCCATCTTGCAAAGAGAGATGACAATGAATCTCTACCCTTCTCATACTGGAGGGATTTTGCAAAGAAAATAATCACTGAAATGGAGTGGAGCATTGAGGCTACATTAATTGTATAAGATACATATAGATATATAAGATATATAAGATTACTTGTATAAGATTGCTCATAAGTATCTCAAGAGCCTATTCTGAACTTTCAAGAAAGTTATAGGTAAACTTCCTCTAATCTACTTTCCCTTTTAATGAATGTCAGTTACGAGGATTTGGTGTTGTATTCTAGGTAGTATGATTCTAGAAAGCCCTGGAAATTCATAGGAATTTTTAATCAGCAAAATAATCCTAGAAATGGAATTAATTTGATCTATATTGGTATTCAGTTGCCGAAATATATTTCCTTCTCCATGGCTGAAACACAAAATCAGCACACAAAAACGTTTCCATGGGGGACTCAGTAGCTTTGTTGGTCCCCAGGATCATCGTTCTCAGCATGACCAGTCTGAGGAGGTTCAAGGCTCTAATTTTGATGTTATTTTTGGAAATGGCTTGAGTTTCTGCAGTTTTGGCTTTAAATGAGATCAGAGTCATGCTTGTCAGCCTCAGCTGCCAAGCTAAACTTTTCCCTTGGTGTGAAAGCACGTGTTTACCCATGTGCAATCTAAACTACAATGTCTTCCTGTAATTGCATTTGTAAAACGTCTTCCTAAAAATGCTACCTTTCCAGAGCATGATGATTTTTCTTTTGTCTGCACCCAAAAGGGGAAAAGAGCTAAAAAATGCAAGTGTTGCATATTGTACATGAGCTAGTTTGTTTGAAAATTAAAATGACCCATGGCATCAGACGCTATTATTACTGTTAATTCATTGCCTCACAGTATCTGCCTCTGTACGACTTAATGAATTACCGCTACACATTCATTGTTGCAAATGCATTTCCAAACACTTCATATAAAGCAGGATGTAGATAGCTCACCAGATTCTTATGAAAAGCAACATTGTGAAGCAACCATGGGGAGCAGTCATATAAAACAGATGCTCAGCACCCACTACCCAGCAACACAAAAGGAATAATCAGCTGAAGAGAATAAGTTGTTTTATACACAGAAACCTGGATTCCAGTGGGCCCATGTTTTCTGGGGTGGGATATTAAATTCTGTTGGGAATTTTGTAAAGGCTGCTGTGAATCTGCACAATGGAATTTGGCACCCAGTCGCTGCATATCTTCTGATAGACCATAAAATCAAATTGAACTGGGCAGCCTTACGCGAGGGCTACCAGCACGCCGGTTTGACCTACTTGAAATCTAAAGCTTCATTAAACTCTTTCTGCCAAATAAAAACTAACCTGAGCCCTCCCAAAAGTCAAACCACATTTCCATTGTGGTCCAAGAGCAATACACTGTAATGCCCCTTTATGCTCCTAGTCTTGTCTGTCCTTGAGGATTGACTCCAAGGCAGCTCTAGCTTCTATTTGCAGCTACATAGAAATTCCTTTAATGAAGAGTAAAGGAAAGACTTGCTGAAACTCTGTCTCATCCAGGCACTCCTGGATACTCTCTGGCCACCACTCCACACACTGCTTTGGCCACGCTGGCTGCCAAGAGATTTTCCAGTAAATGTTGAAGCTGTTGCACTTTGCAGCACAGACTTTACCTCTTAGATTTCTCTTCAGTCAAGGACCTACAGCTTTGTACTGACAGAAGAATCCCTAAGAATCAGAAATTCATCAAAACAGTTGAGATATTCTTTTTTTTCAGCCATTTCACACATTTGTTCAGGCTAGCAGATGACAGTGCTCAAATAACACATAAAAACCATGTTAATCTTCTATTTTTGGCATAACCAGGAAGAGACTGTCTGGTAGGTCTCACTAGGGAGGTTGTTCGCTGAAGATTTTTACCTCCATTTTGTAGAGGCAAGAGGTCTAAATAAACAAAGAAGTTTCAAAATGTTCATCTGGCCAAAAATCTCTACCAGCTTTGATTTCCCTCTGCTTCTAAGAAGCATTGTGAAACTTCTGTGACTTCATTACCATGTAGTGCAAGTCCTTCTGTCATTATTTCTCCACTGATTTCTCTTGTGGAGCAATTTTGCAAGGTGCGACTTTACCAGAATCTCTAACAGTGAGTTCCCTATCACTCAAAGAAAGGTGGTAATGAGTTCTAACATTTAATTATACTCTATACAAAGACATTGCCTTCTTTGTCTATGAATGGAATGTTTCCTTTTGATGATGGTGCTTCTCTAAGTACTTTGCTGGTGCTTCTTTTCACATTGTTAATTCTAATTACCATCAGATAAGGAAGACCTGCTGTATCTTTTGAAGAACTGCAATAAAAATATTGCAGTTTTCTCCCCTTATTTAAAGGCCATATTCATATCTGTCTTTTCCAATCAGATCTATTAGTGCTTACGCTTTTCATAAATAATTATACGTTCATAAGAGAAAGAACTATGTGGAATTCAGTTATTCATGAGAAATAATGATACAAGATAGGTTAAAAAAAAACCTAAAAACCTGTGAAAAGTCCTTTAGCAGAAACAACCAAAAAGATTGGTTGTGGAAAGAAAAAGAAAAAAAAAAAATCTCTACTGGGCTTGATACCGAGTCATCTGTTTATTCCCAGTACATGGTGAAGATAAGTGCAATTTGCAAAGTTTCAGTTTGGCTTGTTTTGAAACACTGCATACCAGAAGGATTCAATCTGGTGGTGAAGAGAAGGTGCCTCATCTGATCAGTGTATGCAGAACTTCTACAGTAAAAAAGACAATAATGGGAAATTCACCTGTTCTCATTTTTCATTATAAAATAAAATCTTAGGCTGTATATTTCAAGTGCTTGGCTTAAGTTCATGAATCTGTTGAATGAAAAGGGGAAGATTTATGATTTCTTGCTGTTTGATATGAAGTAAGCTAGCTAAGTGTGCGGTCTTTGCTAAGTTTTACTTCAAAACTTGGATTTGTTCTATGGCATAATTTGTTGGTTGCAAATTACAATGAATTGAGCCTGCTGATAGCCAAAACTGAACCTGTCCTATAACTGGGACCTTAAATCTGATACTACATTCTGTTTTGTTTGAATTTTCTACATTGTGCCCTAGCAACCCTGCTGCAGAACTCCTTTATTTAAACTGGAATAGATCTAGAAAGGCAGGCTTTTGGACTCATTATAGGGATGAGGAAAGATGAGAATAAATTGATAATTAGGCTTAAGAGAATAGAAGCAGGAAGGAGATACTAGCACTCTCTGTAAACATTGGAGGCAGTAGGGCAGTAGATTCTCTATGGCACTGATGACAAGGAAACAAATGACCTTATAGTAGGAATGAATAAGCATAAACTGAAGAGGAGAAGAGGTTATCAGCTCTCTGCAGAGTGAGGGGCTGACCCAGACTTCCACCAGGACCAATAGGAACAAAAAGCCCTGGATTAGCTTCCTAGGCAGATTGTCTACCTCAGTTGTTATAGTAAAGGGCTGAGTTTGCTGACCCCCAGTTCCCATTAGGTTTCACGTTCCTACCTTCAGATACAGGACGTGCCTTCAGTTAACCCTGAGACGGATTTTTAATCCAGATTTTTTGGCTAGTGTAATTTTCACTGCAACCAAAGAAAATATTTGTAAGAAAGAACTGCAGCAAAGTCCAACGCTTTGGTTTCTCAGGCACAAACAGAACTCACCAGATGGGGTCATAAGAGAAGAAATAGTCTAAAGCACATCTTCACCCTTCCTACAATTTTTTTGCAGATGTTCTAACAGACACTGTATTTGTTTTCATTCTGTTGAGCTTCCTGGTGTATGAAAGAGCACTGATACTACACCTGGGCTCACAAACAGTTTTCAGATGTTTTTCAATACCTGAACTTCAGCAGATAAAATTTTTGTGATTTGCCTCCAATTATATCTTTAATGAGTTGAAAAAAAGCACTGAATGTCTGTGTTCCAAAATTCAGGGTGACTTGGCTGAGCAGCCAGCTTTTGCAGCTTGGCCCAATTTTTAGTACACATTCATGTATCTTCTGTTTATATTTTCTTATTCATCCTACTCATCAGTAAATCTGATTTTCAGACAATTCTCTCAATTTTTAACTAAGTCAACACTATGTTTGCCAGGGACAGTATCATTACTGAAGGAGGAATTGCACCTTGTGTCAGCAGAAATCATGGGACCTGTGCTTGAAGGAGGCCTGCAAATCATTCTCATTAAAGGCATAACAGCAACTAATTCTAAGGTTGATATCACTAAGTGAAGAGTGAAGCCACATGAGCATTATTTCTCCTTCTGAAAAGAGAAGTGCTTCTCCTCAGTGGAGAGCTGGTAATCCTGCTTCAGGCAGAAGGTAGGGCTTTTTGAACATCCCTTCCACACACAATTTCTATGATTTATGATGATTAAAAATACCCAGTTTACAGTACTTTAATATTAAATGCCAGTGACGTTTTTTTAACTTTTGCTTCAATAATATCTCTGAGAAGTCACATTTTCTGTGAAGTAGAAAGAATTTTCCAGGTGGCTTGAAATGAGATCTTTGCTGCAGGTTTGAAATGTTTGCTCAGTGCAAAGAGGGTATCATCCTCTCCAGGCATTTCCCTTTCTGTATAAAAAACCTCACTGTTATTTCAGTGGTATATTGCCATGGTCTCAGTATCAGTGGCTTGTCACATTTCAGCGACAATTATGTTTACCCTTTGGGACTGTTAGAAGAATCTTGAAACAAGTATTTCTAACCCTAAATTATTTACATTATTTTAATTATAAGGAGATCTGAAAGCAGGAAATATATTTAATCTTTTTCCAGCAAAGTTCTTTATTCAGAATCATACTTTACAAAAACTAAGTCACCAAAAAATAGGAGTTTCTAAAATTGAAACTGGAGGTAACTAAAGATTGGGAATAGGCTGGTAACTCAGAAATATAAGCTTGGTAAATCAAAGTGGTTGAAGGACACAGATGAACAGAAATGAATGACAGACCTCAATAAATTAGATGCTACTATACAAATTAATTGTGCTTTTTACTTGTATATGTGTATTATTCATCTTTTATCATGTCTCAAAATTCACACACTTCATCTGTAGAGGGAACTCTCTGAGACAGAAGTGAAAATGAAAAGAGCAACACCACAAACCCAGTGCCTCAATGACTTTACATTACATGTAGTTAAATAGTTTATTACGTTTTTCAATAAAAGACTAAGAAAGAGCCCACTAGCTTACAATTTTCTTTGGCAAAAAAAATCTGATTTAAACACAACAAAAAGACTTGCATGGGTTCAAGAAGGGTGACCAAAGCACTGTTTTTTGCTATCATTGGAACGCTATCAAATTATGTGTCCAAAACAAATTAATCTGAATGGAAGTAGTTAAAATACTGAAATAAACCGGTCCAATTTTTTTAAAGATATTATTACTAGCAGTATCCTCCTCCATTAGAAATCTGCATTGGGAGATAGGGACCCACTTCAAGTAAATGAGTCACTTTTGCTTCCTAGCCAGAACAATTAAACTTCTTGTATAAAACATGACCTGAAGCCTGCCCTTCACCACATCATCCCTCCTCAAACTCCCAGAGGTCAGCTCTGACATTTAACAGCTCACAAATTCAGTTTCTTAGCTCCTGAGGCCAACTTCATGCTTTTAAAACCAAAACTTTGTTACCGAGATTGATATATGTGCCTGTGTGTGCTTGGATATGTGAGTATAAATACGTGTATGCACATATACAGCAAGCACATACTTCTGTTTCCAGCCTATTCAGTATTGTCAATGTTTTTTTGTTATAATTTTGCAGATATAGCACCTTTTTCTCTTCTCTTGTATAGCTGCCGTGAATTGTGAAGGTGCACATTGTCACACCAAACACTATTTCAGTGCTGGTGCCAAGATATGAGCTTGTCACACAAAACTGCACAAAACAGATGATACAAACAAGCCAAATAAACAGTTAATGCATTTTGAAACTTGGTCCTTCTTTATTGCTAGCAGCTGAGTAGTTGTAGGTGTTGGGGTTAGGTTTTTTTTTTCCCAATTGTTATTGATCTCTTGCCATATTGTGCATACAATTCCCTAAAAACATTAGCTCATTTCTACACCATTTTTAAGGCTTAGCTCATCTGGGTTATGTGCTTTGGTGTGTAGGTGTTGAGTGCTAAATACAACTTAATTTTTCATTTGTAAAAGGCATGCTTAACAATAACAGCTACTTAATTAGTTTGATCTTCTGAGCAATTTATCACACTCTCTGTACCAGCATAAAAATAGGGCCATTAGGTAGCAGGTGCAGTTTGGGGTGTCAGGAGGAGAGAATTTTAAGCTGTTTGTATACATTTCCCCAGAAATTTCCTCACTTTTCCATAATGTTTCCTTTCAGTGTTGGTAGGAATGAAGTAATGTCATTATAGAAAAGGTAATAACTCAAAGTTCACTAATATATAACAAATGAAAGCAAATCTAATGTGACTTTTCCCTACCTGCTCTGGCTCATTCAAACAAGCTCCCCCAGGGCCCAGAAGAAAAATGAATCATTTTAAGTATTTGATAAGGACCAAATAAAATTGAAAACACAGATGAAGAGTTTTTCCTAAGTTTATTCTTCAAAACAGCTTTGTGGTGATATGCAAACTATACAGCCAGGCTTCCCCAATGCAAATCATTTGTGAAATCCATTTTGTGGTACTGACAGAAAATAATAATAATTGTATATTTCAAAAATACTACCAAACAACATATTCAGTCTCTTTCTAGGTTTTCAAAGACTTTCAGTGCCCACACTTTCAGATTCTGCTATCAGTGTGTCAGAAGGAATAGATGACTGGAAAAGATCCATTGAAGCTACTAAGACATGGATTGACTTTTAAAGTGTTAATGATGACTAACTTTATTTTTATGATTTATGTACTGAAAAACCTCTTTCCTAAACAAACAAATAACTTAGCCAACTCAGCCATAAGTTCCATTATGTTCTTGCTAGCCAGATTTCACAAGGTGGCCACTGAGGTCCTGTAAAATTAAACCAACAGCTCATCACAGAACTTCACAGCGTGCGAGAACATCGAGATGGAGAAGCCCAATTAGATCATCCACTCAGCCCACCCTTCACCTCTGCCAACGATGCAAACTTCCATGGTGTTCTCATTTTATGCTGGCCCAAGGAAAATGAACTTCATCTCATATAAAAGAAAGAATGTAGGGTCAAGCATCAAGAGAAAGTACAGTCTGTACTTATAATAGCCAACACAATTCTCCCAAACTCTCTTTTATTCAATTACCAAAAAAAAAAAAAAAAAAAGGGGAAAAATGAGAAAAAACCCTCTGAAACCTAAATCATCTGAGCAGCTGAATGTTATTAACATTTGTCTATTTGTGATAATTGCTGACATCAGCAGATGGAGGAACTCTTGTTTTTGAATGTCATGGTCTGTGACCTGGTGTTCCCTTCCTACAGTTGTAATTATATTATGACACTGAGATCTATGCTGTTGTTATGTTGTCTGATGGAGAAAAAGAAATTTTTTTCAAGTCAGCAGATTTTTTTTTTTTTTTTTTAAGGAAAACAAACTTATCCTATACTTCTGGTCAACCAGTTTCTCATAGATAATATCCCATCTCTCTTTATTTTGACTGATCTAAACCTGACTTTTTGCCATTCAAGCTGTGGCTTCAGAGAGCACCCTGGTTTTATCTTGCAGCCTTCATTTGATCAACAATATTAAATAGTGAAAAATTAAGTTAGGTTATTTTTCAGGATGTTAGTTAGATATTTTGATTGGCTGATTTAATTTTATTTTTTTTCCCCTTTAATTTTTTTGAAATCCAAAGAATGAGCTCCCAGAACTGTTGGAATCCCATTGCTGAATTAATTGACAGAGACAAAATTTCTCAGCATCCCAGCAAACAGAACCATTACATCTGAACCTGCACAAGTCAGAGACCATATTTTCCCCTTTTGGGGCAAAAATACTGTACAGTGCTTTGCGGAAGTCTGCAGGAGATGTTTGGCACTCTGAAAAGAACAAATCTTCTTTATGAGTGCTTTTTTCCAAGAGGGAAAGCTAGCATGGGGTGATGCTTCAAGGGACAAAGCATGACAGGAGGTGCATGGTGCTGTAGCTGCAGGAGGCAAGCAGCAGGGAAAAAAACCCCAGTCTAGCACCTCCTCCAGTGTGTTTAATACCACATCCAAAGCTGGACTATAGGGGAGGTCAATAGAAATTCCAGGTGGCTGAGACTAGGGCAGGCCAAAATAATGCAAACTTTTATCCTTGGCATGGAGAAATGTTTCTAAGACTTCCACAGCTCTTGCCATTTGCAACAGTGATGCCTATTAAAATGCTTACAGCAACAACCACCCTCCTTTTTTTGTACTTTGCTTTAGAAGTAATGTATAATAATTGGAATTTGAGCCGAGCTTTCCAAGACCTCAAGTTGTGTTAAATGAATATACACACACACTCTATTTCAAGATACACAGTAAAAATAATGCTCTAAAAATAATGTGTTTCATATGTGTGTGTGTATGTTACAAATTAGCTGTTATTTTAAATGTTTCACTATAAAAAGCCCCCACACAACATCAGAGGGGAGTCCGGCCCTAAATGGTATTAAACTCTAGGGGTATATTTAAATAATTGCTCAAGTTCCAGTTTTTATTCTGATGTAATTAAAGTGTGTTTTACATGCTAATCAAAATTAAATAAAAATTATTAAGTGTTAATTTGCATTTAATTAGTTTTCAGTAAAATAATACTGCATTTCCGTGGTTCACTGTATAATACACAGGATAAACCAAAAAAAAAGAACACTCTACTGTAGAAAAGTTACAGCTGTAGGAGCTATACGGAAGAATGTTCACTGTACAAGTTGTACAAAAAGAACACTCCAAAAACATGGGACTGTTCTCATAGCATAGAAACACTCTGCTTCTTTCCTTTGTCAGCTGATCGTGGCTTAAGGTCTCACTCATTTAAATTATTACTTTAGAAAAATATCTTCTTCCATGTCTGAGCCAACATACTTAAACATGGCATGGGTGTGGGATGAAGGGATTCAAGTTATTCATTAGGGAGCTGCAGAGGTTTTCAGGAAGCAACCGTGCTTTGTTCTCCACAGAAGAAAACAGGCAGCAGAGCACAACCCAGGAGAGGCATTTTAGAGCAGAATATTATGTTGTTAGGTAAATAAAGCTTTCCCCCCACCCCCCTAAAAAAAAAAATATTGTCCATAGAACCCTGGGTTTATTTCAAGAAACAATCAAGCTGAAATATTTTGGAAAAAACTGCCACCCTCATTTCTTGAAAGAGTCTCAATAGGTTCGGGCTCCCTTTCTCCACTTCTCATGGCTCAGCAAACCTATGGAGCTCAGGTTCATGAGATGAGACAGGGCATGGGACAGATATGGAGTCTGAACTCCTTCTCTGGCAGACAACTCTAGTCTGTTAAGATCCATTCAGAACAAAAGCACTGGACTTAGGACAGCAAGAAAAAAGCTTTCTGAATTCAAAACATTTCAAGGTTTGGGTTTTTTAAAAAAATTATTTCTGAGTTCTGAATGAAAGCCTATATATTTCATATTTCTCCTGAATGCTTGTTTTCTGCCACATAATCATATTTCAAGGTTTCTCTTTCCTAATATACTTTTGCCAGTTCTACTTACAATGAATATTATAGGAGATTTTATAACAATAAAATGAGCACAAGCAAAACTGTGTAAGAATCTCTGGCACTTCAGCATCCAAACTAACCTGGCACCTGTTGTTTCATGTCACCACACAAAATTTTTTCCTCTTTCTGGTCTGGGATATAAGTGATAGCAGGGCTGAAGTGGTAATTGAGTAGCACCAGCAATTACCAAATTAATAAAATATAAATGGAAAATAAATTTCTCTCCAAACTCTCTGTGTGAACAGTTTTCTCCTTGTAGCAGGTGGTGGATGTGATTTCATAGAAATCATAGAAAGGCTTGCATTGATAGGGATCTTCAAGATATCTTGTTCCAACCCCCCACCATGGGCAGGGTTTCACCCACCAGACCAGATTATTTAAGGCCCCATCCAACATGGTCTAGAACACTTCCTTTATTGTTCTAGATTTTATAACAAGATACTTCCCTAAATTATTTCTCATCCATTGGTCTGGTTCTATACCAGTTCTTAGTGAAATCTGTGGCAATTAAATTAATTATATCAATTTACATTATGAATTGAATTAATGATCTAAATACTTTATGGCGGAATTATGTCATCTTGTGCCAACTGCACCTTCAAGAAGGGCAGGCTGCTAGCTAACATAACTGATACCCAACAAGTGTCAGCAATCTTTGCACATCACTTGAATTTGCAAGACATCTTTGAAATGTTGCCATTATGTGTTGTGTCACGATAAGGTGTTTTCTGGTTCCTTTCTCTTATAAGGCCTGAATTTTCAGGATGAAACTTAAGAGGTTTGTTCAGCCTCACTGTGAAAACCCTTCTACAGATGAGAAGTCAGTGGCTTTCTACAAGTGGAAGGTTAATTTTGGGTGTGAAGGAAAATAGACTGAACTCATTCTCACAGGGATTGTTTCTTCATGTACAACATGGGAAAGAACGTCTATGGCAGTGGTTTGGGAACATTGTGAATATTTCTGGAGTTTTTTTCAGATAAGAGGTTTCTTGAAAAGCCTTATTTAATTTTCAGAACCTACTTAGGACACCATGGACCTTTACTCCTTTAAAGTCTACAGATCCTTTAACAGTATGATCAATAAATAACGATAATAATAATAGCCAATATTATCTACATAATTACCCCTTGACTGCTTGATTTTCACCAGGCACAGAAGAACAAGTTAGGATCACATCTACACTATGCACAGCACAAAACATGGTCTGACCAAGGACAGGCATTGCTCCCAACATAATGTAGAAAGGAAGTTTAAAACTGTACAGAAGAATTTATGCTTTGCCTACAATGCATTGTTCAAGAGTTTGCAATGCTAAACAGGTAGAAGAATGATCAGAAGTACAGAGAGCCATCACAACATCAAAAACCAGGCTGGAAAGAGGGCTATGCCACCTTCAGGACCTGAACTAACCTCTGCCCTGCCCTTCTTGGTGTTGTGTCATGCCTTCTGTTACCATGTGCCTATTTCCTTACAGAACCATGAAGAATAAAATATGGGGTAAATGCTTGTGAAGGACCTCTTTGGCAGAAACCCCACTGTGGCATGTTACATGCAGCTTAAAAAATATAGGGGGGAAAGGAAGAGAGGAAGGAAAGGTACCCAGTTTATCCCCCTTCATTCTCCTAAGATTAGCCATTTCAATATGGGATCTTGTTTTGCAGGGCTTTGGATCAAAATCAAGGATTTTGTTTCTTCAGTTTTAAGAACTTTTCATCACTTTTTCCTTCTTGAAAATTTCCTTCATTGAAAATGCAACCTTAAATACTTTACCAGGGAAAGCTTCAGTATTTGAAAAATAATTTTACCCTGCCAGCATCTGTATTTAAAATCAACATCAATCCGGATTCAATTCTGACTCCCACAAAGGAATATTAATTTTCACCAGAAAACTTCTTTGCCCTTTATGTTCACCTATTGCACAGGACTGAAGAAAGAGTGGGGAATTCTCCATTACTTAAGAGCATCCCTTCTGTTGTTTGTTCTTACTTCTCTGATTCCCTCCATAAGCTGTAAGGCACAAAGACAAAAATGCATTCTACCAGAAGATTTCTTTGGCCTTCAATTAGGGTGGAAGTCAGACTTTTTGATTACTGAGCACTGAATACATAATTTGAACTAATTAGCGGGGATGGGGAGAGGTAAATGGCTATTAATATGATTACTGTGCAGTGTGCAGGACCACAGTGTGTGGGAGGCTGGAACACAGTATTTGTTCTCTTAGGTCAGGACAGCTCTGTGCCAAGCCGAATATTCTCCTGCCAGCCAACTTCAACGTGTGTAGCATCTGGATAGTGTGGAAAACCACAACAATGGACCCACCCTATTGTGCAGCTCTGAAGGAGGGAGTGAGCTAAAGGTGGAACTCCCTCCTGATCTCTGAGTGAAGAATGCAGTTTAACTTCACTTCTGTTTCACCAAGTATAAAACCACTCAGCCCAAATCCCATCTTTACCCAAGATCCTTTTGACACCCTACTGTTCCTGCTTCTTTCTGGCCATTCAGTATGGGTTTATCTGGCATGAATTCTGCATTTTAAAACTGCTTACCTCTCACAAAACCCGTATACAGGCTTAGGTTTCTGATTCATGGTGAGCTGTTGCGGATGTGGATGTGACCACTGAAGACGCTCCAGTTCACAGCTGTCCTGTGCACCCATGAGCTGGGAACAATGGAAACCAACTTCTGGGAGAGCAGATCAAGTGGTGGCTGCCCATCATTAGCCAGTTATTCTACTAAAAAGAATGTACTTTTTCTGCCATTTGTATCAATTTGTCGACTGGCAGCAGTTCCATCCTGCTGTTCCTGCTGGAGCCTCAGCATCCTGCAACTGAATGTAGATGAGTATGGTCTTAACTTTGCAGAGCCACAACCAGCCTGGTTTCTGAGACAGCTGCATCAAAAATTGATATACTTCTAGGTACAAACATCTTGTCTGTTTCAGCTGCTTTCAGATTAAATTTGATGTGCTGAGGGTAGGCGTTTATTTTAGCTCTTGCTGTCTTGTTAACATAATACTTAACTTTCTGTAGGGTTTATATAGCTGTATATACATGTCTATATGTTAATGCTTTAGTGAAAAAAAATAGTACTGACACTCAAATTTTAGCCTCCAGGGCTTTTAAAATCTATGTAATTGATTATTTGGTGTCCAGAAATATTTCTTTTCTGTAGAAGGAGATTTATAACCTTAGCTTTAACACAAATCTTGGATGCAGTTCATGCTTCCAGTTGAGTGGCTGATACTCTTTAAACAAAAGACTGCAATGATGACAGCTACTGTATAATGGACTTCTGTGATGAATTTCCAGATGATTGATCATTTTTCCAAAAACTTTTGAACTTCTGGTATTTTCAAACATTTTCATGACTAAACTGTAAGTTAGCCTGAATATCTGTGAACAACAGATGACATGAGCTTAAGAACAACAAACAGTGAAATACACCCTGAAAAAATTTTGCAGAAGTACTTGCACATTATTTTAATCAATCGAGCAATTCTAATATTCTGTCAGAGGCGAAAAATTAGTTGCCACTGAACTGACTGCTTCATGGGCCTGAACTCAGCCTAGAGAGTCAATTAGATTTTTTTTCCCTTGCCATCAATGGGGTTTGAATAAGACCTTAAAAGGAAAACCTTTCTGATTTCTATAGAACGTCCCCCTAAGGACATAGTTGCTCACAAGGGCAAATCCTAACAAATCCTCAAATGCTTCAAAACACTGCCAGCAATCTGAGACCAAGAGATACAGCACTTCTGTTTATCAATTGTTTTCTGTAACAGCTCAGCTATACTGAAAATTCCAGTCTGTGTGAAACAAAAGTTTATTTCCAGTTTTAAAAATCGAACTCTGCATTCTTCAGTAAATGGTGGCAGGAGCTGCTCCTTGCTTCAAAGCCATTTTGGTCCCATTTCATTCCACAGCTGTTGCCTTTTTCTTTCCTTTATTAAAAAAAAAAACCAACCAAAAAATAAAAAAAAAAAACAACAAAACCCCCAAAAACAACAGCACAAACATTTTTATAAGAACAAACTGATAATTAAACAATAATAGCATGATGAAGAAAGTGGAAGGGTTTTAAGGCCCCCAAACAAATGCTAGAGTCACCATGAGTTAACTTCATCTTACATTTAATTAAAAGCTCACCTGGATAATTGCACCATATTCTTCCCTCAACCAATGCTTTTTCCCAAGATGTAGTGGAATTTTTGTTCTTGATATATTACATGCAAGGCTGCAAGTTTCCTTCTTATTAAGAGCCTTTTGCAGAGGCTGAGCAAGGATATGAAAAATGTACTTGATATGCAAACATATTCTTTAAAAAAAAAAAAAAAAGATAAGGTTTACCAAGTGCTGGAATCTAATCAAGTAAAACTAAAATAAATGGAATAACCAAAGTACAGATGCTATGGAACTTAGCCAGTAGTTCATACTCTTGTGAGTGATGCCTCTGAAGTCCATGGTTGAATTTATTCTTGGTATAACCCAGTGAATAAATCTACACTCTTGGGACTCCTCTGTGGGATGCAGGTTCCAAGTCTCTATCCACATTGAAAGCTGAATTGCAAATCAAGAAAATACACAGTGAGAACTGCAAACATTTCATGAGGTAGATACACATAATAAAGGAATTATATTTTCAAAGGCTGTCATGTGCCTCCAAAATAGAATATATTCTTATTAAAGGGGCAGGTGGTACATGGTCCTTACAACTGTTCAGACTGTTATTGAAAGCATATTCATGACTCATCCACTGCAAAATCAGTAATTCTCCACTGTACTTTTTTTTCTTCATCTGCTCTGTCCTAGCCCTTCTATGTGAATAAACCTAGGTATTGCACATTTTTTCAGTGCCATCAATATGTTTTATGCCAGATATATATTAATCAAAAAAAGGTGATGTTCTGTTGTGCTATGAAATGTCTATCAAGAGACTTAAAACAATATTCTTTTTTCTCTTTTATTCTTCCCCATATCCTAGTGACTTTAACAGATGCCACAAGATTTTCAAAGAAATATTACCAGATTTTTTTCAGTTGCTTTGGTGCGTGACTGCAGAAAACAAGCCACGCTTTTTGTCATCATTTAATTTGTACTGCACAATTAGTGACATTCTGGTTTCCAGCTAGCAGTTAAAATGTTCTCAGTTCAACAAGTGATTATTTATTTCCCTTTATGGAAAGAATGAAGTGGCAAATACAACACAATATTTTTTTAATTTCTCATTTATATTATTTATACCCCAAATAAAACAGATCCTAATTGAGAAATAAAGGCAGCAAGACAAAATTCCTGCTTCAGTGAACTAGCATCTAATATATCATCATGGTTTTGAATAGAGATGAATGCTGTAGACAAAAAAAGAATAATCTTTGTAGCTTCAGGGTCAGCTAGGCATTCCCAGGAATCATTTTCTGTGTTTTTCAGCAAGTACAGCACTTACCATATATGTTCATAATATTTACATACCATAATATTCTTAGTTGTAAAAGCTCAGGGTCATATTGTCACACGCCTTGGAGGATTAGTGGGAAAGTTACTCACTTGTAGCTTGGTGCCTGCTTGTCTGCACATACATTGCAAAACAAAAGGAAATCCCCTTCAATTCAACTGATGCCAACAACTCTCCTTCCTAACAGCAATACACAAGGTCAGCTTTGGAGTAAGACTACTGACTTAGGATTTATTAACATTTTGGTGAGTTTTCCAAAATGAATACATTCATATTTCAAAACAAATATTTCCAGAAGCACCTTGAAGATTTAGGAGCACAAATCCCATGAGGTAAAGGATTTGTGAACCCAGAATGCATTAGTTATATTTTTCCTAAAAAGCATCCCAGGAAGCTTTCTTGATTGTCAGCCTCTCCTGCTTTTTTTACCTCAAGAAGAGACTCAGATGCAGCAGGAACACACTCTGTCATGTGCCTGCAGCCCTGCTGGCCAGGCTAGAAGCTGTCCATTAGGTATCTGGATGGACAGGAGGATCCCAGGAGGTGCAAGGCAAGGCTGAGGACTGTTCCACAAGCTTTTCCTTCAAGTAGGAACGGCTTCAATAGGTTTTTTTTTCTTTTTTCTGAGTTGCTCCAGCAAATTTCTTACAAATTCTGGTTTGTACTTAAAAATGAAAAACACCTTCAGCTCTGATTTCTGATAGGCTGAATGCTAAGGGTGAAACAAAGAGTTGGAGAATATAAGGATAAGGTCATATTATTGTTATAATCAATATTTTTTGCATTATGTGTGCTTATGGCTTAGTCCACTACTGCCACACCCCCTGGTTTTAGTTAATATTATCACAAACATTAGAATTTTTAACCGGTCATCTGCATTAAAGGGGTGAAGGTTTACATTGTTTGTCTCAGCCAGTTTACAGCTGCTCTTGCAGTTTGAGTTTCACAGAACTCTCCAAGTATTTTCTGCTTTTCTCTTCCTCACCTTCCTCTCCCTTCCCTTTCTTTCTGGTGGTGGCATTGCTTATCTGCATTTCTTTCTTGGATAGTTCCCTGGCAATCCCTTTTGCGGTAAAAGATCAAAAGTATGGAGAAATCATCTCAGAAGAATTACTGGATCTTTTCTCTCTCCTAAAAGAGAGAATTGAAACAACTCTAACATCAATGAAATTGACTGTGATGTTGCCAAACAGAAAGTATTGTTACAAGGCCTTTAGCTGTTAGCATAACAAAATACATCTTGGATTAATGTTACTCAAAACAGCCTTTAATGGGAAAAAAGCCACACCCTGCTAATGTCTCTAAACTTAAGGGATGCAAAACAACAATGATAAGAGAGACCACACAATTCTGTACAGAGCCCTGTGTTCCAGAAGTTTAACAAATAAGGGCATTGCAGACCAAATCCTGCTGGTAGTTCTCATAAGTAAAAGATGACTTCATTTATTATTTTACAGAATGACATTCTCTTATTCAAGTAATTAGTGCATATGTTGGAGGACTCAGCTCATGATACAGTCCTGAAAGCTTACATTTTTTGAATACTAATTCCAGATTGCATGATGATTGATGGGGAACTAAGATGAACTGATTTTTAAATATCTCAAGTGACCACGCTCCCCATGAAAACTGTACTTTGTAGATACTTTCAGGCCCCCAAAAGACATGTCCTTACTATGACCTTACAGCTATGCAATGGGCACTTAGGATGACATCATAAAGAGGCCGCTACATTCCAGATTAATTTGCTATCTACTAGCAAGTATTAATTTACTGTCATTAAAATGGGAGCAGAATGACCACATCTGTGTCAGTCAGGCCTTTAGAGACCATGTTAATGTCTGCAGTGAAACTGTGTGACAAGTAAAGGTCAGAGACACATGACCCCATGCATACAATTTATTTTGAGTTACTGTGCTGATGCTGTGTTAGCAGTTACTCTGAACATTTTCTCACATTGTACCTGCAGTGCTCAAAATTTTTCCTGCTGCCTTGAATTCTGAAACCATCTGTGAAGAAGTTTGATAAGCAGAAATTCCCTCCAAGCTTCTTGGCATCTTCCTGTTTTTTTATCCTTTCCTCTATCAATTTTCATACATTCTTTCTTTGCATAGTTTGAGCTGAGAAGCCCTTTTTAATTAGGGTGTAGTGATCTGATCACCACAGGTGCAAAGGAGGAATTTTTCCTGGGGTGTAATGTTGTAGACTTAGCTAAGAGGGATAATACTTCGGTTGTTTTTACCTTCCTTTCACAAATTAGGTGTTGGATTCACTGTGCAACACTTCATGGACCACTGGTTTGATCTGATAAGGCAAGTTGTATGTTCCTACTTACACTGCATGGCTGCCATTTGACTTAAATCATTAAAATGTACCCTAAACTGAGGTACACACAAATAAATTTTGAATACATAGTGCTAACCATTTTTCTTTTTGCATTTTGTTTTGGGTTGGTTTTTTTGGTGGTTTGGGCTTTTTTTGCTTTTTTGTGGGGTTTTTTTGGGTTTTGTTTTTTGGGTTTTTTTGGGGTTTTTTTTTTTTTTTTTTGGTTTTTTTTTTTGTTTAGCTGAAGACCTTAATTAATGAAGAGAAGGAATGCCAGAATAGTATGAATCAGATGGGCTGGACACATGCGATGTCATGATAAAAGAGAAATCCCCTTTCAGAGCTGAAGTATCTGATGAAATAAAAGCCAATTTTCAGGCAGCTGTGAAGTTGACAGATGAGCCTTTGTGACACTATAACCACCACCTCCTGCATGGGACAACCTCAGAACATTCTGAATTGTCTTTGGGATATATAGAAGCCAAAGGCCGATAAAGAGATGAGTCGGTCTCCTCGGAGGTTTGTAGGGGATTTCTCTGTCCTCTCTGTTCTCTGTTCTCTTTTGTTTGATTGTGGTTTTAATTCTCAGGGGGAGTCCTGGTGGAAGCAGAGACCTTGCAGTTGCTGTTGCAACAGATTATAAAAAAACCCCATCCAAAAACAAAAACCCCTAGCATCTTTTTATTTAAAGCCAAAAGTTTATAAGCTGCTTTACAGAAACATTCCAAAGGAAGAAACAAAGAGTGAAAAGAGACTGCTGATGAATGGAAGCTTGTAGCCTCAAAGTAAATCCAGGCCAATAGCACTTTATTTGGAATATTTGAAAACCTCCTGCGTGTATGAATTTTGTCAGGCATAGAGTGGAGTTTGTTCAGATTCTGTCCTTTAAACAACTGTAGGCAAGCAGTTGCATTGATTGAAAATTTCAGACCTAACCAGGAGAGATTCTGCCACGCAGAACTCCAGTCAGATTTCCAATGAGGGCCATCCAAGTGAATCCTCTGGTTGGGAGTTGTGTGCCTAAATCCCCTGTGCACTTCTGGAACCTGTGCCATTATGTGCCCATCTGGGGAACTGTGCATCTTTGTGTGGCTGCAGCTCTGAGTCTACAGAGCTGGAGGCCATTCCTCTCTCCTACAGACATGGATATCTTGTCCAGGAGCTGGCCCTGTTATTCCCATGCCACTTTTTGTGTTTTACTTTTCCACCACTTTAAGCCTACATGTGTTCTGCTAGTCTGCTGTCAATAGTCTCTTTACAAGAACTTTGTAGAAGATCAGAGGGATGAGGGGATGTAGCTGCTACTGCAAATAATTCTTGTGAAGATGAAGGCCATCACCTACCCTTCACATTAAACCTATCAATCAAACCATCCTTTTTTCACTAGTGAATAGGTATGAGAGGGCTGGATTGAAGATTCTCTCATCTAAAGGCTTCCTGTGGTATCATTTCAAGCACAGGCAAAAAGCATGGAAAACAGTTTATAAATGGGTTAAGACTGGAGGAGATGACAGCCACAGGGTAGTATAACATGTATAGACTTCATAAAAATGTGATTGATTCTCATAGACTATTTAGGATTCACGATATCAGCCCTTAAAGGCTTTCCAGGACAGGTCTGCAGAGCTTTGCAATGTCTGTCCATGTTTATTTGATGTCTACTCAGAGTGCTTGTGGAGGAAATACCCTGGATATTAGTTAGTAATGAGCAAAGGGAATTAATTCCTTCCATTTAGTATAAAATGGGGGAACTGAAGGATCACTAAGAAGCTTAATTTTCTTTTAATATAGGACAAGTTCCACTTACATGGGCACACTTTTATCTAGAAGGGAGAGGATGCCTCAATTGGGCCATTACTGTCTCACAGGATTAGAAATGTTTAGACCATCAGCTCTGCAGAGGCACCCAGGAAGCAGGGGCCACAAAGCCATTTGCAAAATTTGAACCAATGCTGTATTCCCCACTCCAGTTCTTAAAAAAAAAATGACCAGGAAAAACTAAAATTAAAGTGAAGTGCAAATCAGAGACACAGTAAAAACTGCCTTAGACAAGATTGATAATGTGTCAAGACAGATATCACACTTTACAAAGTCTTTCCTTTTAATGATACCTGCGAGAGTAAGCTCCAGCTTCTTTTTTCTCCCTCCCTTCTTTCCAGATTTTCTCTGGCTGGATTCCACATAGCAGAAACATTACACAAAGAAGGAGCTCTTTGCAGAAATGTAGAATGAAGGGTTGGTTGAGGGCATCAAAACAGGGTTTATAATAGAAACTTGCACTCAGAGTGTAGGACAGTTCCTTGGGTTTCCACAGTATATCAGATTTTATCTGCAGCTAATCAAAAGATATGTCTAATAAATTGCTATCTGTTGTAACCAACTGTTTATCATTTGCTATTGCCTTTTAAGACTGGGTGCAGAAATGCACCCTGAGTCTCTGCTGGATCACTTAGAATTACTGCTGCACATCACTGACTTTTAATAATTTTTAAAGTCTGGCAGCCAACAGTGACAAGTACAACCTTCCCACTTAGCAGTACCATAAGAGCTGTTCTCAGTTAGATGTCAGGGCTAGGTTACAGCTGGGGATATTCACTGGGTGCTGATATTTCATAACAAGTTTTCACTTTCTTGTACTCCTGCATTGTCCTTCAGACTCTCATACAATCCTAGACATTTGTTAGCCAAACAATTCTGAATCCCAGTGACAGGCATAAAAAAAAGATATGTGTTTTAGGGATTGCCCAGAGGGAGGAGAAATAAACTCTCATCATGAGCTGCTGTGACCTGGCTAAAGACAATGCTTTCAGAAGCCCTCCCTCCACTCCAGTGATACCTTCAGTTGTCCTTGCCCATATTGGCTTTCCCAGTGCAGTCCATCTTCCAGTGTTTTCACCCCAATTATGTTCCTGATACTGCAAAAATAAAATGTTTAATAATATATTTACAGCTGAGCAGACATACTTTTTTAGAAGTCTTCTCCATTCATTTTGGAAGGAAGCAGAAGGGGGAAGTGGAAGGAAGGGAGGCCCTACTTGCCATATCCATAACTGGTGGACATAATTCTCTATTAACTGAGCTCTAGGTGCAGAAACTCATCAATTTTTACATTTTTCACTGGCTGCTGGGAAGAAGAGCATTTAAAAGGAGAAAGTGCAGGCTCAATGCTCTGAATGCCGCTTAGGAATTCTCCAGAGAGGAACAGAGGGAACCAGCATGAATAACTCCTAGCAACTTTCCCGTTAATTAAAATCTGACAAGCAGCTGGCAGCTGAAAGGGGGAGCTGTAGGTGGGGGAATCCTGTGGTTCACCACCACATTCCTCACATTCATAAAAGCTACGGAATATTTCACTGTAGGCCCGCCAGAAATGTCGATGGAAATGTGAATTTAAAGAAAGAGCTGTCTGAAGGTGACAGAGATATTGGATGTAGCCCAGGTAATACAAAGATGAAAATATATGACAGTTTACAACATGCATGAAGGAACTTCTGTAAAAACTTTTCATTCAAAGGTAATACAATTCAAGAGATGCTAGAATCTGCAAGATGAACCTATCCATACAAGAAATTAATTTTGGGGAAGAGGTAGAATAAATTCCCTCTCTGCCATCCCTCAAACCCTGGCAATGGTTTTGGCTATGGTAGTGAGTTATTCAGCATCTCTGTGGGAGCTTTTCTGGGCCACAGCTTGCTGTGGTGTACCTTTCCCTGCCCTCTCCGGCAAAGGCTGCGACAACTTTCATGACAGCTCTCCCACTCTGAAATCACCAGCCTTGTGATAGTGGCTTTCAGGTTTCTCATAGTAGATAATTCCTCAAAAAAGGGCCCACTTATTTCCTGAGGGATGGTATCCTTTATTTTCCACAGTACCATCGGATTTTTTCATAGCATTAGCATTGGACTGCATGCATATGGCTAAACCAAACGCAGTTATTTCTTCTTGCAGCATGGTCCCATAGCTGGTGCCTCTTGGTCTTCTCTACAAATTATCCTCCTCATGGTCAGGCACAGATTTGTAAAAGAATGCAATTATTTCCTCACAATCATTGTGTTTTGGGCCATATAGGATATAATAGAAACTTTTTTCATAGCCAGCATCTTTTCTCTGTTCAGATGCTAGTCTAGAGGGCTTCGCAAAAAATGAGAGGTATCAACAGTGCCATATCTCAGAGGGCCACAGTAGACCCATTTTGTGTGCAACAATTAAATGACGTTTCCTTGCTCTGAGAACAGTGGAAAGTTGGCCAGTCCTTATCACGTGGAAAATAATTTTAAATCCCCCTGGACAGTCACCACAAACAGCTGGAAGAGTTTACCCTTGAACAAAAAAAATCATATTGAAAAATGCTGTCTGTGGTACCATTATTCTGAATGTGAACCAAAGTCTTGAAAGTAAAGGAAGCCCTGCCCCCCAAAATAAAGAAAATTAAAGGCTTCTAGGTTTCCTGTAATCAGTTACCCTAATTTCTTCCCCATTTCAACTTTCTAGGGGTTCATTTCTGTTTGGTGGCTGGCATTTAGGCAGAATGTTTGTTGCCCAAATATTTCTAGATTCCTGGAGTGATATAGAGGAAAAAAGCATCTTATTTTAGGAGTGCTCATAGAGACCCTTTGCTGTTTCCTCTATCTCATGAATATTGCTCCCTAGGTTAACTTTCTCATTTGTGTAATTGGACACTGTTGGAGATCTAACTAAAAGTGACTCTAATCATGTCTTCATCCATAGAAGGTTAAATACAGGGAAATATTTAGTATTTCCTTTCCCTTTAATGAAGTACCACCTCTTAGTTAACAAAACTAGTAGTCTTCCATTTATCTCTACTGAGATGTCTCACTGTACTTCTGTTTTTCCATCTGAATATTTTATCTCTTCTTGTCTGGTGTGGTACAAGAGCAGCAGAGAGTGCTAATTGCCTGTGTTGTGTTCCAAGACCATCTGCTGAAATCTGGGTTTACCAGATTATAATTCAATATTTACTTGTAGGCCCAGATTTCTTTTCCCAATTTTCTGGAAATCATTGCCTTCATCATTGTCACTCTGCCTCCTCACCAGGATTTCTCATTGGGAATAGATAATTAGTGCATCTAAAATTAGTACATAAACAGCTTTTACACAGATTTTCCAGTTTTCTGGTTTTGTCTGTTCCTTTTAATTTTGCCTTCCCATTTATTCTTTTAACTCTTCTTCGAATATGCAGTGTGGAAGCAAAACTGAAAGTCGGGTCAGAGGCAAGGAAGTGCAGGATCCCTTTGCTGGAAACACCCTAAACATACAGATATGAGAACAGCTTTTGGGGTGACCCAACAAGCCTAAGTAGGACCTCCACTTTAGTGTTTAAATCCCTGAGTGTCGCCTCTACTTGCCCACAGGTATACCTTGCAAGAGTTGCAAATGTGTGGCTTGTATAATAATCAAGCCCTGAACTAGTTAATTCAATAATCCAAGTCAATTAATGTCTGGTGCTTCATTTGAGATACCACAGTTCCTCACTGCCTTTGCTTCCAGACAAAGAGCTGAGTAAAAAATTTCCTTCCAATCTGAGCTAATCCACTTTCAGTTTAAAGTCATTACCCCTTGTCCTATCATGACATGTCCATGTGAACAGTCCCTTCCATCTAGGACTCCTTTAGGGACTTCAATAATGATGTAGGATTGTGATCTCTCTTGCAACATGGTCTTGGCCGACATCATGACTCCTGCTTGAATTTTTTAAACTTTTCTTTCTTTCTTCATGCGGAAATCGGGAAGCATCACAAATTCCCTGTATAATGTTCCAAAAGTCATATGCTCCTCAGCTCCTTCCCAGTGAACCATAGAACTATATCCACCTGGGAAAATCTTCATTCCTACCATGGCATCAGTCCCCACAGAGCTGGAATAAAACACCTATTCCTGGGTTGGTTTAGTCATTGCAGGTGCTCCTAATGACTTGCCTGTTATTTTGATCCACAGGAATTTATCCTTTCTATAAAAATGCCTGTGTTGTTTCCTGAAAATCATGAGACACACTCAAAGCAAAATGAAGTTTTATGCTCATGAAGCAAAGTTTTTTATAAAATAAGCACACACAATTAATAAAATACAGATACAAAATAGATCCTCATGTTGAGTTGCTCCCATGTTAATTTTCTTTCAGAGAGTCTCTCAAAGACTTCCTTCTAGAATGAGGTCCCATACTTGCTTTTCCCTTTATTTTTCACACCTTGGCAGCTGGCATTTTCTCATTTTAAAGCATTTATTGACCAGTATTTTCTTCATGAATTTAGAGGATCTTTTTTTGTGTCATTGGGAAGGATGGCAAAGGCATGCTCAGACAATCTGAGTGCACAACTCTAATATCTCCAGCAAACTCTGGGATGCTGTGACAATCTTTCTCTTGGTATAACACCTTTCTACCCTTTTTTCTTTTTTTAAGAATCAGTTCATTTAAATTTTCTAGAGTTTTCAGGTTCACATTTTTGAGAACAGTAGAAGAATAATAAAAGAGATGGCTTTTGAAGAAAAAAATTTATTTCCATTAGCCAATATTCTCAATAGATTAAAAATCTTGGGAAAAAAATCCCCAAGGTTTCTTAGCACATTTACACACTGTATTTGTTCCACATATGTGTAATCATGCAATACAGATATTTATATGTGCTAACACTACAGCACCAACATGGTTCCAGCAAACAGTTGGAAAGACCACACTCACCTTTTTTCTAAACCAAACTGTGGGAGAATTCTTTTGATATTTCCATATACACCTGTAATACTGGCACCCATGATTTCCTTTTACTATTTGCTACTGCTCTGTATGTGACATAAAGAGAAAAAAGTAGTCAAGTAGAATTTATTACATAATGAAACATTTTTGTGATAGACCTTTTTCCTTATGAACTGAGGAGCAGACAAAAGCAGAATAACCAAATTATTATTCATCCTGATTTTTCTGGATGTATTTATTAAAAGGGTGTATCCTGTAAAAAAAAAATAGTAATAGGAAAAAAAAAGAATTAATGATACTCTGGCAGATTGTTTTAGTATAACGATCTGTATTCTACCTTCATACTACAGAACAATACTTAGGGTTTTTTTGTCAGACAATACAATGAAATATCCCTATGGAGAGTGATCATCTCCTTGGTTGTGAAGAGACTACAGTCAGCATTTCCAGTGAGGTGTTAAAGCCAGAAAACCAGGTGCCTCCACAGCATGCCACCTCCTTGTTTTGCCACTTCTATTTCTGTACCAAGTAATCATGGGGTTTTTGTCTGCCCAGAACACAGAAAGTTGTAATTTCTTGTGTTTTCATTTGGAATACAAGTTTCATCTTTTGGGGTGCATAAACATTGTCTGTCATATGTTTATGGATGTTCTGCATCTTCTTTCCATCCACTCAAAACACTGCTGTTTGAATCCTATTCATGACTTGGTAATCTGATTGCACTTTTCTCTTTGCATTCTTCTGTTAATTATTTCCCATTACTGTATCAAAAATAAACCTCTTATCTTTGTTTATAAAATTCAACAGTGTTTATCTCCATCTTATTCAATCTTCTACACACACAAATTTTGTTTCCATCTTCCTTCATGCCCATGATGCTTGATTTGACCTCCTTTCCTTAGTCTCCTCCAAGCACACTCACAGTCCAATCACTCATCCTGAGTGACACCACCTGAAGAAAGGGTGCCGTGTTTCCAGACATCATTCCTGCTCATTAGTCAGCATACCTGTGATTTTGGTTCACTTTTATTTTTTTCTTTGATTTTCTGCTCTGCTCACTTCCTACCCCAATTTAAAAATCTAAAGCTTTTCTGAATCACATCCTAGCAGATATATTTCGTACGAGGGCTTTAGGCAGCATCACATGGGATTTTAATTCTTTATGCAGTGTTTATTACAACAGCTGCATCACTGGGACTTGTATGGTGTTCAAAAAGATCTCTCTATTTAGGAAAAAGAGTTGGAACAAGGTGATCTTTAAGGCCCTTTCCAATTCAAGCCATTCTATGATTTTATGATTCTGTGAATACAGGTATGGAAAGGACATAGAGTTCCCCAGAGTCAGATTTGTTTGGGTAGTCAAGCTTGAATCTTGGCCCTGTGCTTTGTGCAGGGGAGATTATGCTCTGTCACAACATCACAAAAGATACACAAGAGTTGGAAGAAACAAAAGGGATGAACAACTGACAGACCATGGCATTTCTGGCAGTTAGGATACTTCCAGTGGCATTCACTGCTAGGAAGCTGAGTATTAACTCTGGAACATTCAGAATCAACACAAGAAAAAGGCAGTGCATCTTTCACAACAAAATGCAGCACATGAAAATGCACACTGAAGAGAGGGAAAAATTTACAGCATGAATGCAGAGAGGAAGAGGAAAGAACAACTTCAAAACCAGTTCTATTTTAAAAGAAACAAGCAAACTATCATTTACTTACTTTGTTTTTTTTCTAACCCCCCTTCCTCTCTTATTCCATTATTAAAAATAATACAAGTGTTGAAAGGACAGCTGAAGCCTTTTGACTCTTTTCTGCAACATACTTTTTCAAGTCTGTCTTTTTCCCATGGAGATAATAAAAAATCCTGAAGTAAACAAAGCTCAAGCAGACCTCCTAAAACTTTCAGTGACTCCTAAAAAACTCACCAAGTGGAGTATCTCTAATTATTTGATCACCTTCTGGTTTTATATTTAGTCTTTCTCTTGATCTCATTTTTTTAGGTGACTCCTCCTGGACTGTATGTTTACCATGTGAGATTAATATTTAAAATATCTGTGTAAGGAGGTGCAATATCTGTTGACCTAATTCTGCATCCCCAAATGTATCCTGCCTCCCAAGCAATCCCTGTTCCTTCTATAGTTACAAGAAATCAAGACATTAATCTCCTTGCCAGAATTTCTCTGAATTTTTCATGATAAAGCCATTGTGGATGTGGAGGAATAAAACATTTCTGGAATGCTGGCCTATTTTTAACTCTGTATATTTCAGTGGTCAAAGTTACGCAAGCATTTTCTAAAATAGTGCCACATGTCCTCATAGTGGAACACAAATACCTTATGGTTTTATCATCAGATGTGGAAACAGCCCTAAACATCACAGGGAGACAGCTCAATGGGTGGTCTGAAACTCCTATCTTTCCTTCCTGGAGCAGAAAGGAAACTCAAGTATCTGGTTCTTGAAGAAGAGACTAATGTGTGGCTAGATCAGATAATTACGGGACAGTTTACACCAATAAGGTCATTAAACCTTGCTGTTCTTAGGTTCACATGCTTAATTATCAGCAATGTGAAGTTTGAAAAAGTGGGTGGCCAATTAATCTTGTATGCATCATTACACAGTCAGTTTAATGAAATGCTATGGCTATTGTAAAGCATTAAGATCTTTAAACTCATACTATAGGATGCAAAGACAGCTTCTACCTCTGCAATGGATAGATTTTCCTTCATTTAGAACTACATTAAATTATACACTACAAACACTGCCAGCAAAAGAGCTGCAGAAGCTGTTTATTCCTTGGAATGTGTGAAATCTGTTGCTTGGTAATTTCTACTTTTAATGCAGCCATGTAGCAAAGTGCAGTGTTCTTTACCATTTTATACATCTCTCACATAAAGATTACAAATCCATTCATTCTTCAGCCTGGATTATTCATATGCAAATCTTCTTCTGTAGAGTGGATCCAGTCTAAAACACAGATGAATTTCTTCAAAATGTCAAAACTCTCATTTTAGAATCCTGCTTTGTGGAAGTTGCTAAGACCCTATTCCCTCAGACGTCTCCATTTAAATCTTTGGACTTAATGCAACTGTTTGGCAGGAACTGGTGGAAGTACAATTCCACCAACAAGGAGTATGAGGTAACTAAACACTTCCCTAAAATCTGGTGAACCAGGTCTGCTCTCAGATCATAACAACACGCATACACTTGACATTTAGGACATTTGCTGTGGATTTAGAACTAGCAAACCAAATGGAATGTGGTCTGGAGAGCATCCCAAAGTCAGATGGACAATGGCTGTATTATGGAAATATTAAATGTTTACTGTAGTTCATAGGTTTCTCTCTTTTAATCAAATCACTGAAGTATTCCAATATGAAAAAAATCTACAAATTCACCATATTTGTGAAAGATGGGGGGGAAAAAAATCTTTGGTTAAACTCTGCACTCCATGGCCTTTTCTTTTTATTTTTGCTTTGAGTTGACGACATTCGAAGTTTGAAAATTATAGCATTGAACAAATCATACTAATTTTCTTTCCAGCAATGCTGTTGAAGTCTTTGTACAATCAAAAAGCTGAAAAGACATAATCAGCTTTGCTCCTCCTTCCCTTGATGGTGGTATGACTAATACAACACCCTTGGTGATGAACTGCAAATGCTGCAGGGGAACATAGCAAAATTATTTAAAAAAAATTCTAACTTACATTTGCCTTTTTAAAATCTCAAAACCACTCCTGTTAATGGAGCCTTTTGTAGACTTTCTATCCTTTCCTACCAAAGCTTGCATTTTTGTCTAAGTTACTTCACAGTGACCCTTTTCAAATGCTCAAATAAAACATGTAACTTAATTTGCAGTTCCTGAGGCAACCACTGTAAATGGCAGCAACACAGAGAATTGCTGTAAGTTTACTGTTATGTCACTATGGTGTCCATATATAAAAGCAAACTACTGTTTTCTCTGGAGCTGTAATAAATACATTTTAAGGCACCCAGTTGCTAAGGGCGCTGATTGCGTTCAAGAGAGAACTCGAAAACATGTTTTCCTGGTGACAGGGAAGGGCCCCGGCAGCACCGAGTGTCCCAGCCTGGCATCCCACAGCTCACCCTGCCACCACTGCTCCTGCACCAGCCTGAAGAAAGAGGGAAAGGGTGGCTCCATTCCTTGGGACAACACCTCAAACCAAGAGGCTGAAGGCAGGCTTTGTGGTGGGAGACCAGAAAAGCCCTTGTGCACTGTCACAGCTCCTAGGGGATTATGAACTCTGATGGCTTCCACTCTCCCTGTTCAGTGTGTAGCTGAACAACAGGACCCCAGATTCTTGGGGCTATCATAGCACAGCTCCCAGCTTGTCACAGGTATCCTTGAAGGTCTGCACACTCAGGAAAGGTGTCAGGATCACCAAGAAAATCTGAGAGTGCTACCTAAAACTTAGGTGCTGCAAGGACTGCTACCTTGCTAGATCTTCTCTAAAAAAAAAAACAAAATATTGGCTTTGATTTTAACACTTAGGCCATTTTTAGATGTGTAAATGGAATATAAAGAATGCCCTACATGGCACTAAGTGTGTCAGCATCTGACTCCAAAACAAATCCCACTCTCCTTCATAGCATTTAGTCTTCAGAGATGTGCTAAGATGCAGAGACAGAACTGTCTCTTCTCTGGCAATACTTTAGAATCCTGCATGTTGGAACCTGCATTTTCCTTTTGCTGTTGTTACATTTCCTTCACAGCAATCTTCCAGTGAAGCAGTTTGTATGAGAGACCTCCTCATTAACCAAGAAATTAAGAAAAGCCTCTGAATGATAACGAAGAGCACAACACACAGCACCCTGGTTGTACAAAATTTTTTAAGAATCTCAGGAGCCTTTCCAACAACATTGCACCAGCTGTTTCTGGTCTATTTGGAAAACACAAGGCATTATTTATTCTTTCACATCATCCTCATTTTCCTTCAAAACCCAGCAGAAGGAAGAACATACAGACACCTCACTGCCGTCACTATGGTTATGCTTCTGACTCACCTGTGAGAAAGGACATAACTCTGCCCTGTTTGCTCAGCCAGATCCCCAGCCTCAGGGGAGAGGATCCTGGGAACTCTGTGGACTCTGCCAACTGTGGGAAGGCCATGTGAAATTAGCACAGTTGTTTCCATCTGTGTTGATCCAAAGTGAGAATAAACTCTTTTAATTTTAGTGAGGATAAAAGTTTTTCATCAAGAACTGAAATATTCAGGGCACAAAAAAAGTGAATATTTATTACCCATGAAGGCAGAACATTTTATTTTGTGAAGCTTTTTAGTATTTTTTAAAATGTCCAGGTTCAGTAAGTGTGGCAAAATAAGACTTTATGTTAAATAACCATCCATAGTAAAAACATAGAAGCGCTTATGTTTTAATTACAATTCTTGTTATTGCATTTCCTTTCTTCTGCCAAGAATTGAGATGCAAAGGAAATTTAGTTTGTGCTTTGTGAGCCATTTGATAAGACTTATCTCGTGACCAAAAGAGTTTGCTAAGGGACACAAAATTTTAGCTGAGCTACCCCAAACTTGATGGCATTACCAGAGTGCAGCCCAAGAGAAAGGGGCAGAACAAAGAAGGAGCAAATCAAAGATGTAGAAAAGGGTATAAAGAACAAGGTTAATCTATCTGGGAGAATCCAGAGCAGAATACACAAGTGGGAAACAAAAGATATAGGCAGGTGTGAGATGACGAACACAACATCATGCAGATAAAGTCAGAGCATCTGAATGTTGTGATGTAATGTTAAGCCAATGAAAGGAGCTCATGCAGGAAGGGCAATTCTATTAAAAGAGAATGATAAAATACAAAGCTGAAATATTTAAAGTGCAGTACTGGTAATTCAGAAATTTCTCAGTTCACATTTTACAAGATATAACCAGATTCTGTACTGGGGAAGGAACTGAATGCTAAGATGGGAGAGAAAAAGGGGTCTTATTTAAGACAGTTTTACAGAAGGCCCATTATGGGTATTTATCAGGGATGAGTGTAGTTACGAGAGGCAAAGAGTCCCCCAGAAATCAGACAATAATAATTTTAATATGGTCTTTTCAGGGTATAACTGGAACATCTCCAGGCACCTTATTGAATTTCTGTAAATTTGAAAGGAATTTCCAGTTATTTTTAAAAACTCTATCATAACACGTTTTTTCAATGACTTTATGGGCTTAAAATGTTGAGCTAGAAATTTTTCTCACCCAATGCAGTCATAATCTCCCAACAAAATAAAACATTAACATTCAGTTATAACAAGTTAATCCCTGCAAAACTGATGTAAACAAACTTTTTCTTGCCATTGCAGTGGTCATGAAATTTTGGTCTTATGGTATTTTGGTATATTCACACCCCAATGTGAACCTCTTAAATTTAAGACCAAAGTTTTTTCTAGACAAGCCAAGATTAGGAACTCCCCAAATGTGTCAGTAGTTATACGCTAAATCACCTGAACTTGGGGAAAGCAATTTTCATACTTGACATCCATTGTAAATTTGCTTATATTCAAACCACCACATTTAACACTTGAATTCCTCTTATTTTTTCATATACTTTTAAGAACTTCAGAATATTTTTAACACAAGAATCAAATATCATAATGTTTCAAGGAGTCATCAGCTCACTGAGGCACCAGCTGCTCATGTTCTTCTTTCCAGGAGCTATTTTTCTGTTAAGACAGTGTTGAATTGTTGACTTATCCAAGTGCTGGTGAAATCTCAGTAAAACACCAGCTAATTCCCATTGTATCTGTCCAGTCATTAGAGCATGTCAAGTTTTTTCGTATGTTTAATAACCCTCACCCCTTGCAGGAACTGAGGAGACAGACCAGAGAGACCAATATTTGCATTAAAATTGTAAGTGAAATTTTTAACATGTTCTTGAAAGCTGCTAAGTGTTCCTTTTAAGTGGAAAAACCACCATCGAAAATTATGGGCAATAATCAGATCCTCTGAGAGTTGCTTGTTTAACTTCAGTTTACTTTTAACAGGTGTTCCCATAAGCAGGAGAGACTTTATTCCCCTTTTTTGATTTATTATTCCCAGATTTAATACTCTTGATTTCTTTAGACTAAATTGTGTTGTGCAATGACTGACCTGGTGTACATAAAGGTTTTCTCTAGATCTGCTGCAAATGTTCCTCACTATTTGATCCCAACTTTTGATTGATAGGTTGCTAGCAAACATTCATTTTTTATTATTGCACTTTTGAAATAATGGATTGGATTGCTATCCTTGAAAAGTTCTGTGTAAAAAATTAAGTAACATCAATATTCACCAAATTCAACAGAGAAGACAAAGGAGAAAAGACCACTATGCTCAAATCACTTCTGGCAGAAAAGTCAAGTTTCCAATGGAAACTTACCATAGATAGGGTAAATATTGTGGCTTCATTTAAACACCAGCACAAAATTGCATCTGCAAAAGGAGAGAAGAAGGCTGCAAACCAGGTGATGTTACTTCATCTGGCATTCAGCTACTGACAACACAGCTGCACTTTTGCTCCTGAAGGGGCCTCACTATAAAGCTAGTCCAACATTTCACTTCCACTGATACACTTATCCCCAACCTCCTGAAATGACTTGGTGTCCACGTCCTAAGGCAGCAATGAGGAATGAAGGGAATGAGGCCTTTCTCTAAAGAGGGCCTCAAATGAATATAGCAGCAGATAAAATGTTCTCTTACAAAAGTCTTGGCCTCCATAAAATACAGCAACGAATGACTGACAGCTCCAGCACCACCTATTTGTAGCAATAAAGCTAGAAGGTGACTTCTAAGTGATCCTGGTACACTCTGCTTAAGCTGCTGTCTTTCTCAAGTGTGGGTGTTCCTGATTCTCTTGTTTATACACATAATATTTAGGAAAGCTGTATCTTCCCAAGGGTCCCATTTCAGTAACAGGGGTCAATGGTGATTGAAGTCAATGGGGTTTCAAAACATGCCTAAAGATAAACACATGCTTTGGTACATTGCTCAGTCAGAGCCAGAATGAATAGCACTGTTCAGCACTTCTAATCAATAAGTTCACATGTTTTTGAGACATACAATATCTGATTATGCTCTTTATCTGCTCTCTGCCTTAGGAGCCTGTAGATTTCTTTTTATTTCTTCTTTTAGAAGTAGGGTTTTTTGCTGATCCAAGAAAATATTCTGAGATAGTTAATAGCCAAAATTGAATACCCACTCTATTTTATTTACAGCTCACATTTGGCCTTTCAAAGCCCTCATTTCCAGAGCATCTCGCATTTTCTGCTCCATGAATTCTTAATGAGTTCCAGTTGAAAGTGCTACAGATCCACATTAGGATCATAAAACCCCCCCTGAAAAGTACCGTGTGGCTTCCCTGGAGCTCCTGCTCCACCCCACTACCCTGGTCTCCCCCTCTTTTGCTAAATGCTGGCAATCTCACCAGCAGTCAGGCCGATCCACTATGTTTAAAAATCCTTTTAAGCCTCTTTATAGTAACAGAAACATTTGTGATTGATCTGTGGAGGCTTTGTAGAGTGCAGAACACCTGCGGCTCAGAGCGAACGCCCCGCCTGGTGAGCCTGGTGTGCTCTGGCACGGAGGAGCAGCGCCGCAGAGCTCCATGGCCACAGTGAGGCCTGGCCTCCACCTTCACACTGCCACCTGCACCCCTAACTCTGCTCTCTGGAAAGGCTTAAAAGCCCAATAACTCACTGTGTTTGTGTCAGTAAAAATCCTTCACTTCACTGACTGGAAGCCAAAGTCACGGATGCCGCCACTACACTGCTTGGTGCAGCACAGCTCTGTCCTTATTTCTGCTCTGTGCCTGGAGATGTGAGAGTTTGGCTAGCCTGAAATACAGGGTTAGATCCAGGCTCCCATCTGCACTTGTAAAAATAGCTTCTCTAACAACCTGAAGCACCTGTGACTTTAGGCATTACTCTAAAAATAGATGTTTGCAAGCATGCAGATGGAATGGATTTGGTGAGAAGTAAAGGTTACAGAAATTTTTGAAGCCTTTTAAGAAACGTCACTACAAGAGATGTCATCCATTTCTTTGTGTTTCTATGTTGTCTTTTAGATGTTCAGCATTTTATCTCTACTTGCACCTTTTCCTTTAGAAGGTATCTGGTTTACCAAAATGTGAATTTATTAAAGCACTATCTCAGAAACTGCTCTGAGGGACATAAGGATTGTGAGCCAAGACATGAAGAAAAGTAACCTGTGCTGAAAGACATAAACCCGAAATTACATGAGGAAATCTATTCTGGCATCCTACAGCCAATAAAGGCAATTTAGTGCAGAGGACAGGCAAGGAAGACACATCAGCATCTGTGAAGAGTAACTGCTCACAAAGGAGGGAGGATGGAGAGCAGGAGCTGCACATCGCTCTCTCTGGGTCTCAGAATTTGTGCTGACTGCTTTAACGAGCACAGCTAACAGAGTCCTCTGACACATGCTTCTCCAAATCAGGGGATTTATGTTTTTTAATTTATTTTACTTCCTGGGAATACTATGTAGTCCCCTGAATCACGAGCATACATAAAATATTTTGAGATTCTCTGAGGAGATGGACCACAGAAGTGCAAAATGCATTCATGGTAAAGGCTACAAGCACTCTGTTGGATCCTGAGATATCAGAAACTGGTGGGGCTCCAGTCACACAAAGGAAGGGTAAAAAAAGGGTTGCTTTGTTTTATGTACTGCTGACAAGCATGACACTGGTTATCCTGGGGAGAGCAAATGTACATCACATAGGAAGGCAATAAAGAATTTCGGCTGGTTGTCAGCGTTCCCTCCACATTCCCTCCTCAGCTTGTGGGAGTCAAACATTCCCAAACTGATAACAGCTCAACCCGAAAATTAATTTTCATTACAAACTGAGCCTGCTTAAAAGATGATCTTTTTAGTGAGAAACAGCTATTAAATGCCAACTGTATTTGACCCCTTGAATTCTCAGTTCACCAACACATGATTAATAATAAATAATAATATAGTTCCTAAAGTACTCTTAAACTGCCACAAAAATATTTTAATGAATCTTCACTAGCTTGAAACTACTTTTGAACAGAAAATATTGAGCAGCTTGAAATAAAATGGAAAAATAATAAAGTATCGGGCTACATTTTGCTTGTATTTGTCCTGGTGAAAATCTAGATTAGGATTTCTAATCCACTTTTATGTAAACCTACAATCCTTTTTTTCTCCTGAATTTTTTTCTTGGAAGAAAAAAGATGTTTCAGTTTTGCCAGTTTAGCCAAGCAAATTCTCACTGAACCCAGCTTAGGCATGACAAAAAGTAGGGTTAGGTCTACATTTTTCCAGGCACTCTAGAAAAAGTTTTATGTGACTTGCAGCAGTAAATGGTTTCCAGGAAATAGGGTGGTCTGCTCAGCGCTGGGTCTCTGTGCTCTGCTGCCAAAGGGTGTGACAAGCTCTGGAGCTACCATGGCTTCCACTAGAAAAAGATTTTTTAGGATCATACCTTTGGGATTTTCAGAGACTATCCAGCAAAGTGTGCATCCAAACTTTCCAGCTTCCAAACTGCAAGGTGGCCCTGAGCTTGTCTTTAATGAGATGAACTGTTGATATCACTCAATTTCTCTCCAGGTTCATCAGCTGCCAGAAGTGCTCCAGATCACACAGGTTTTGATTCAGAGGTGTTGCCCTTTTGTTTTTGATTGGAGGTCTATGGTCACGCCCTTTACACACTCAGGGTTAAAATGCCTCTTTGCATAAACAGACACACAGGGTAAGACCCAGAAACTGATCCAGAAACTCTTATGAAATTTCCAAAACAGAGCACAGAGTTGTGTTTGGAAACTACTTAAATAAAGGTTCCTCTTTTGAGGAGCTCCACCTCTACATTTCCTTCTGACAAATGTAATTGCTGATGAAGCCCTATTTACTGATGAAAAATAAAATTTCAAAAAATTTATAAAATGGAACATTTTCAGTCAGCTATAACTGAAAACACAAGCAGTGATCTGAGCCAGGCAGAGAGAAGCACTGCTTCCAGCTAAGCCTGGAGGAGGTGATTTGGTGATTTTAGCTACACCATTGAGACAAAGCCCATAACACGCAGTCCTCCTGCTTGTGTGAGCTACAGCCAATGCTGCAAATGCATCTCCATGCTGAGTAATGACTGACACACTGTTCAGTGAGACCTCAAAATCTCCTGCTTCTGAGCTATCTCGAGGAATGTGTACACATGCTTATATAAATAAAGGGGTGCTTTTGAAAGTATACTTTTGTGCCAAGCTTTTACCAGTTTTTTTCTGCAGTTGCTATGGAATCTCTGCAGAATTGTACACCGTGGTGTTCAGGTCACTGGAGCTGCTGCCCCACATGGGTCTGTCATCTCAAAGAACTATTGTATTCACTTGACATCTGTGAATGGCAGAGAGAAATGAGATGAAGATAGATTTATTTCACTCTGATTTTATTTCTCATATTTTCTTGCTGAAGTAGTACCTAGAAGGCAGACCTCTGACTGTAAGGAAACGCGATATCAAAAAAGAGAAATGCAGAAATTGAAAAGCAAACCGGTGCTTCTTTATGCTGAGTTCTGGTTCAAGTTTAGGAAACAACTTGAAGTATAGCAATGCAAATCATCATCAGTACATCTCTCCTAATAACCCTAATTATGAAGCAAAATCTAAAGCCCGCTCAAATAGGGAGAAAATTTACACCAGAGTCCAAATTTCAGAACATAGTGATGCAGTAACATTCAGTAGAGACACATTCTGGGGGATGAATAAAAATGTCCCAAACACCTGGCTGATACTCAAGATCATGAATTAAGAATCTGGGTAAACTCTACTTTGACTATATTAAAACCAGAAAATATTATTTTCCTCTGTGTATCCCACATCATGACATTGCATCCTAAGAAATTAAGGAGACCAGGAAAGAGGATGGAAATGGATGGTTCTGCATCCTTCCTCCTTACTTCAAAGGCTCTGAAAATTCAATCAAATAAATTCAATCAAATTCACTATTTATCTCTAACTGAAATTACTAGCCTTCCCTCTATATTTAAAGAGTTTATACTTGTTTCTTTGATATAGTTCCTCTGAGGATCTGCCAAGTTCCTATGTTCTTTGACCTTAGATGTCTTTTTCTCCATCTGTAATTATGAATGTGTTTATTTTACAACTGAAACCAAATTCTTAATTGATCTAAGGAAAGTCAATCTTTAGATTATACAAGTGCTCAGCTGTGTGCATATAGGAATAGTGGTAGATATGAATCAAAACATGAGCATCAACCATCAAATGCAGGCCAGATATCAGCATAGCTGATGTATAGTGAATCCATGCTATGCTCCTAACTAAGACCATGAGAAACAATAAAACCACACAGTACAAACACAGAAACTTAAATCACGCTCCTTGAAAAGTTTGCCAAGGTCCATGAATCTTTTGAACCAACCTGGGCCTATTTTGAAATGAACACAAAACATGATTTTGTATTGAAACCATGTGGGACTCAGAGATTTTTGTTATTTGGGGTTCATTTGGACTTGAAACTTGAAGCTGAATACAGAGTGGAACACAAAAGTCATCCAGCCGAAGAAAATCTTTTTGATATGACCAATAAAAAAATCACAAATTTTTCCCTTTTTTTTTGTTTTTTTTCAAGTGGAGCAGTAATGTAAGCCATTAGACTCTGAATTACATGGCATAATTGCACACATGTTTTTGGAGAGTAATCTGAGGGAAGGCACAGTAGGGAAACATAAGTAGCTGACAAATACCCTTGAAGAGACTTCATCTCTATCACTGAAGGACATTGGTTTTCCTGTTATCTGCTGTGTATAATCAAGGCAGTCAAGAGTCTGAAAGTCCAAGTTCTGTATTGCCATCATCAGAGAGAATGACAAGCTGTCATTTAGGATAGAGAAAGAGAAGGAATAAAGTTGCTCAAATGCTGAGCACTCAGACTGTCCAAAAAGTAGGACTCATCAGTGTCCATAAATCTGTATGATTATACCAAACGACAGAAGGTACATACAAAAGAAGATGTCTTTGTGCAGTTGGAAGCTTCTAAACCTTAGTCCAGAAGTCTTGACTCTGCAAGAAACGAGCTTCATGTGGTTTCACTTTCTCAGTCTACAAAATGGCATTCATGATGTAAAGAAGATATTGTAAGGCATGTTAAGATCGTCACCAAAAAGCACAGAATAAAAGATGTCATATAAGACAGTAAAACCCTAACATATGCAATTTACAGTTGTTGAGGTAAATCTTACTTTGATGTTTTCTTTTGAATAAGAGAAGGAAGAAGAACTCAGAGGAAAATGGGGGTTTTTTTGTCCTTCTTAATAGTCATGTGAGAACATTGGTTTTGTTTTTTTTAAGTAGATGAACAATCCACAAACCAAATACAATCTTCTGAAGCAGGTTTATTTCTGAAGATAAATTAGATGAACAAGGAGGTGACTGAACAAGATTTGGAATGTGCAACTATTTCCAGGAGAAATTATGCTTTTTCACCAGCTCCTACATTAAACAAGGAGAACTTTAAATACATCTTTGAACAGTAACTGTTGTACATTTTACAGCAACAGAGAAGGCAAGTCCAGAATAAAGCCCACTAAATTTTCTGTACCATGAAACTCCTAAAGTGAAAGCTCTGGGGAACAGTTCAGTTCATTGCCATGAAAGCAAACACATGAGAGAAAACTCTTTGGATTCTTTTCCTGCCACACACAGCTAAAGACACATGAACGTGGGAAAAGGTTTAATTGACTTTTTAAAACTCTTAACAACACTATGCTAGTGTTTGCAAAAGGTACTGGATTAAGACATCTCTGGAGATGGCAATGACCCTGCCAGGCCAATTTTCTCATGTTGTCTCCTGGGTAGTTCGCAGATCTGCCTAGCTAGCAGAAGTAAACAAAATCCATTACATTCATGTCATAAAAACATTGAAAGACAAACCAGGTGACCCATGCTCGCCTTCACATATCAGTCTCTGCAGAGCTTGAAACAGGCTCAGATAAAAGGGTGTCCCTACCTTCCAGTGTATTTATTTTTTCTTAGATATCAGTTTTTAGATCCAAAGTTCTCAAGAAATCGGTGTGTTCAGATCAGCAGCTCTGGCCCACCTCTTTACACAGTGGTCCTTCTTGCTTAGAAGGATGAAAACAAAGAGCTCGCCAATAAAAAATGATCAAAGCTGTTGGAAAACATTTGTTTCTAATATAATTTGTGAAGGGATTTAATCAGTCTCCATAACTAATAGAGATAAGAAGTTAGATAGACTTTGTGTATTTAAATATAAGTAACCAAACAGAAGTAATTAATAGAGATAACAAGGTTAATTCTTACTGCATGGAATCTGGCTCCATGCTGAGCGGATACAATAAAATCAGAGGAATGACTTTGCATTTGGAGCTATGCAGCTCTTAACACATGATATGATCAAAGTGCTTTTCAATCCATAAAGTGACTATTAGGGCAGCAGAGCTGTGTTTTCCCTGAGGGTGGTGACCTACGGGTAGTTTGGGGTTCCTTTATCCCACTGTGACCTCCTGCCTAACCTGGCACTGCTGGACAAGGAGATAAGAGTGAGAGGATCCCACATAACAGTGATGTTGTGACTCAACCCTCCCAGTTATCCAAGTGCATTACCATCAACCTTATGCATAGAAACATCTGAAGTGAGCTCAGAGGATTTGATATCTGATTAGCATTACCAGATGTGTAAGGGACTGAGGAAGTAACAACATCAATTTTCGCTTCCATTACTCTGCTGATCTGCCTCCTGGGCCACTTTCTTATTCTTTCCAGTAGTTTCTTTCCTCTTGTTCTCATGTCCTTTTTCTTCCTCCTTCCTTGACCAAACAGGGAATGGCTACATGGCTGAACAATGCCTGAGGTGCAGGATGGAGCAAGCAGACAGCAGCGCAGGACATAAACTTTAAAGGAAAATTAAAAGGTAATCCTGTTCCCTGATTACTACTTAGTGAGCCATTCTCAGAGTCCAGGAGACAAACTAAAAGTGTCAGTTTAGGAACCTCATTATTTTAACTCAGTCTGGTGAAGGCTTGATTAATTTTTTTGGCATTTGGTGTTATCAATACTGTCAGTGGAACAGTAACAGCTCCCAGCTGTTGCTGATATCCAGCTTCCCAAAATGGAGGGTGGGTTTGGGGCTGGGAGATGTTGTCGCTTTTGGTTTTGTTTATGTTGTTTTGGTTTTTTTTTTAAATAATAATTTCCCATTCTCACAAACAAGATCAACACAACAGGCACAAGCCTTCTCTCTCACGTACTGTGCAGTAATGAGAACCGTTCAGGACAGTGGCTGTTTTGCTGGACAACAAAAGTACTGGGAAACTGGACAAAGCGCACAGAAGGATTGAAAAAAGCCTCTGATTCAAAGCAAATATTTTTATTTGAATTTTCAAATGAATGTACTTTTACTGCATTCCTTCCCTTCTGGGCTCACTTTCCATAAACATGCTAGTGAATGAACTTTATAAACAGGAATACTTGCTAAAAGCTAATTTTAGAGAATGGGTTTTCAACTACTCTCCAAAAGTCAAATTCCAAACCAAACTTTAATACAAATTTTACACTTAGTGATACAATTTGGGCACACTTGACCCACCTAAATCTGCTACTGTTGACCCAGCTACAGCAAGTGCCTTCCCCAGCCTGTTCCCCATCCCTGCTCCTTGTCTCTGTGTCTGCTAAAGGAAACTCCTGAGCTCCAAGTCCTCCTGGTTCAGCTCTGCCTCCCCTTGTTTCCTAGCTCAGCTCTATGATATGGTGAGGGTGTAAAGAATAACATGAAACTTATTACAGTGTGGCTTTTTAAAGTTTTTGTTTTTCACTGCAATGCTTTGAAGGAAGCCAGAGACTAAAGAAACTCCTAAATAATCATTTATTCTAGAAGATCTGACTGAACAGTAACTTCTGGCAAAGCTGAAGGGATAAGCAGTCAGGAATGGCCTGAAAGTGATACATAGCACAGGTCAGCAGTACTTCCTTGGTAACACTTTGATTTCATGCTTTGAAACATGAACTACTAAGTGAGTTTTATAAGCCATTTCTTTGGGGAGTAGAGCTAAAATCATCTAAAATAATTCTGTGCAAATCTGTGCAAAAAAGTTTTTCCTTAATGAGTTGTTTTTCAAATGCCATTAAGAGGGTCATCTTGCAAAGAAACACATGAAGAACATGACGATAAGAGTAAATATGTGAACATAAAAGCGTGATTTCCAGTGGATAAATTGCTATTAATTAAGTGTCTAGCTCTAAAGAAAGGTTGCTTCAATCACGTCTCATGGGTTGTTAGATCAACTGTTCTCTGTTTCCACCAGAAGTAGATAAGTGGGGAATTGGCGGAATGTACACACACCTCTGTGTCCCCAGAGGGTCAAGAAGCAACACATCTGCTATCCCACCTCAGGCCCATCTCTAATAAGCCTAAAAAATAATCTAAAATAATGTATAGAGACATTGAGCAATATAAAAAATATGAAAATAACCCAAGAAGTTTGCAATGAAACCACAATTGTGAGAAAATCAGTTAAAGGAAGTAAAATCCCAGCTCTGCTCCTAACTCACTGTGTGGTCTTGGGCAAGCCACAAAGGGCCATACTTTGAACATCTTACTCACACTGGTAACCAGTTCCTTACAAAGCATTTTTGCTTAACATCACAGTCCACGAAACTTGCACTTGAGCTATGGAAACAGCATGAACATGGATCTATTTTCATGAGGCTAAGTATTGCAGTCTGCTCCAGAGGGGTTTTTTTTGCCTCCATCTATCCATAAAAAAGAGAGAAAAGCTCCTGCCATTGTGAGAGTGGTGTTGCTGGGATTCAGTCTAATTAATAAATATTTGTACAGCTCTTGGTAAATGTAAAGTGCAAAGTGGGTACTATGCAGCTGAAACATATGTTGTTTAAACCTAATCTCTCAGCTTTGAATCTGTAGACTTTTTAAGTAGCTGCAATATGTGTGTGGAAAGAGAATAAAGGACCGTCAGGATCTCCTCTCTAGTGGGAGTGAAGGCTCCACAGAAGAACACTGCACCTGATATTTTTACCTGTGTTTCTGTGTCCCTGCCATGTTATCAAGAGAGTGGACTGTCACAAGCCACAAGACATTGCTCCACAAGTCACTGTGTGCTGGGAAATCCCAGGGATAGCTTCACTCCACATCACCATTATTACATAGTGTGGGTCCAGCAGCAGTACATTTCACATATCCCAAATCTTTTCCATATATTTGGCACTGCCATACCTTAGTCCCCTAGATTTTGCTCCACCTTTCTTGTTTTCCTAATACGGTTAATGCTACCCAGCTGTTTGCAGTCAGCTTTAAAAACTATAACTAAATTAGCATTCCTGCTGAAGGCTTATTCCCTGAGCATATATTCCCTACACTACTGATTTTCTCCATACATTTCTTGACATTCAAGTATGGCTTCACTTTTATTTGCACAGTGTTATGTTTCAAAAAATAACAGTCATTTGAAAAAAGAAGAGATGGGCCTGGAGAAAAACTGGATCCAAACACTCCCTGGATGCTGGAGAAATTTACATCCAGGCTGGATTAAAAATGTGTAAGTAAACCTCATTCTTCACCAGATTCCCTGTCCTTCTGTCAAACTGTAAGTTCTTGCAGCATGTATTCCCTAGTAATGGCAAAGCAAGACCTTCCCCAACAATAAATTAGGGGCATAAGTTTCAATGGCAATAGCTTAATACAGCAATTAAATATTTAAACCACAAGGCTGAAGTTCTGTCTTGCACAGTTTGAATTTAGCAGCATATTGAGGCATCTTTAGAGGAATCTTAATCTAGAGGAACACCCATACTGTGAAAATCAGACTGGAGAAAGCCCCTGAAGTTACTTAGTTGTTCTTAGTGCTTTGTGCAAACTGCAGAGTTCCTGCACCAGCACCATGTCCTGAGGTTTTCAGTGTGCAGACTCACAGCCATCCCATGCAGTACCTGTGCTGGGGCTCTTTCTCCAGAAACAGACCCTCTGGAGCCTGTAGGATCTTTCACCCAGGTTTATGATTAGGCTTCTGTAACATGGGATGTTAGCTTGTGTTGCTGGTTCAGACCCTTCAGGACTGGATTCAAAAGTAAAGACACCTTTTGGTAACACCTGGTATCATAACATATGATTTTCTTGGTAAGTGGTAATTTCAGCAATCTCACAATACTTATTATGGTCCTACCTGGATTTCTAAATCTGCAAAAATAAATCCTCTTTTTATTATTCAACCCCCAGGCAGCCCTTCTACCACTGTAAATATCTGTCCTGTTTAAGTGGGGCTTATATAGATGATTATTCAACAGGATTACTCAGCCCTCCTGTGCCTGACTTATGTGAGTTTCATCCCTTTCCTTGTTCACTATAATTTGTAGAAGACTAATTTCCTTTCCTACTCTGTGTTTAGAACCCAAGCTGGTGGTGAGCATTTTCCCCACCTCCTGCTGGGAGATAAGTTGGCCCTTGCACTCCTGGGGAGGACTGAACACCTCTTCAAGAAACAACAGCTTAATGAAGGGGCAGGCAGAGGGGAATTAAAAATGCATGGGCACAAAGCAAACCAGTCCCCAGCAAGCTCCTGCTGACAGGCTGCACACTGGCCCCCGGATCAGCAGGATATCCAAGCCCAGGCTAATGAATGATTTCCCTGGTGGAGAGAGGAGTCCGTGTGTGCCGAGAGTTCACTGCATGCTGGAAGCATTTGTTCAGTCAGGTTTCAAAGGCCTCCTCTGTCATCTGCGGCATTGAGGGTCGGATTATTAATTTAATGGAGTGGTTGTGCTGTGCAAGGAAGTGGAAAAAATCCGCTTCCACCTTGGCCAGAGCAGTAACGCCTGCAGCAGCCGTACACGTTTTATTCATCGCTGTCAGCTCCTGAGGGAAACAGAATTGTGGCCTCACTGCTTCTCACTCCTGGCATGATCCTTCCTCCTCCTTTTGCCAGTAGGAAAACACTGATTGCAGCAGGCCTCTTGTTTATCCAGTGTTGATCCCAGCACAGCCTGCTCTCACCAGGTGTCAGTGGATCCAACACAAGCATCAGGAGTGCACAGCACTAAATGTGCATATATTTAATTCCAGGTTTTGTTTTAAGGTCTTTAGGCAAGGGGGAAGGGATGGATAATTGTATAGTGGGGGGGGGGGGTGGTGGTCAGGCAGGCAGTTAATATGAACTTCATAGGAGGGAGATACTTGGAAAGCAGTGGCACTGAAAGAGACCTAATGGACATTAAATTAGATATGAAATTTCCATCTGGTAAAATGGCAAAAAGCCTCATGCAAGTATGGGATGCATTTACAGACAATTCATGTCACTAGCCAAAAAAAAGGAAACTTTCTTACTTTAAATGGCAAAATACCAACAATGGTATAATACCTAGAATGCCTCAGACAGCGTTTGACACTGCTGGCTTCAAAGACTTCAGAGAAAATTAACAGAAATGAAGAAAGGCTGGAAGAATTAGTCTATAAAAACTGTTACTGACTCTGTGTGTGTGTCAGAGCAGTTCACAGTCAATCCACACATAAGCCCCAGTCCCTGAGCGTCCAACTTAACCCAGGCAGCTTTTAGATTGCATGAACCAGGCCCACCAGAACAGATGCATCCCCAGTCCCAAAGTGAAATGAATCCCAAAGTGGGGAGTCTCCCCTCTGCAAAGCTGAGGAGGAGCAGACCTAGATGAAAAACGATTGCTTTTCAGCAGAAAATATTGAGAAAACAGGGCTTATTTTTCTAAAAGTGTTTCCAAGAAACAGTGTTCCAGTCTCCTTGTAGAGAAGAGGAATCCAGAGATTTGCTCTGAAGATAGAGTGCTGAATTCATTGACCAAAAACACCTGATGAGTGCAACTTTCCAAAATAAAAAGAAATGCCTGAAAATTCCAGGAAAATACCCTATTATTTTCTCTTTTATCCCTTTTAAACATAACCATACCTTAGTTTCTTTCTGTTTGCCCCTGCCACAGTGTCATGTCCCTGCACTTTTGTAACAAGTGAAATGGAAGAACAGAGGGATCCACTGCAGGGGCTCCCAAATTTCCCATTCTTCTTCATCATGAATCCTGTCCTCACCTGACCTAAAGGTCAGATTGGTGCAGATAATTAGGTATATTGCAGTATTAGCATAAGATGGGTGGCAATTAGTTTTGTGTTTGAAGGATGCATTCTACGTCCTGGCCTCTTTCCTTGTGGCTATCCCTTTGGCAAAGCACAGTGGCACAGGGATGCTTTTAATACTGTATATTCCAGTTTAGGAGAACTCTATCAGAAACACAAGATAAATGCATTTTTGCTATTTTTTATACTTTATGAAGATTGCTAAGTCACATTAGAACACAATGCCAAAGGTGCTTTGCAGGAAGGACATCTGACCTCAAACTATTTTTGTACTTCGTATTTTAAGCCAAAAGTGAGGGCTATGACGTTCATTCTGATGAAATTTACACTTGACCCACTAATTATGAAAGTTATCACAGGATATGCTGCTCACTAATAGGAAATAATAAATAATCATATCAATACAAAACTGCTTCCTGAACTGCTAATTAAACCAAAGAAACTCTTTCCAGCTATAGGAAATGATCTATTCAAAGAGCATTAACATTTCTGGCCTAATTGATAAAATGATTAACTGAGTGTGGTCAGGAAATGAAGTCCCTGTCCCTGCAAGGGACAGGGAAATGTGCTGTGGAGATTATTCTGAGGTGAAGTTCTCACACTATGGGTGACCAAATCTAATGAGCAGGATTTCCTCAGTGACCTGGCAGAGATTGGAAGGAATCTGCAGAAATGCTGAATGAGTTTTGAGATTAAAATATGGATAGATAAGAAAAATATATTAAAAGTTCATGAATGGAAGTCACCATGGGGTCAGCATGCAACATCTTTCAAATCCCTGAGAAAAATCAAAGCATTTTGAGGAGATAATTTAAAAAAACACTCTCTGGATCAAAACGTGCTCTAGATGAAAGCATTGGTTGGTGTAGCAAAGAACAGAAATTGGCGTAACTTTTCCTGCTCCAACAAAACTTCCAGAGGCTTGGAGTAGCTGAGCTGTCAAATTCCCCGGGGTTGTAGAGTGTGGAAGGAAATGGCCAAGAAGATCTGCCAAGGAATGAATCCATCACTATTGCCCATTCCCCATACTCCCTGTTCTCACATCACAAGTCATTGGAGAATGGCTTGCTGTACATTTTATTTCAGCCAGTTCCCATGTGAGTGGATAAAATGATCTGGTTTTCCAGTCATGCTTCCAGGTTTTTGAGGAGTTGTACTGAAATCAGGATATTGTCCTGCAGAGTTTGGGAAGGAGGCTGGAAGGAAGAGAATAAAGTGTAAGTTCACGCCAACCAAAAACTTGGGCCCCCAACTCATTATTTCCTATGTTCCTTCCTTCACTGTTCATCCAGTCTGTCATCCCACTGTGTCATCCTGTGACATGTGTTTCACATCCCAGCCTTTCCAGATCTAAACTATTTTTCACCCTTCTTCTATTTCTTTCTACCCTGTCCTTTTTCCAGAAAATAGCCACCCTATATGGGCTGAGCAAACGCACTCACACTGAGTGTCCTCAGAAAAGCTTCCAGAGCTGGCTTCCAAACTCTGATCACCCTCCCATCCCAGAACTGATGTTGAAAGACTTGCACAAATACACACCCCATGTCTGTTCCCCTGTTCTGTTCTTCATCCTGGTGTGAATTAGGGAAAGTTCTACTAACATCACTATGTTACTCTAGTTGAAAAATTACATGGGTGAGTGGAGAATTAGATCCATTCATTTTCTTCTTTTTAAGTCAAATTATGTAATTTACCTTCTTAAAATGAAATGGTCTCTCAAAGGCTTGTTTGTTTGTTTCTTTCCCCAGTGGGTATCACAGGGGTTTTCCATTAATAATAACAATAGCTACAAGAACAGACTAATTAAAGCACACAGTCTCCCTAGTGTTTTTATTATTATTATTATTATTATTATTATTGCACTCAATATTCACTGTTGAGAAAAATATGCATAGAAGGAAAATAACTCAAAATAAGCCTTCAAAAAGGCTGATTCAAGTTGCTGCTCAGAAGATACTGTGCCATATGGAAAATGTAACTGAGTAGCTGCCAAATTTGTTTAGTTTAAACAAGCGTAGGTAAGATCTGATAATGCACGGGATCATTTTGGCACACAGTACAGCTTTCCCAGACCCATTGCATTATGCCTATCATCAAGTTAGTTCATCTAACAGCAAGAAGTGGAACACCCTGACCCTTCTTATCCCTGTTAATCACTCTTAAGTAAATAATACCTCTTTGGAGAATAGTGATTCATATGCTGCAACCTAAGATATGGTCAAGCTGTGAACTGGTCTTTCTGCAGTGATAGGTAAAGTCAGGGAGCAAAGATAAGGAAGAATTTTGTCAGACTATTATCACTACTTCACTTTTTAATTGCCTATAAAATTTTTTTTAAAGCAGCAGGACAGCATAGAAGAACACAATCCTTTCTGTTTTCTTTCAGTACAGCCTCTAAACAGCTGTTCTGTTTCTCTCCCATCGTCACCTATTTAATTTTAAGATAAGGGATACTTAGGAATCATTTCCTCTGTGAAGCAGCTAAGAAAGGTTATATATTTCTGAAACGTCCTGTGCTATTTCCTTTAAAAAAAGTCAGACCAATTCTTGGTTTCCCAAGGCATTCTCACAGCCCTGATCACTCAGTGCAAAAACTAAGCAAGACATTGAGGAGTTTTGTCGTTCAGAGATATATTTTCTCACCTTTCTTTCTGCTTTCTTTTCCCAGGACCCAACCCTCCTCAATACTCATATGCTCCTGCATAACCACAGGTTGCCGTAGGATCAGGCTGAGCTGTTCCTGTCAGGATTTAGGAGGGCTGGGCAGCCAGCTGTCAGTCCCTTTCCTGTGATTTTAGATCTCTTCATCAGGATATAGAGCTGAGGTGTATCTCTGACACACTCCTTAATCTAGCAGCCATAGAGATAACTCTAATGCATCCAAAGGGGTTGTCCACACCTCAGAAGGTGAAGTTCTGCAGAATGGGCAAGCTGCCTTGGATTGAGGTGTTGTGCACTCTGTGATCAGGTGGAAATCCTGACTCAGGTCCTCAGGTGGGCCCAGCAGTGTTCACACCCAGCAGTTCAAGGGCTGGCAACCCATAAGGCTCCATGACTAGAATTTTGTCACTGCAGTGTTTTATAATAAGGCCTACTCCTTTTGTAGAGAAAAAGCCAAGATCTCACTCCATGAAATGTTTAAGCCAGTGTTCCAAACTTCTCAGAAAGCAGAGTCAGTTAATTCACACAAAGATGGATGATGTGTGTAAGACAGGCATTTTGCATTGGACAGGTCAGGAAGCGCCAATCCATGTGTTAGACAGACACATTAAAAGCCAAATTTCTTAAGCCATTTGAGAGAAACACATCAGGCTCCAAGGAATAGTCACTGTATACTTTTGTTCTATTGATGGCATACCATAAGTAAAGACTGCTGGAGCAGACCTGCCTATGGATTTGATTTGGGTTTGATTTGCTCTCTCCTACATATTTTGCTGAGGCTGTATGAAAGACTGACACATCACCTGACTTCTCTTCCCTAAATATTTTGACCATGATGCCCACAGGTAATTTTTGTCAAGGATTCTGTCCAACAAGAGAGGTGCAGTGTCCACCTGCTGTACACCAGCAGTACCCACTGATGTCCCTTAGGTCAGTGGAGCTGTGCCAGCTCACAGCAGCTGTTGGGGCTCTGGGTTTGTGCTGGACCATGTAAGTCTTTTGAGGTGTTTGCAATTGGCTTGAACGTGTTCATCTCCAGCACCTCAGTTAGGGAGCACTGACAATCTCTAGAAGCAGACCTAGAATGCTTTATTTCCTGAGGAATGGACACAGGGTAAGAGCGTGTCTTTAATAAGGTCTGGGAAACGTATGTAAACTGCTTTGGCAAATAATCAGTTCTTTGTAAGTAACTAATGCTGAGTGAAATTCTCCATAAGACACTTCCTTCTCCTACAGAAGTTTTCTACTGATGTCTATGTCTCTTTCTTATCTCTTTACTTGCCATGATATAAAAAGAGCAGTCCTATAAGTTTCCCTTTTTTTTTTTTTTAAATTCTGAACTGATTAAAAAACTTCTCCACCCTTCTTATGTAATTTAGACATTTGCCAGGTCTAAATGGAGCTTGAAAAATTTTGATTCTATTTACCCTAGAATAGGAGGGGAGGGGAAGAAGAACCACTTTTATTTAGTGGGTGAAAATTTTTCTTACACACTAAAGATTTTTATATAGTCCGTAGGAACAGAAATTTAGCATGACTTTATACTCCTATGAAGACCAAAAACAAAAGGTCTAGAAGGCTTCTACAACACAGGTTTGTTTAGACATTCTTTGAAGGTCTACAATAAAAAGAAAGAGTTCCACCTACAACACAACAAAACACTACGTGACAATTTTTTTCACAGTGTATCATTAAACTGAACTTACTCCATGTTAAGTACCATAAATCAGGCATGTGAAGGATTATAAAGCCATAAATTGGTATTCACAGAGAAGCACGTGAAACACTGAGCTTGCTGAACATACAGAACGCTTTGTGTTTGTTTAATTCACTTGGATGTAAACAAAACAGAAAGTGCACACCCAGTGTTTTACCGCTTGACACCATCACCACGCTCAAATAAATTGTTTTAGTATCTTTGGAACAACTTTTTTTTGTGTTTCTCTGCCTTCTCACATACGTTCTTCTTCTATCTTTTGGAACTGAATAAAAAAAAGCTAAAATCTTTATAGAGACATGCAACATTTCACTTCCAAAAAGATGTCGTAAATAATTTACTCTCAGAGTACAAGCTTAAAAAATAACAAAGAAACATGGTTTTTAAGTTTTAAGTCTTATTGTGACCCTGGAAACTTGCTGGGTGGTGAATTCATTAAAAAGATGCCAAAATATAAGCTCAAGGTCTCAAATTTATTTAGTGCTATAGAAGTTTTCCATTCCAGGAAGAAAAGCATCACTAAGTGGATGTGCATAACAAACACCAAACCAAACTGTGCTACGCTAATGGTTATTCCTATAATATTGACTAACATTAAAATTCTGATTCAATTAAAAAAATTTTTTTTTAAGATATTCTCCATTTTTTTCTGGACTGTGCTTATAGCAATCATGTTGTGCAATATGTAATTAAGATCAGAATTTCCACTGTACGCTAGCAGAAACATATGATGCAAATTAAAGGTGGGCAAACCCATTCAGACACAGGCAGGATGAACAAACTCAAACTTTGAACAAGAATTTGCTCTAAGGTGCTCAAAATGTGCTTTCAGTTTTTGAATGTTCTTTCCTTTTCCATTGGTTTTATATTTCTTCATTCTGGATAGCCCAGCAAGTACAAGATAATAAACATTGCTTTCTCAGGCTGTTTCTACTTGTCTCTTTTCTTGGGCAATACCATTGATTCTACCAGTCTCAGTCCAGCATTCATTTCTTCTCCCATCTAGAACTCTTGTTTCCATTGTCCCTGATGCCATACATTCAGGCCCCAGATTTTGCTAATCCACATCGTCTTCAGACTCATGGGCTTAGAAACCACAAATATTCTCTTGTTTCCTCGCAAAATTCTGAACACCTCTGCACAACCCTAAACCCAAATCCCAAACACTTCATGAATGTTGATTCAAATGAGCAGAACTTCCCAAACTCTGAAAGGTTTAAGAGGACTGATACGGTGCTTGCTAGGTAAAAGAACAACATAAGGGAAAGGAAACCAAAGAAGAGTGGAAAGAATGTAAATTATAAATAAAACAAGCCCACTCTCCCTCTTTCCTTCTCCCCAGAAACTGTGGTGTGAGTGGAGGGATAGCAGATATTTCCTGGACTGTATCTCAGTGTACATTTCACACACAAACCCTTTCTTCCTTTTGCCCTAATACCAGGTATTTTAGTAAAATCCAACATTATTGACACATGAATTGAAATTTCAATTCTTACATTCAATTCTTATTTTCACAGCTCTTGGTTGAACCAGCTGACTCCATAACTGGAACTGCTGTAGAAATTGAAACTTAGTGAAACCTTTAAATACCTAAAATCAAACCTCTCCTCTTCTTTGAGGGACCCGCTCCAGAACCTGAATATGAAACATTGGTCCAGAAATATTTAATCCTTTCAGCTAGGGGAGAACCAGGTTGCAAGAAGCTACTTCTTGGTAGCAAACCAGAAAAACACTGAGTCAGTGGTCACATAACTTAAGGAATGCTATGGGAATATTCAGCATTCATGGAAAGAAAATGCACGGAGAATACCATGGCTCAGACTGCTGGTAGCCCTTGCAGCTTGAATGAGAGACAGGTAACTCCACAAATACAATCTCCTCCCTTCTTAAATGAGCAGAAGTGCACAGGCAGTAGTTTCTTCCCCTTCCAGAAAGAACTCTTTTCATCCGATTCCAGCTCAGTTTCTCTGTGGGCCCCAGAAAGACAGTGCAGAACTGATACCACATGTGGGCAGATGAAACAGGCTAACCTGCTTCCAAACACAGCACTTAGAGTTAGTCAGGTCTGCTGAGGGGCACACAGCGGAGAACTATACTTGCAGTCAGGATGGAGCTTGAATATGCTACCTGAGAAATATGAATTTCTTGGTAGAAAATCAAAATCATCCTGGCTCAGGCAGCCAGCACACTCACTACTACAGACCAGCCATGCATTCAGGTGCTGGAGACCAAAGAAATCAGAGATCTGTCAAAAATGTGGCCAGAAAAAGAGCCCAATTTACCACTTCTACAATGCAGGAAGACATTTTTCACCCTTACCTTATATTTTTGTGAAAATTAAAGGTGGTTTATATTTGATGCCTAAGAGAGAAGCTTTCTTCTGAACAGAAGGACTAAGATTAAGCCCAGGAACAACATAACAGCATAATTGAGTAGGCAGGAACTGGCTTGTCATTAGAAAGGAAATTCTGCTACTTTGAAAGGAACAAGACTTCCAAACTCCCATGAAATACAAATTTAAAAAATGTTTGAAGTAGTAGCAACATCTTATCTAGATAAAAGGAGTATGTATTTTGGTTAAGAGCTGATCACTTTTAATTTTTTGTTTTTAATACAAAAAGGGGTCAACTTTTAAAATCAAGATACGTCTTGGACATTGCTGAAAAGCTTTGTTTTATTTTTTTTTTTTCTAAACAGATATTTGCTAAAATTAATGTAGTAACTTTAGTTTTAAGTGAGAATTGAATTTCTGTTTGAAATCTTTTTTGGTGAAAACTCTCATTAATGTTAATTTCCAAGACCTGTACCTGTTCTAGCTTGGGCAAAAAAATTAATGTATTCAGCCCTGCCATAGTTATTTCCTGTATTGTTGGACTTCAATAATGTACCTTGGTTTCTTCTACATACTGGTTAGTATATTAATGTTATTTTAATTAATACAGAGCAATACTTCATTCTTGGTCTTCCCTCACAATTGAAAAGCTCATTTTTAAAATCATTATCAATTACAACATCTAGTTAAAAATTTTTCTCATTGTCTCAATTCTGTGAGAATTTATAAGTCTGTTATTAAGAGTTAAAAGAATAACATGAAAAAATAAACAATTTGTCTTAATGTAAACGTAAGTGCATCTCCATATTCATTACAACAGAATATGATCCAGAATCCCGAATATTAATTCTAGGGTTAAGAAATATCAATGCATTTCTAAATTACTTAGTCTGCTTTTTAGTCAAGTGTTTTTACCATTTTATCCTTGAACAGAACCTCTTTAACCTGTATTTAATTAATGCCTGTCTTTCAGACAGGCACAAAAAATCCAGCACTTCTCTATAAGTTGCTTGAGAAGGTATCATCTTCACTGTTAAATCTGTGCATTCAGGGATAATTCCAATAGTCATGCTTATTCAGAAAAATTTATATCTCTTATTTTTACATATGGCATGTTCTCTAGTTGCTAGAAAATGCTAGATAAAGTAAGCTCAGTTCCAGTTTTGGTCCCTCAGTTTAAAAGGTCCAGTGATTTCAGGGTGGCACTGACCAGTGCAGGTCCAATTGTTTTTAAACTTTGTTTTCAGGTGGCTGGTGTAAATTGGATTTTGTACATTCGGCTAAAATTATAGTTTGGGGTGTAAAATGTGAAAGAAATATTTAAACAATGTGTGGAAAGAAAATGTGATAAACACTGAATCTTTGAAAATGGGAGAAGACTGTACAATATTTCATTATTATGTTTTGAGAACAGTTGGTTTAAATTTCCAAATAACTTTCATTTCAAAGGGACAGTATCTAAACACATGCAAAAAATAAAATTCTAAATAAGGCACAATAAATTATTTCACTGCTTAGGTATTGGATTTCAAAGGGAGAAGAGAGTATGCACAAGGATATTAGAATGGACTATATTGTATCTTTGGGAATTGCTGTCAAATATTGATGAAAACAGAGAGACTGTCGGAGATCAGATAAAAGAAAGAAATTATTACATTTGGAAGAACAATGTGAAATGTGTGGCCAACAGAGACTTTGAATGTAAGCTAATAGCAATCCACCAAAGAACAAAGCTGGAGGAAGTCCCACATATTCAATTGCATTTACAGTCAGTTAGAATATGTAAAAAATTTATGGTGCATTTTTCCTTGTTTTGAAACTCACAAAATTGGCCACTCTGACCATGTGTCTAATGATCTGACCATGACACATCATTAGAGGGAATTGACAAGCATCAACAAGACAGATGGACAGATGAAAAAATGACAAACTCTGGTTCTATCCATTTTTTCACAACTTGTGCTTATCATAGCATAAACACAATTTTTGGCTTTTCTAGAGTTTAATTGAGTTATGAAATTGAAGGGAGTCACTGTTTTCACATAGTACACATACACACCTGAAAACTGCTGTCTTGCAGGTGCTACTCTCAATAGTCTCATGGTACCAGGATGCACATCACAGAATGTCTCCTATTGAAATTTTTGGTCATAACATGAAACAAAAAGCCATGGTACAAAGGTTTCTTAACATAGTGTTTTTCCTGGAGTGACCTTTCCTTTCCAGAAGAAAAGTGTTTTAGACAGTCTCTCTAAACCCTTATTTTCCACTCAGATAACTGCTGTGATCATCAAAGATTTTAAGAACCTGAAAGTCAACATTTACTAGGCTTAAATGTTTGGAGAATTTTTAAGTTATCATGAAGAACTACAAAATCATTAATCTTTAAACATGGAAGTAAGAAAGTCTAGAGTCCACCAAGCAGGCAGACACAGGCAGTATCAGTTCCCTGACAAGCAAGGCAGTGTTTTCTGTAACAACATAACATTGCAGATTTTATGCAGTTTTAATGCGTTTTACACACGGATTTTTAGATTTAAAAGGGCAATGTGCTTTGTGTCCCATGTTTCAATTGTTACATTGCTTGTAAAGCTAGAGCAACTCTGGACCTCAGTGTAGTTATTGTATCCATACATGCTGTAACTTAAGATCACAATGTGGTTTTATAGTCACGTTGCAGAGAGATTAAAACCCATCCCTTTCTTTCAGCAGCTTCTGGATCTAAATTTACCTTTTGAACTTCTGTACATTGGCTCTGCCAACCCTGAGGTTGCAGATGAGATGATGTTCTTGATTCTGTTGCTTTGGGCATGAATCTGGAATTTCATCCCCCATCTTCTCTTTATTGCAGTAAGAGTGTAAAATGAGGATAAAGGTATTTCATTACAGAAATCTTCACCAGCTTGTTGCCTTCCCCTTTCATGACCATGGGGATGTTTCACTCACATGTGCCTGCAAAGCCCTGCTGAAGCTGGGAAAATCCCCAAGGAAACGCAAGAAAAATAGAAACATGACACCTCTTTAAATAGTAGGGGCTGTTGCATTGGGTTATGAAAAGGCAAGATAACACCACCCAAAAGATTCAGCACAGATGATGTTTTCCGTGTGATCTGTGTCACACTTTTTCATAAACACACACGTAGGCCTAATTAGAGTGGTGGAGCGTTTCCCTTGCTGTGTTCCTTGCTGTTGCTGGAAGTGAAATACTGACTGTTAGTGCATCACATTAACAACTCAGATCCACACACACATCCAGGCCTTTTACCAACAGTGTTTTTACTGGCATATTTGCTCACTTTTTCCAAAATCAATCACCAACAAGTAATGATCTTCTTATTTTCATATCCTTGCCCATTTTTAAGAAAAATGAAATCATATTGCTACTACTTTTTATTTTTCTGTAGTTAGGATCATAGAATCAGTAAGGTTGGAACAGGGCCCTAAGACTATTGAGTCCAACACCACCATGGTCACCACTAAGCCATGTACCCAGGTGCCACATCCATACCTTATCTGAACATTTCCAGGTATGGTGTTTACACCACTATCCTGGGCTGCCTGTTTCCATCCCTGACCACACTTTCAGCGAATAAATTTTTGCAAGTATCTAAGCCAAACCCCTCCTGGCACAAATGAGGCTGTTTCCTCTCATCCTGTCGCTTGTTCTTGGGAAAAGAGACCGACCCCCACGGTTTTCCATAGGTCCATTTGACAGTTCAGCTTCCCAGTCTTCTGGTTAAGAGTGACCTACACCCACCAAGTTATATTCTTCCAAGAGAGATAATCACAGAGCAGAAGCTCTCATAGGTGGCTTCAAGCTTGACAATCTCTCCTGAGCAGTGCTATCAAGAGAGCTGGTCTTGGAAAAAAGATTAGACAGATTTGTTTTGATATCATATCTAGGAAAAACCAAAGCTGCCTAAATTGATAAATAAGTGATTTTCTGCTGTCCTAATCAAAATGAAACTGCATTAATTTTCATGTATATCAAACTTTATCTGGTCTTATAACAGGTAGTGCTAATCTGTCAGAAAGCCCTTAAACTATGATGAAACATCAAATAATCATTGTTTCTGCAGTGACTTTTTACTGTTTTAAGCCAGTCCTGTGCATTTTAAAGTCAGTGTTTCTCTGTCTTGTGTATGAGGATGTTATAAAAAGGTTTTCATCTGCTAAAATACATCATGCAGTTGTCACTCCCCCAACTGGGACATGGTTAGGGATAGCTGCCCCAGAGTCATTATGATTGGGCAAACTGTTGATTACTAACATACTGTAAGCACACAAGCACTGTCTTGGGGAATTGCTCTGCTGGATGAAACAATAGATTGAGCATTTGGATGAAGGGAGAAGAGACATTAACATAGCCCACAGGAACTTCAGATAAGAGGACTTGTGCTGGAAGTGTACATTATGGCTGCAATGTGCATTTTCCCATTATTAAGAAGGTCATTTGTTCTGGAGGGTTGTTAGCTACATCTGAGGGCATAACAGGAATTTGGATTTTAGAGAAAACATTATTTCTGATAGCTCTACATGTTTCCCCCTAAGCCATACAGGAGGATTTTGATTTAAATAAACCTGTGCTAAGAGACATTGACACGATTCAAATGGAAAATGGTAACAGGTAACATCCAGGCTTGTACCCATCTGCATAGGCTACAGAAAGGAGTTTATACATTACAGAGGATGATTGGAGAAAACAGTAGGCTTTGTGAAAATACAGGGAACTTCAGCTGGACTTGGTGTTGCTCTGTAAATAATTTCTTTAACATAGCCTATTCAGTTTACCAAGTTAGGTTTCCTCTCAGGTTTCAGCCTCACATGAAGTATCTCAAATTCAACATTTACATGCAATTAAAGCTACGTCAGAAATCCACCACATCAATGCCAACAGGTTTTATAAGAAGGCATTTGGTTACCTGTTTTAAGACTGATGTTTTCTTGTTTTGTACTGTGTTTATAAAGTTATTTTGCAAGCCTTTAAAATGTGATTTCCTATTTTATTTATGTGACAGTAGGCAGAAAAGAAAACTGTTATCAAATCTTATAAAAGACCTAGATTTCACTGGAGAGGCCGGTGATGTGATCATTTGCTGATTTCACTTGGGCTGCATGCATGTAACTAGAAGCAGAATTCGACAATCTGTCCCTCACAGTGAGAATGTGCAGACATACCAAATGTCATAAATGCTCCCAGCTGCAACTGAGACCCATACTTTTCTCATAGGGACAACACATAGTTTGGGAAGTTTGTCCTTAGTTCAGAGCTGGGTGGCCTAATTCCTTCTGTTTTCAGTTTCAGACCAAAATTAATGTGTACATCTGGGTTGTTAGTGCTGAGAAATTCTGGCTTATAGTGGAAAAGATTACAACAAGCCCAGTGTTAGTGGTATAGGAGGAGCTGACAGCCTCATGTATTCCCACTGAGTGATTGCTTGGCCTTTCTTAAGAAAAGAGACTTTCAGCAGGCAGCCTTGGCAGCAGAGGAGATGAGTAGATGACTGCAAGCCTGAGACATAACTGGAAATGGGCAAAGTTGACGGCCATCTGGGATGTGAAATTGTAATGTCGCAAATTTGATTTTGCTTACTTGTTAGACTGCTTTGTTCAAGTCTTCAGAATTCAAGCAGATGAAGGGCAAAGAGATTCCAATAAATGTTTCTGGTATAGACTATCTCTGCATGAGGGAATTCTGCTTCCATGTCCTCTTAGCAGTGGTAATATCAGTTCATGGTCTTAATGACCACATCAAGTGTTTCCAGAGAAAATGCAAAATGCCCTTTCCTCAACAGTACATTCAAATTACTAATCAGGAGGAAATGTAAAGCTTTCATGTTGGCACAGCTGTTACTTTCCCCCCATCAGTGAATTTCCTTTGCCCATCCAGTACTCTGAGTGACCTTCCAGACTCCCCTTGAAGGAAGCAGCTTCAGCTTCAGCTTCAGGATGGAGGGCCTGGAAGGTGACGTGGAAGAAGGGCAAGAAAAGAGGTTACGTGCACTGGTAGTTCATGTTTGGTGAGTACTGGCATTAAGATTACATTTCTGCATACTTAGGGACTCCAGCATCTCCACTCCAAGCACTGTGGGTGGTTCAGGAACACGAACTGGCCTGTTCTGTCAAAACAAGGAATTCTGAGTCTCTTTTGAAAGGCAGAGACTGTTGAAAAAAAATTCAGCGAGTCTCCTGCTACAGAGGGAGGCGCTGGATCTGCTCCTGGCACCCAACAGGAAACACCACCATGGATATTGTTTTGTTACTTTCCTTCTCAGCCAGCTTTAGCCAGGAAGACTTTCACTGGCCTTCACTTTCACAGATGGCAGAGAGCAAACCACTTTGTACTGACTCTGAAAATGTGAGCATTTGGAAAGTCATCTTGTCCCTAAAGATGATAATGTCTGGGAATAAGCCAGTCCAGGATGGCAATGAAGCAGCAGCTACAGTCTGTGCCCCTCCATGGACCAGGTACTGTATTTCTGGCACCTGTTGGTTTGA